>NC_090926.1:966280331-966588997 GCF_040938575.1 Ambystoma mexicanum
AGAGCCCAGAGATATCATAAAAGGGTGTCTAGGAATGCAAGGCTGCAGCAGATTCAGTTATATGTCACCCATAGGGCATACATGACCCACCAAATGATCGCCAGATTTGGGAGTACAGTAGTACAAAAATGCCCCAAGTGCGGGGAGGTGGATGCCGGGATGATCCATATGTTCTGGGCGTGCCCAGAGGTGGGAAAATTATGGGAGGAAGTCAAGCTACGACTATCTGAATAGGGAATTAAGCTAGATTTGGAATCCGTATGGGCATGCATGATGGGGGGATTTACCAGACCACGAAACCTGAAACACGTTTGCAAACTCAAGGACCTGGCCTGTATTCTGGCCAAAAGGAGAATAGCGATGGGCTGGAAAGCAGCTCGCAGACCCAGATTAGAGATGGAACGATCTCCTGAAATGGGCAGATGCCGAGACAGTAGTATGGTATGAGGCAGCCAGCAGAGGGGGAGGGATGATGAAGTGGGACCTCTGATAGCATGGAGACAAATGGTAGCCACATTGTCGGGATCCTCCCATGCCAATACCAGTGAATATGATACGTCCGAGAACGGCGAGGGGATTAACCCCTAAGAGAAGGGAAATCCGAGGAACTGAGGTGGAAGCTCCAGTTAAAGTGGGTGGAGGGGGGAAGACAGTAATAAATAATATGCAAATGTACGCTAAGAGGCTTGTAACTGGAAATGTCGGGTGTGATGGTTATGTTTTGTTTATTGTAAAAATCAATAAACTATATATTTTTCTTTTTAAACTATCCCTTCTCCCAGAGTAGCTCGGGTAATGGAAACTTCCACCATAATTTTCCATCCTGAATCTCCCTTCATCTGAGTTCAGAGATCTATTGTTCTGGAACCGGGGAGGGACAGGAGGATTATTTTGGAAGTTCTGGATGGGGGACCTGGTGAAAAAGTTCAGGCTGGGAGGTGGAGTGATACTTCTCTCCTGAGGGAAGTTTGGAGGGAAGTTTCCCAGGGCAGTACTTACCTGATTGGTCCACCCGCTGGGCCGGGGAAGTGTATAAATACTCCAGAGTTAGCATGATACCCTTGTACCTAGTGCTTACATAGGTGCTAAGGTCTGAGGGATCATTGTTCTGGGCCCCTGCTTGACTAACATTCGATTGGGCCAGGGTGAGGGTTCCCTTCTGCCTTCCATTTTGCTTGTTGACAGGAGGGTTACTTTAAGGCCCGCCCCCGTCTCCAGGTCAAATCGAGGGTTAGTTCTCACCTCTGCCACCTTTGCAGCAGCAGGTGTGTTAGACGACTTAGGGATTTTAGGAGTGTTTTCATTCTCAGTGGGCTTTTGGACCTCCGATCCTAGTAGCTTGTTCAATTACACAATCCAGGCTTCTGTGCTCATTAAAGTCATGCACCAGCTGATTATGTATTTGGGGAACGCATGGAAATAGGTGGTCACTATGTGCGTTTACTCACCAGGAAGTCGGAGCAAATGCATGCTTTAGCTCCTGTACAAACTCCCTAGACGCCTGATCCTCCCCACATTGCAAATTATCTGCAACCTTACAGGCCTCCTTTTGGGTATCCTTGTGAGGAGAAATTTTTGTAAATGGCCGCCTTATAGCTGGACCATTTATAATGATCCTGGTCCTCCAGTCCTGCAAGGGAACTGGAGTACTCAGGTGAGAAAGTCCATTTAGCAAATGCTATGCAATTCAAATCATTTCTGATCTCGAATAATGCCATCACCTGCTCATAAAGTTCCAAGTGCTCCCATACCAAATACTTGGCATTCTTATGGTATGAGGTCAGGAAGCTCTTTGTGGCCTTCATTTGTCTTATTGGGTCTTTCACAAAACCTTTGCTCTGTTTCCCTGTCTTTTTCTTCCTCTGCACCGTAGTCCATTCATTTTCTGACTCTGAGCTACTCTGTGTACTCCATTCCCTGTTCTATGAGATCGGGAATATTTCAATGAATCATAGGATCGGGACCGCAATGAGCGCTGAGGGTCACTTTCCTGGTAGTTCATTTTAGGCCCAGGATTACACTCAGTCTCTTCTTACCCCCTTTCTGGTAGTTTGGGGAACTCCCCCCATCTCCCAGAATAGATGTACGTTTTTAATATGCTCTTCCTGGGTTGAATCTCTGGCTTTTCTCTTCCAGCAAAAGGGGCCAGGTGGTCTCTTTGTATCCTCATCTTCTGCAAGTCTAACTCTCTAATCTTGTCATCATAGATGTTTTCCGGGTCAGAATTACTCACAAGATTCCTTTTGGCCTCCAAAGACACACTGGTCCGGCCACCTTCCCTTCTGTGTGGTAGAGATTAATATTCATCAATATCAGACAGGGACTGGCCTTTTGGATCAGTTGGGCTAGGCCTGAGTAAGTCTAACTTCCTCATGTCACCCTGTTCTTGATGGGTGGCATGCATGAGGTTGGTTCCCATTCATACATGAGAGGTTGTAAATTACAGGCATGAGTCCCCTGCTGGGAGAGGTGCCTTGCCTTGTCCAGTGGGCCTTATCCCACATCCTGATTGGTTAGGGTGCCTCAGGGCCTGTTTATAATTTTCTGTTTCCTTGGTGAGACTCTCACACCCGTGTCTCTCTTTCTTTGTTTCCTGTTGGTAGTCAGAGAGATGGCTTTTTAATTCTGACACTAAGGCCTGATTTGTGCCAAGCACCCTGCTCTGAGCTACCCACCGATCTTTTGTTTGCTGCACTTCATGCTGAAGTGATTAATTTTCCCTCTGTGAGTCTTGTATGCTATGTGCATATTGAAGGTGCTTTTCCTTCAAGAGAATAATCTCTTTCTCTTGCTCATCCCTAGAATTCGCTGTCTCTACTTGTTCAGCTTCTATTTGTCTCACATGCTCATTTCTTTCTTCTCTAATTCTGGTCAGTTCCTGTGGACCCGACTTTTGCTTCTCTGCATCCACTTCCAACCTGAATGCATGTTGGTCTTAGACAAGTTGTAAATTCTGTTGTTTCAGAATATTTAGATTGTGCTGCATTTCATCAAACTACTTTTATGAGTCCATCTCTTTAATGATGGACTATTTTCCCTTTCCATTTCCCTAATTTGTTGTTTGAGGGCTGAACCAGGCCGGGGTATAGGAAATACATTTATATTTATTTGGAAGATAGGTAATGGAGATCACACTAAAATGACACACCACCTTCTTTGTGGCTCACAATTAAACTTCTTCTTACACAAATAAATCATGCAAATTGTTTGTGAAAAACACAAATCACAATACTTTAGTGTATACAGATTTTATTTCAAGAAATAATCAAACTGGTCAATGAAGAAAAGCAATTTACATATGTAGTGCTGTGCAATTTTGATTTTCATGTTCACTGCAAAGACTAGCAGTCTGGTTTATAGATCGGTGTGCACTTAAAAGGCTAGCAGTTTGGTTTATAGATTGGTACAAATGCATATGGCAATTATGATTCATCCACACTTTTGGTTTAAAATAAACACTGGGTGATTTAGTGGTTTGTTTTCAGACCCCCTCACCCCCACTTAAGGTCTGTGTTGGGGAAGTTGGACAGTAAAAATTGGGATGATTTAAGAATTGTGGATTCTCAGTCCCCTCCACTGAGAAGCCTGTGTGGTGGAAGTTGGACAGTAAAAATTGAGATGATATGAGAATTCTGGATTTCAGACCCCCTCTCCACTTAAAGGCGTGTGTTGGGGAAGCCGGACAGAAAAATAGAGATGATTTTGGAGTTTGGGATTTCAGAGCCCCCTCCACTTAAAATCCTGTGTTTGGGGAAGTTGGACAGCTCAAATCAGGATGATTTAAGTATTTTGGTTTTCAGATCCCCTCTCCACTTAAAGGCCTGTGTTGTGGAGGTTGGACAGTAAAAATTGGGATGATTTGAGAATTCTGGTTTTCAGACCCCCTCCACTTAAAATCATGTGTTAGGGGAAGTTGGACAGTATAAATTGGTATGATTTAAGAATTTTTGATTTTCAGCCCCCATTCACTTAAAGGCCTGTGTTCGGGAAGCTGGACAGAAAGACATTGGGCCTCATTACAAACCACCCGGTATGGAAACAACGGTGGCGGTAAACCCGCCGCCACCGTTGTTTCCATGCCGGGCGATCACAACTCCTGCAGGCGGAGGCGCCAAACCCGCCAGGTCTGACCTGGCGGGTTTAACACCGCCCGCCTGCAGGCAGAGGTGGAAACACCAGCACCATCACGAGATGGTGCCGGCGTTTCCATGATCCCCGTTCCCATTGAGTCCTACAGGACTCAATAGGAATGGGGATTAACACCATTCCGCCTCCGGAATTCCCGGGACACCAGGGTTGTAATGCCCTGGTATTTCCGGGAGTCACGGAGGCAGAATGGTAATACAAGTACAAGTCTGGCGGTAACCAGGCAGTTTTACCACCTCGGTTACCGTCGGACTCGTATTGAGGCCCATTGTGATGATTTGAGAATTTTGGATTTCAGATCAACCCCCCACCCCCAACCCCACCCCCCCTCTCCATATGAAGGCTTGTGTTGGGGAAGCCGGACAGAAAAACTGGATGATTTGGGAGTTTTATATTTCAGAGCCCCCTCCACTTAAAGGCCTTTGTTGTGGAGGTTGGCCAGTACAAATTGGGATGATTTAAGAATTCTGGATTTCAGACCCCACTCCACCTAATATCCTGTGTTAGGGGAAGTTGGACAGCACACATTGGAATGATTTAAGAATTTTTGATTTTCAGCCCCTCTCCACTTGAAGACCTGTGTTTGGGAAGCAGACCAGAAAAATTGCCCAACTAAATTACAAACTATAATTTTGAGCACATACTGTGAATGATCTTTAGTAGATTTTCACAAAAATCATCCTGTGGTGTTCTGCCAAATGTGGAATTAATTAAATTAATATTTTTAGTTAAATAGGCTAAGGATCTATACAGTCCCCCCCCCACCCGGCCACCATGAGGAGAAAGGATTTATGGCAAGCAGATTCCCCCACCTTTGGTTTAATTTTGCCTAATTCTACTCACAGTGAAAGCCTCCGTTTCAAGTTCAGGAAAGCCAGCTGCATTTCAGGACCCACTTGGAGAACAGGACAGGGTTCGTGTCACTCCACTCCTAAGGATGGTCTCCAGCTCTTCACCATAGGACCCAGTCAGCTTTTAGGCCTCCCCGGCAATAGACAGCTCCACCCAGATGCAATCTCTGCAAACATCTCCTTTTGGTGTTTCCTTGTGGCTGTCAGATGGTTATTTTTAGCGGCGCTGTACTTGCCTCATAGTTCATCCACTTTATATACCAGTGGTGACACCATCAACATTTCAGTACTGGGCGATGCCCTGCAAGAATTCTTGCAACCGGGATTGGACAGTTACCCTTCTCTCTACCCCCAAGTCCAGTCTCTCTCTAAGGATGGGGATCCAGAACCTGGGGGTGGACCAGTGCGGGAGGAACACCTCGGTGAAGGGTATTTGGGGAGTGGGGTGGGCAACCGTTGGTTAGACGCAGTATTCTCCCTTTTCCCGTACCCATGCCACAACCTATTTTATAGGATTCTCCAATGTTCCAACCCCCCCTTTCTGCACAAACACTGGGACGAGGAAGAGGGTGACTGATAGTAAAGAGGCTAACCCTTGCATATCTCATTGGACATGTCCCGCTAATCGGGTCAGGCAAAGTCAGGCACTTTACTTTAATCACAACATCTGATACCCATTAGCTCTCTCCACACGGATAAAAGGGAGATCATAGAGACACACTCTGAGCAAGGTCAAATACGAGAAGGAGCAGATCTTCCGGGGTGAAGGCGAACCCACTGGACCAGAATGACCCATCGAGGGACGAGAGAAAAGGGTTGGGAAACCCAGGAGATCAATGCAGGAGAATGTTGCCTTTGAAGACCCGTGAACGATACGCAGAGAAGGCCAAATCCCAGACAAAAACGCTGCATTGTGTTTCAAGGACACCAGCGACCCTCCCGGGTGAACAACAGAGTTGGGAAGGTGAAGCCAAGCCTGTGGTATTAACCTTGACTCGTGAATTAAAGCCACAAAGACAAGAAAGGAATGCACACAGCCAGTGATTTAGCGAACAATATGAAAGGCCGATGTGTGTTAAGGAAAGATTGAAGTTGCAACAGTATATCTCACAATTGAAGGCTGCGCGCGTGCTGATGAGATGCAAAGGAAGGCAGACCTGTGGTGAACTTTAAAGAACGTTAACTGAGAATCCAGTAGCAGAGTGGTCTGGCGACAGGAAATAGCCCACTCAAAAGTCTCAGCAAAATATGTGATATCTTGTTGTAAAGCAGCAACATGAACAAACTACCATAAGAGCAAGATTTCTATGAACATTTGTGCTTATGGTACTGAGCTACCAACACCAAGAGACCATGGGGCAAATAACACAAGAATGTGAGCTGAAGAGAAAGTTGAAGTGGTCATGTGGAGGTCTATCGTAAAAGCCTCACACATTCGAAAGTCCGAGCCTGACTGAGGGAGACCGGAATTGTGATAAGTTAGGAGAAGGAGAAGTTAGGAGAAGGGAATCCCTAACAAATGTGAATAAAGCTTGGGGAAGGGACCCCCTGCAAGTGCTGTGATTGCGAGGTCTGAGCCTGGCTGAGGGACATCTACGTTGAATCAGGTACTTTTTAGTTGAAAGGTCTGAGCCCGGCCGAGGGAGACCTCCGTGAACCTTTGTTGAACTGTGAAAGAACTTTTGAAAGCTGGAATAAGTGACTTTAACATGGAAGGCCAAGCAGGCCTCGATCCACATTTTGAACTTCCTTTGTTTTGAGAACCTGAGCCCTAGTGTGTCATCCTGTTTACAGGGGCTGCCTTACTCTGTGCTGTGCAACGTAGAAAGGAGTGCTGACTTTGCCATATTGATTCTTCATGTGACTGTGTCTGTATCCCTACAGCCCCCCTTCCCAGCACTTGTCTGCACTTACCTTGCACTTGCCACCAGCTGGCCCTTGTTATTTATCCTGTATGCTATTACCCTGTACTGCACTTTCCCCTCTCCCTTTCCCCCTTGCACTTTTTCCTTCCCCTCTACCCTTGTACTTGCGCAATCTGAATGACACCTGGCCTAGTAGGATCGTTGTCTGTCTCCCCTTGTTCCCTCCCGCCTCGTTGCACCTTGAAACACTTGTGTATAGGCGCATTATAAATGCCATATCATATTATATCATGTTATAACACTGACTTTCCTTTGCATACATATTCCTCTTTACACACTTTACACACTTTTTGCATAAGATATAGGGCAGGCATTAGGTTTTGTTAGTATAGGCCATTTTGATTTGACATATAAAAGACTAGGACTGTATTTTCTTTGTTTGATGGTAGAGACTACTCCCATTTTAGCCATAGGGCCGGGTAGGAGTTTCTCCAAACTCCTAAACGATAATAAAGGTTTTGAAACTTGAAACTCTTGTGTCAGTGTCATACTTGCTTGATACCATGCCTTCCTTACACTCCCCACATTCCTAATTTTACCCTCCACCAGTTTGCCAACTCTCAAATTCGGAACATGTTCAGAGTAGCCAGGAGCACCTTTTAGCTAGTCATTACAATTCACTGAGTCGTAGGTGGATGAATTTGATTTCAACAAAATCACCTAGAAATTATTTAAATAATGACACGAAAATAAAAGTTGTAGATGCTCAGAAAAATGCCTAAATGATAATAGTCATTTTGAATTAATAGCAACTTTTTATGCTATGCAAATTGTAACTCTCTGGTCTGCAGGACATTTGCTCCTCTGAGCCAGCCTGTGACCAGAGTTTTATTTTTATTAGTCTCTTTGTTGTTTCAATTCAGAGTTGCAGCCCATTTTCACACCTGCCCCCTAAATTCTGGTCATGTACCGGCTAGAAGATTTGGCCTGCACAGAGCTGCCTTCAGAGACAGCCGGTCTAGGGAAACTTGATTTCCAACACCCATTGGCAGGCCACATTCATTTGCAGTTGTAAACCGTTGGCATGCATGCCAGGCTTTCAGTGGGGGAGTCTTTTGTGAATTTTGCCCAGAGATCCACCATTTGTCCTTGGCTGAAAATAACTCACATATTGCATTTTCTAACATCAGCCTTAATTCTTTGACATATGGTGTGCTTTACTGATCAGATTTCACCTTGCTTTTGCGTTGAAAGTACATGGCTGTTTCTTTCAGTCATTATTCAAATACACTTAATTATCTGCTGTTTGTTTTTCTGCTGAAAAGTGGGTCTGAATTGTCACAGTGCACCACCTTTTGATGGGTGGTAGTTTCTGTGAAAATGCTGCATTTATTGCTCAGCCAGCAATGTGATGTGCTCTTCCAATCTACAGTTGGATAACATTTTTGTTTTAGCTTTCTCTGGATTCCCACTGCAGAAAGACTCCCCCAGTCTGCCTTGGGCCTACAGGAACTTTTCATGGAAACGAAGTGGACTTTTCTTTTTAAATGTTTGCTGGTGTTTTGCATGTGAAGGATAATGTACATTACTTTTTGTCAACACACACTATGAGCCTCATTATAGTCCACTTGGTCCGGCGGAATTACTGCCAGATTATAAGTGGCGGTTTAAATCCCCATTTTTTTCATGAGTCCATAGGACTCTATGGGGCTTTTTTGGCTGAATTACCACGACAGTAATTTTGCTGCGGTAATTCCGCCAATTTTATTGCCAGAGAGTTTCAGGATTTACCCCCAGCATAATGCTGGAGGTAAATCCTCCACTTCAGGGCCATACTCATAGTAATATTGGCGGTGATTCTGCCAATTTATTTCCACTCTGCCATACTTGTAATGAGGCCCTATGTCTTTTCCCTCACATCTTTATGTTAGCTGGGAAACATTTTTCTCATGTCTTGCTTTAAACTGCAAACACATATGCAAAGCTGTTTTGGTGTCAATGTTTGAAACTCCAGTTTTTTTTACGTGAAAGGGACCTTTAAATATCTTCTGCCACTTGTGATTTAAAATGCTGCTTTTCCTTTTACAATGACAGCTAGGCCTTTTTCACATGGCCTTTCCTTCTGTTACTTGCAGAAACCCAACAGTCTGCCTTATTAGGCCTGTCTCCAGTGTGAGGTTTTTGTTATAAATGCTGGAAGGTTCTTTTTTTCAATGGGCCCTTCAGTTCTGTTGGTTTGGTGCCATTGATTCCACCCACAGGCTCACTAGGCAGTCTAATTCTTTATGGTTTCATAAATATGTTGCTGGGTGACTGACATAATTCTATGTCAAAACCCACAAGCTCAGATTATGCTCAATTCTACACTTTACTTCTCGAGCAGCTCATATAAAATGGCCCAACTATAATAACAAACAATAAAAAGAACTACAATTTCCATGTACATGAAGTGATTTTGTAGTTTGTTGTTCATTGGTTCCTGCTTTCATATGACTTCTTATATCCAATCACAGACCTCAATCCAATACAACAACCCTTGATTTCCTTCCTTCCTCCTCTTTCTTTGTGCGTCCTTCAATGAGGAGCGGACATATATTTAGCTGCGGACAGTCTCCCCGCCTGGCAAGAGAGTCCGAGGTGGTGCGGAATGCTGTGTTTGCAGTACTCTCTGCATAACGATGCCATCTACTGACAGAGAAGGCATACCGCAGGAGGACTGTTAATTCATAACAGTGAAGAGAAATCATAACAGGTTCAGACCCAAGGTGATTTAATACGGGCTTAGTCCCAAGACAAACGGCATGCAGCGCCAGAGGGACACAAGCCGAGGAGAAGCTTTATGTCTGAAAGAAGCAGTCCCAGGAAAAACTGTCAATATTACCCATAGACCCACCTAGCTGTGAATTAAAGTGTTGATAAACGGGGGCAACCCAAGTGAATGGTATTACATACATACTTGAACCATTAAAACAAGAGTCAGCATGAGCAGGAGGGAGAATTCAAACGAGGACTCAGACGGGCCATAAACTAGTGTTGTTAGAATGAGTCAGGCAGTTCAAAGGGCACTGACTGCCAGCAGAGGCCCATTGAGCAGGGGCATGGACATTATGGATGAGCTCATTGCCTTCTCACAAGGAATGGAAGAGTTGATGAGAAAACCGCATAGAGAAAAAAGGGAAGAAAGCAAACCGCAGGTCACACATTGCTCATAGCCCCCGCGGGTACACCACACAAAAAACCCAGTGGCAAGAGAAGGGCGAGGTCCTGGGGCAAGTGTGGACAAGGAAGCTCTGATGAATCCACAGATGAAAGCTGACAGAGCAGCAATGATTCATCAGACAGGGGCTCACATGAGTCTGAGGACTCATCTTCCAGTGGTGCCTGAAAACACAGGAGTAAAAGAAGCAAGGCATCAGACGACAGGGAGCAAGGGAAGGAGTTTGACCCAGACTCGTTAATACAGCCCAGGTAGGAGCCACCGAGTAACATTACAACATATCTGAAGAAGTGTCTGAGGGCTCCACTGAGCAATGATGCCGGAAATAAAATGTGAGCAGAGTGCCCCAGGACCATGGTGCCAGAGGGGGTGGCAGAGATCCCCAAAATAGATGAACGCATGCTCACCTTCATGGGGAGGTACGGCAAGGACATTAAGAGGGAATAGACAGATCATAAAGAGCATGCCAAGACAAGCTCTTGGATGTAGTGGGCCAAATTATGAAAATATGGCACCTCACAGAAGAGGCCAAACAAAGAAGTGATGGATCCTGATGTTGTGTCAGGATGGGTGCAGAGAGCAATTTGTTTATTGGGTAATGCCAATAATGCCATAGCGACCGAGAGGAGGCGGTCTATATTAGTAAAAATTGACTGCAAGCTGAGAGAGCTGGCCCTGTCGGAAGCAGCAGCAGCAGCTCAGGGGAGGCTATTTGGAGAGACTTTAATCAAGGATATGGCCAAGTTTGCGAATGCTTATGCTACGCTGGACAAGGCGCAGGCCTCCTTCAAGAAGATATTTGGCAGAAATTATTTTTGGCAAGGCTGGCAGAGGCAGGGGCTGCTCGGCAAGCCAATACTCATGATATAGGCTCTCAAAGCACAATGGAGGGAACAAGAGGACCAGCATGTCAACCCTTTCTTTCCATCGAGAGGAAGAGGTTGAGGCAGAGGCTGGAGGTCTGATGGCAAACAGCAGCATAGTAACACAGGAAAGAGCCTTGCCCACAATGCGAGAATGCACGTTCGATACAAGCATCACACCAATGGGGGAGGGGGGAGAATAGTGCACCGTTTACACAAGTGAGAGAGATATCCAGAGACTCCTGGGTATTGGAAACGGTACAGGGTTTCCGTTTGGAATTCTTTTTAAGAACCGGTGTAGGCGTTTTCGCCGAGACCACTCAATCTTACCAAAGACGACGAAACACTATTAGACATGGAGATAGGGAACCTGTGATAAAAGAATACCATAGCACAAGCTACAGAGGTACAGGGCGGCTTCATAGCTAACATGTTTTTTTTTCAATTCAACATTTTATTAAAGCATTTAGTAGCAGATACACACTGACAAAAGCATAGCATTGTGAAGCATAAAAAGTACAGAGACACAGGCAGAGTCAAAAGCATATGGAATGGCTACTCCCGTCCCACCCCTCAACCTTTCGTGTAAATCAGCCTTGTAGCTAGCGGGTTAATGGAGGCCTTCTATCGAGGCCTGGGAATTGTTGAGAATAGTCCATAAAGGGGGCCCAGGTATTCAGGAAGTGGTTCAGGTTTCCTGTGCGGATGGCTGAGACTTTTTCAGCTACAGCAATTTCCCAGCATTTAGACCACCACATTGGGACCGAGGGCCCGTCAGCGTGCTTCCACAGTCGAGCCATTGCAACCTTTGCCGCTAGCAGGAGGTGTGTGCGGAGACGAGGAATTTGTCCCGAAAGCGGGAATTCTCCTTCCCGTTTCCCCCAAGAGAATGATTTCGGGATCCCACAGGAATGCGAGTACAGTGATTGCCTTTTTGTGGTTCGTCACCTCCCACCAGCAAGACTCTGCTTTGGGACAGGTCCACAACAAGTGGAGTAAGGTGCCCTTGGATGAACACCCTCGCCAGCACCCCGGGGAGACTTCAGGGTTCGATTTGTTCAGTTGGGCAGGTGTGATATAGTACCTGTAACATACCTTATATCATCCTTCCCTGTTTGTAATACATTTGGCAACATGTTTTTAGTAAGAGGCAGGCGCAAAGTCAGGCAATGATGGCGAAAGAAATTATTTCCCTGAGGGGACAGCCAGACTGGTAGTGCGTCTATCATCATCAATTCGACCTATATTTCCAGGCCCCCTTCATTATCGGGCGTTACAACGACTAAAGATACAACGCCTCAAACAAGGACTGTCATACGGAATGACAGTCCCCATTTCAGAAGAGGCGAGAACAGAATTGATGTGGTGGTATCACCACATGGAGGCCTGGAATGGGAGGGTGATATCTGGATCGTCCCCGGACCTTATCAAAGAGCCAGACGCCAGCCGAAGGGTCTGGGGAGCCCGGTGAACTAAGTTGACAAAAGGAGGGAGATGGTCAGAGGAAGAGTTAGCCCTCCACATCAACTGCCTTGAATTGCTAGCAGGGACATTTGCAGGACAATGCTGGACCAGAGTGAAGACCAAATGTTCAATACTGCTCAAGATGGAAAATGTTTCTGCAGTCAGGTATACCAATCGCCTGGGCGGGACGAAGTCCAGGATGCTAGCTAAGCTAGCAAAGGATTTTTTGCATTTATGCCTTCAAAGGAGGGCCAGTGTGACAGCAGAACATTTACCGGGTGTCCAGAACCAGTTGACTGTAGACGGATACCTTTCTCCAGGTCTGGGGCCCAGCCACAGAATACGCTTACAAACGCTCAAACAAGTAAGGAGACAGAAAGCAAAATTAATAATAGTGACTCTAGAATGTAGAGGACAAGCCTATTTTCCGTACATTTTAGAGATGTCATACGACATACCAGTTTTACTGCCCCGGATACAAGCTATTTTACGGCTACTAGAAGGAGTACCACCCTCTAATTCAGATAGGAAGTCTGAACTGAGTAGCGTGGGCAATTTCAGGAGAACCTGGTCTAAGCCAGGACTTTCGGCAGAGACTCAGAAATGTATCCGAGAATGTTGGGCTCCTGAAACCAAGAAGAACTATGAAGGCACATGTCTAAGTAGCATAATTGATGCATGGAGAGCGACGTGCATCCTGTTTCGAACAGATGTAATCCATGTAGTGAATTTTTTTGCCACGCTAGCGGCGCAAGTTAAGGCATAACGGACAATCAACACTTATTGTTCAGCGTTTTCAGCTGGCCATGAGAGTGGAAGGTAACCCTATCAGAGAATATTCGCTGGTATGTAGATTTATCTAAGGGGTAAAGCGCATGAGACCACAAGCTCCAGGATATTCACATCTTTGGGACATTAGTGAGGTGTCGAGGTTATTTCAGGCATAGCCTGACAACAAACATTTGTCCAGGAAGGCTTTATGGGCAAAACGGACTACTCTACTTTGCCTTATCTCATGAAAAAGGACATTTGATGTCAGGGTGCTAGAGGTGGATAGAAAATATTTTTCACTGACATTTGTCACCTTTTACATAACATAAAGGACAAAGACTTGGATCAGGATGGTAGATTACGCAGCATGTCCAGATCAGCCTAATCTATGTCAGTTCAGATGCCTGAAGGCCTATGAAATCATGTCAGCAAAGTTCAGACCCACAGGGGAATCCCAATTAATTCATTAATAGCTGTGAGGAAACCATTTACAGCAGTTTCTCCATCTACCTTGGAATGAGTCGACTTTTAAAATGTTTTATTTTCGATCAAGTGTCTACGTTGGGGGTGAGTACGCTTTAAACTAGCATAATCCGAGCCTCCAGGTCTTGACATTGAATACAGATTTTCAATACTATTTTAATAGTAAGTCATGATCCTATTAAAGACATGGAGGCACAGGATTACCCCACCCTAGCAATCCCGTAGATAGAATGTCATGAAAGGAAAGGAAAAAATGAATTTGAAGTATTGATCACGTCTGTTGTGTTATTTATTATAGCATAGATGTATGTATGATACAGTGATTGCTCAATAGAGAGACTGATCAACAGGTGGACTGGCATCTAGTCCTTTGGAATGTCTAAATAAAGGATAGCGTGCCAGCCCGATGAGGTTTTAACAGCTTGTAATCACTTGAAACAAGAGTAAAGTCAAGTTGTCTTGTCTTGTCAGTGGTGAAAACTAGAGGTCAGTGTCATGTCTTGAACAAAATGTGCAATGGCGGGAAAAACAATTCTTCATTCGTTCACTCATCAGCAAAGACGAGGCAAGCCTATAAGTTCTCCCCCTTTGTTAAATATGGGCACCTACGCTGGCGATGCCCATGGGTTGCCTGTACATTGAACAATTGTGGGATGCCTATGAACGGCCCACGTCACCACACAAATACAGAAGGCATTTACGTCAAGTGGTCAAGCGCTCAAAGGCGATTCTGAGTGGAGAGCCAATGCGAAGGAAAACAGATCCACATCGTATAAATACAACTTCCCTTTCTATGGTCAGGTGACAGGATCTGTGGTGCCGCAGGTAAGGGGAAGGAGTGGAAACGTCACCAGCTTGTGGATGTCCAACAGGAACAGGAAAGGAGAGTGAGGAGGAGGTAACCAGCCCAGGTGCCGGATACAAGTGAAACAAACCCGAGGAGAAGGCACTAGAGCAGGAATCGCATGTGCGGTATCAAATAAGTTACCCAATGCTGTGTCGACCCTCAGTGGGTTGGGAAGCCCGACAGCGAGATGTGTGCCCTGGATGCTGGTGACGGAGATAGAGCAAAGTTGGGGGGAAGAGGAGTCTTGCACCCGATATACTTCAGTGAGGGCTTGTGAACACAAGATACTCAAGGAAGACAGAACCCTGAGAGACCCACAGTTGGATAGAGTGAGTTGGTTGCCTTCCCGCAGAGCGTTGAGATCAAACAATGCCCACCTTCTGTTTGTGCCACGATCTAAACTGACCTTTGCGAATCAGGGTGCATTTCATCATTCAGTGCCTAGAAGCTGGAAGGCCTTACCTCCAGGCTCAAGGGGCCGTGTCTCCCTGCACCTTTCAGGTGTGCATGGAAAACTCTCCTATTTCACTTAGGTGAAACCTGAATGTCAACATGCCCACACTTAGACAGATTTGTGAATATTAGCCTGCGTCATATCTAGATAGGACTTTGAGTGTTAGCATGACCGCACCTACGCGAAACCTGAAGACTAGCACAGGCCACACTTAGAATTGTGGACATTGGCCTGCGTCGCATCTAGATAGGATTGATTGAAGGATAGCATGCCCGGGCCTAGATGAAACTTGAATGTTAGCATGTGCCACACTTAGAATTGTGAACACCGGCCTTCGTAGCATCCGGATAGGGTTGTGAATGTTGGCATGCCCACACCTGGATGGATTTCTGGACACTAGCCTGTGCCGCATCTAGATGTGATTGTGGAGGCCGACAAGTGCCACACTTGGACAGAACTGTGAATGTTAGCATGCTAAAGGTCAGGTAACCCACTAACCAATATAAGCTCAAACTCTGCATACTTATCTCACTCAAAAAACTCACACAACCATCTCTGACACAACAAGCCGCACGCACTTCACAACACTGCAACAACACATAAGCCCGAGCAACAGCACAAGCGGACTGACACCGATCCAATACCCGCACAAAAGCTCAGCACCCGGTGTATACTGAGTTGAAGCTGCCAACAAAACACCACTCCTCTCACTATCCTACTCCCTCTTCACCTTACTAACCCATCCCACCTTATCGTTTACAGATCCGCCAGAGCGCCTGGGGATCAATTCCATTGGTGACGGTGCGCGGTACAAATACCTTTAACATTAGCTGTCCAGTCAATGGCTGTTTTCAGTAGTACTGTTTATATCTTAGCAGGTGCAGATCCAGAGCATCAGGATCATAAGGAATAGGAGAAATGTTCAAACGATGTTCAGGCTTTAATCAGTTGGGAAGTAAGCTTCGGTTGTGGATCAGCTAAAGAAACTGGAGGGAGGAAGGAAGTCAAGGGTTGTTATATTGGATTAAGGAGAAATTATGTGGAAGCAGGAACCAATGAACAACAAACTACAAAATCACTTCATGTTGATGGAAATTGGAGCTCTTTTATTGTTTATTGTGGTTGTGACGTTTTATATGAGCTGCTTGAGAAATAAAGTGTAGTTGAGTATAATCGTTCGCCTCCGTGTCTTTAATATAATCACGACTTTCTATTATGCTAGTACTGAAAATGTGTATTGACAGAAAAGTGATCTATACTGGTAGCCATCTTGAAATCAACCAGTCAGTAAAGATAGTCGCAATAAATCATGGCATAGATGTTTCACACAATCAAATCTTTTCGGGATCTCCGAATACGTATTTAGATACATATATATTTACAATGGTACAAAATGAAGGCGAGTAACCAGTGACATTTGAAGCTAATAGAGAAAAAACTAAGAACATTCAAAGTAAGATATCCGTCGAGTGATACCATTTCTCACTAGTTGCACAGATATCGACATCAAGTTCAGTTTTCAGAAAGTTAGCAGAGCTAGCGTTTCATAATAGATCGAATAAACTCGTTTACATATAAGATTATTACACACTCATTTTAAAAAAGGTATCACAGAATTATTTAAAATGTGTATTTAATTAGCTGCGTCAGTGAAGAGATTGTATTCCTTCGCGGGTTAGTACATATGCCCTGCCCTACACCTTATTGGGAAAGAAAGGGCGTTAGAGTCGCGCAGCACCACCACGTGAGATCTGTCAACCAATGAAGGAGCTTAAGTACTTGAGAGCACTAAAGAAAGGCGGGCGATGCTGGACACAGAAGAAGGACTACACGCAGGTGATGGTTTTTGTTCCCTTTCTATAGTCGCGTTCTGATTCAGTCATTTAAAGGGCTATCTGTGGTAAGGATATCACAAATGTGTTGTCATTACTTATGTGTGAGGAAAACGGCATTTAAAGTCCGATCGAATTGCCCCACAACAGAACGAGATGACGCGTGTGGGTTAACTCCCAATGCCTTTGCTTTCTTTAGTAAACGCAGTTTTCTAGCACTTGAACTTGCTCCACCTGGAAAGTAGCGGTTCGAATAAATGAAAGTTGTAGAAGAAACTGGACACTATGCAATCTGCGTGCGTGATGATGCCCATGGGGCTTTCTTTGGCTTTATTATTGCTCTCTACCCTGCAAAGTTGTAGCTACTGCTACATGACATTAAAGTGCAAGCAAGTTCTACTTTACATGGAACTTAAGTGGCTGTAAGGTCACAGTATAAAGATGGTAACTTTAAGTAAACCCGAGTGTCGAATGCTTAAAATGAAAGTCACTTGACCATGTTTATAGGATATTTAGTGGCGACTGTAACTCCCAGAGTGTATATGTCTCAACTCACACGCCTTTGACTGGTGCATTCGCCTGACAATACAGATTTTCAATATATTCGTTATAGAAAGTATTGATTCTATTAGAGACTCGGAGGTGAAGGATTATTCCCAACTGAACTCTACTTCTCGAGCAGTCAACCAATTACTAATTAAACCAAACTACAATACCCATGATCATAGGAGAAATTAGAAGTTTGCGTTCCATTGGTTAAACAGTACCACATGATTTCAACAGTCCAATCACATCTTAACAGTCCAAGATAAACTAGTCCACAATTGAAACTTGCGTCCCGACCGGTAAACGCTCGAACTCTCTTATTATCATCGATTATTCTTCATGTACCCATGGGCATAGACTCTCCACCTGACAAAACATATATAACAGCGATGAAGTAACCATTCCAGCATGGGTGGGCAATCGCAAAATACAACTCATTTGAATTGACGAAAAACATTACATGATTAACAACATATTTTCATTAATATCTCAATTTAGCGATTGAAAGGGTGGAATAATCCTTTGATTCTGAGTCTTTAATAGAATCATGACTTTCTATAATGAATGTAGCGAAAATATGTATTCTATTATAAGAATCAAAAGCTCGGATTCTATGTCAAGACCGGAGGCTCGGATTATGCTTCTCTTCCTTTACTGTTAATCCGAGCAGCATAACAAAGTATTTCAACAGTTGAACACATAAAAGAGAAAAACACATAACCAAAAACTACCATTTCCCATAAAATGTTCCACGGTTGTAGTTTACTAGTTTACTTTATTTTGATGAACTTTTAAGTCGTGCGACTAGTTCCACCAATACCATCCAACACAGTCACAAAAACTCTGATGACTTCCTGTGCCCTTCCTCTTTCTTTGCTGCTCGAGCAGCCAGATAAGTGCATTTCGTTTTTTATGTGAGAGTTAATAGCGGAATGTTGTGACAGGAATGTGATATTGTTTGACATTATTGATTTAGGCGGGCACAGCTTTTCGAAGACTTGTGGGCGGAGCATATCCGCTTTGATGTGTATGGGGAAGTTTGCGGACGCGACGGGGCTCCATAGCTCCGGCGGAGCACCTCCTTAGTGTGGACTGAGGGGGGCAGAGGTTCGGCGCTCTGTAGTCGCGGATAGTGGTGTTTAGAAGACGTTGTGAATGGTGTCCTAGAATGAAGTTAATCAATTTCATTTACTTACCACCAACGTAGCCACCCGATCTATTGGTCTAAAATAAACGTTTTTAAAAGACGACTTATTCGACCAATGCTCTGCTTTTAAAATATCTTCCAGGCATGCTCCCATTTTAAAAGCTGTGGATGCCATCGCCCCTCTAGTTGAGTGCGCGCCAAAATGTTCCACATCAATGCCTGCTTGATCCATTTACCATTTTACCCATCTTGCTAATGTAGCTGATGCTACAGCTCTAAAAGCTCCACCCCGGTCTCCCCCCCCCCTCCTATCACCTTGCTTATGCAAGCACATTGCGACTGTATTGCGCTCTTTTTTTTAAAGAAAAAATTGACAAAATCCGGGAACAGATAGCTATTAAAAGACATGTCCTTCCCCACTCCTCTGAATGCTTTTAAGTTTGTGATGGTGATGACACCATGGTCACCACTGCCTTACCGAAGTTCAAATCTGCTTACCCTACCGACCTATTTCCACTTCGTACTCTTCAAACTCTCTCCCACGACCTTATTGCTTTATTCACATCAGCCCTTCAATATTCTTCCTCTACCGGATATATATCCCTGATTCTCTTAAACATGCTGCGATCTTGCCCGAATAGAAAAAATCACAACTTGATCCTGCTGTTGTGGAAAACTACCAGCCAATATCTCTCCTTCGTGTTGTCATGGAATTGCTTGAATCTATCGTCACTCCACAACTTTCTGTCTTTTTTTAAACTAACCATCTCCTCCATCCTTTCCAGGCTGGTTTTCAGCCCGGTATGGGTACTGAGTCTGTTTTGGTCTCCCTCCTTGATGACTTGCTTTACTGCAGGACCGTGGGGTGATTGGTGTTCTTATTCTCCTCAATCTCTCTGCGGCCTTTGATACTATTGACCATCACAGACTTCTCCATTGTCTTCATGAAGCTGGAATCTCTGGCACTCCTCTGAAATGGTTTTCGTCCTTTCCAACCGAGTTCAAACTGTCTCTCTCCCTCCTTTCACCTCTTCTCCCATCACTTTGGATTGTGGAGTCCCTCAGGGGTCAGCCCTTTACACCTTCTTGTTTAATCTGTATATGCTGACTCTTACCAAATTGATTTCCAGTCAAGGCATACATTTTTTCTCCTATGCCGATGATACACAGATCCTTTTCTGTCTTAATGCCCCCTCTACTGAGACTCCTCAGAAGTTAAAGGACTATCTCTCGGAAGTTGCTGATTGGATGTCCAAAAACTGGCTCAAGCTTAACAGTGATAAGATCAAGGTCTTGTTGGTTGGCTCAAACTGTTCTGGCTCATCCTGGACTACCGACTACTGCTCCTCCTCTCTCAGCCCTTGCCATGAACCCTGAAGCTCTGTTGTAAAAAGCCCAGGCATAAAAATCATGTCCTCTGGTTCTAGAGCACCCCAAATTTCGGCAATCTGCCAAACTGGCTTTGCCAAACTTAAACTACTTAAAAAGATTCTCCCCTTCCTCCCCACTGACTCTTGATCTAAAATTGATACAGCCTCCATTATGGGGTCAATTGACTATTGTAATGGTATCTATGTTGGCCAACCTGAATCCCTGCTCCAACGACTGCAGATTCTTCAAAACTAAGCAGCCTGACTTGCCCTAAATGACCCCAGATTGGCTCACTCCCGGGAGCTTCTTCCCTAACTCCACTGGCTCCCTGTGAAAAGCAGTATTAAGTTTAAAGCTCTCTGTCTTGTTCATCGAGCTATTCACAATGCTGGGACACGGTTTCTGCAATCCAAATTGGTGCCTTACAGACCACGCAGAGCTCTCCGCTCGACTAACCAATCTCTGCTCTGTGTTCCTCGTTTTTAACAGGCTCGGGCCGGGGAAGGTCTTTCTCCGTGCTCAGTCCTGCTCTGGAATGCTCTCCCCTCTGAAATTTGCAATATCTCTGACTTTCTCCCTTTCCGCCAGTGTCTTAAGACTTTCCTGTTCTAAATTCTCTGGTTGCTTCCTCTCCTCTTCTTCCCTTTAGCGCCTTAATGCCATCACTGGACTTGTTCACGCTTTACTAAGTCTCAGTACAATACAATACAATACAATACAAAGGCTTCCTAACCGCTATCAAAAGTTCTCTTGGGGACTAAACAGTTCTGCCATGGCTTGTAAGCTTTCCAGCACCTTGGTGGACATAGGGCGGATCGCTCCGGAAAAGCTGCATAATCTACAGTCCTGATCCCTGTTTTTGTCCTTTTTTATATGTAGAATGTAACCCCCGTAGGTGAAAAGGATTTTCTGTCTGCCTCCAGAGCTTTGACCTCTGAAAACTCTCTTGCATGAAATAAGATACAGCAGTGTGGTTAGTTTCGGCCATAGTGCTTTTCTGGATAACTCTTCGTTATCCGACCATGCCTCAAACATTTTCAACACAATACTCACATCCCACAACCGTGAATTTCAGCGTCGGGGGCTCATGCACCTAACTCCTTTCAGTAATCTACAGATCAAGGGATGTTCACTCACGGGTTTACCCCCAACGTATTTGTGTCCGGCTGAGATCACCGACCGATATGTGTTAATCGTTCTGTATGCTTTGGTCTGAGCTGCTTGATTAGCTAGGAAGTTCACCACATGAATCACATCTGTTTGAGCGGGATGTATCTCCCTATCCATGCACCAACACTCCACTTACGCCATGCGACCCTGTAAGCCTTCCCGGTCCTTGGGGCCCCAGATTCTCTGATGAACTCTTGAGCTTCTCCCGAAAGGCCCAGCTTGGCCTAGGATCTCCTGAAATCGCTCACGCTATCAGACTCAGCCTCCCTGTCTGAACGAGAGGGTGACACCCCCCCAGGCCCAGTACAATGTGTTGTCTGGGCGGCAGTAAAATCGGAGTGTCGTACGACATTTCCTGCAGGTCTGGGAACCAAGCCTGACCTCTCCAATCAGGTGTCACCAGTACTACTCTCGCTCCCTGTCTCCTGACCTGAGCTAGAGTGCGTGCTATCATGGCGAACGGTGGGAACACCTATTTTGTTGCTGGTCCCCAAACCTGGAGAAAGGCGTTCTTCGCCCACGCTTCTGGGTCTGGTTTCCAGCTGTAAAACCTGGACAGCTTCCTGTTTAGTCTCGAAGTGAACAGGTCCCTCTGACATAGTCCTCTCTCTCTCATAATCTCCTGGAAAAGCGACTCCTCCAGCTGCCAATCGCTGGAGTCCTTCAGGTATCTCGAATTCCAGTCCGCTATCTAGTTCTGTGCCCCTGGTAGATGATCTGCTGTTACGCTGACATTCCTCTGAAGGCATAGATGCCAGAAGTCCTTGGCGAGTTCTGCCAGCATCTTGGACCTTGTCCCCCTTAGTCGGTTGATGTACCAGACCGCGGAGACATTGTCCATCTTGAGGACGATTGCGCATCTGGCACCTTCCTGAGTCCAGTAGCGGACTGCGAATGAAACTGCTAGCAGTTCGAGACAATTGATGTGGAGGGCTAGCTCCACCTCTGACTGCCTTCCCCTGCTAGACATTTCGCTGCACCGGGCTCCTCAGCCCCATCGGCTGGCATCTGACTCTATCACGAGGAGCCAAATTTAACACTGCCATTACAGGCCTCCATGTGATGATACCACACCTCTAGTTCCATCCTGTGGGATAGGGAATTTCTGATCGTACGACAGTCCCTGTCTGAGATGTTCTATCTTTAGTCGTTGTAATGCCCGGTAATGGAGCGGTCCTGGGGAAAATGGCTTGAATGACAGTCTCCCTACCAGTCTGGCCATCCCCCTCAAGGAAGAACGGTAAGCTGAGAGTGCCCTGTATCATTTCCAGAATTAACCCCGAAATTCCATCGACAGAGATGAGACTGGCTCTGATTGTTTTCCCAGTTTATCAAGAACCCTAGTTGTTGTAACAAGTCTGTCGTAATCTTGACTTGTTCCAAGATCAGTTCCCTGTCCTGGATATATCGTCCAGGTAAATAATCAATCTGACCCCCTGTTCTCAGAGTTGCCCCACTACTGGCTTCAGTTTGATAAAGCACCAAGGGGTAGAGGCCAGCCCGAAAGGGAGACATGCAAACTCCAAACTCTGACCCCTCCAGAGGAACTGCAGTAGCCAATGCTGACTTTGATGGATAGGCACCGTCAGGTAAGCATCTCTGAGATCTATCCAGGCCAGCCAGTCTCCCTTCTGGAGTATGTCCCTCAGTAGTTGAATCCCTTCCATCTTGAAGTGTCTGTACACCAAGAATGGATTCAATGCTCTGCGGTTGATCACAGTCCTGACCTTGCGTCTGCCCTTCACTAGAAACATGTTGCTTAAGAATCCTCCCTGGTTTCCGACCGCTGGACAGATGGCCTTTTTTAGTCTCAGCTGCTCTATCTCGCTGTCTAGCAATGCCTCGTCTTCTCTGCTGAACTTGATTGGCCTCAGATGGAACCCCTGTACTGGCTGCTGCCAGAATTCTGAGAGAAAACCCTGAACTGTTTGCGAGACCCAGGTATTCGAGGATAGTTCTAACCATCTTTGTATATGCAGTGCCACTCCACCCCCCCCACACCGGAGGAATCCCTGCATTTAGCGCACCTGCCCGCACTCTCCCTTCTCTCACCTGCATTGTTTTGTTGCTGCTGTCTGCGCTGCCTCTCCAGCCTCACCCTCCTCCCCTCAATGGGAAGAAAGGGTATCCTTGTCAGTCTTCTTGATCCTTCCAGTGAGCTCTGTGTCCAGAGACCCTGTATTAGGGACACAGGCTTGGAGGCCTGTGCTTTATCCAGTGTGGCGTATGTGCTGGCAAACCTTGCCATGATCTTGATGAATGTCTCCCTAAACAGTTTGCCCTTGGCAGCTGCAGCTGCTTCTGATGGCGCTAGATCTCCCAACTTAGAGTCTATCTTCATGAGAATAGACCATTTCCTCTCTGTTGCAATGGAGCTATTTGCATTGCCCAGCAGGCATAGGCTACCCCATCCGGAACTATGGGCCTAGGGCATTCCGCCCTCAACTTACTCCTGGTTTCCTTACTCGGGGGGCTCTGAGCCTTCTTTTTAGGTAGGCTGCGATGTTCTCCGGAGGGTCCCACTCCGATGACCTTGGGTGCACCAAGGCATCCGGGTCGCATTAGTCACTCTGGGGCTCCTCAGTCATAGGCTTGCCCCTCTTGCTGCTGTGCCTTCGGGCGTCACTCGATGAAGAGTCCTCAGACGCCTGTGAGCTCCTACCATCTGTGTCTTCGCTGCTGATGCAGTCCTTCTCAAAGGTATCTTCTGAGCTATCCTGGCCGTATCTTGCCCTAGACCTTGCCTTCCTCTTGCCATCTTTTGTTCTTATGTGGTGTACCCGGGAGGGGGAGGGGTCTGGCTGCTACATACCCTGCGTGCCTTCTTTCTTCCCCCTTTGCCTCTCTGAGCTTCTCTCCCCAATTCTGCCATGCCTTGAGAGAAAGCTATGATATCTTCCATAATGCCCATGCCTTCATGCGAGGGGGGCCCCTACCGGCACGCATGACTTTCTGTACCGCCTGGCTCATTCTGATGCCACTTACATGTGGACCTTCGGAGCACTCTCCACTCATGCTAATGCCTGTGCCAGGTTCACAATCTATAAATATGCAGTTTTCCTGGGCTGCCTCTGTCAATCTGTTCTCAATTGTAGCTAGGCAGGTCTGTTCATAAATCAACAGTTTTACCTGGGACTGTGCTCGTCAAAATTAGGAGCTATTTAAGTGACTGGGGCCTTCTAGAGGTTTTCAGGCAGTTTTTTAAACTGCCTGAAAACCAGTTGATTTGAACCTGTGAGGAAATAACAGGTGGACTCATTCCAATTTTGTTCTGTTCCTGGTGGGAAAGGAAGGTGTATCTACAACTTTTATTTCAAGGTGTCTGTGCACAGAACTATGGACGCTATCCTGTGGTGCACCAACCCGGTATCTAGCGAGAGCCTCGTGCCGTTCGGGATCAGTCTCCCTTGCTAACCTTCCCTACTTTGTCATTGGTTTTCTTTCCTGGATTTCTTCATTTGACTTTGGTGGATACTCCAGTTCTAAGCCTACAGGTTAGTGTTGGAATTGTATTATTGCCATTCTATCAGAGAAGTTAGTTGAGATAGTTTCTCATTATGCTTTATTTTTCCTAGGCTGCCTTCCTATTACTCTCCCACGCCCTTTCCAGTGATCCTTCTCTCTGCCTGTTGTAACAGTCAGAGAGCTGTATCATTTGGAAGGTCTAAATTGACATCACTACTATCAAATCGTCTGAATTCAAGGATCCGGAAGACCCCTATCAATTGTATCCTTTTTGGTTACCGTATCCTTTTCATAAGATACTTTGGGGATTTATGACAGAATCAGAAGCCATGGAGGGTACGGATTCTTTAACGGTTCTGACTCAATTAATCACAGATTTGAGAAATTAAATGATTACGGCACAGGACACATTGCGTCCTCACATGGATGTTATGCAAGACGCTATTCAGATTGCTCCTCAGGGAACACTGGCTCCAGCTGCCATTGCATCCAGATCCGGTACCCCGGTACCACAACATGAAAACCTTCAAGTGATTATGCCAACGTAGTTTCCTTTGGCTCCTCCAGAAAGGTTCACAGGAGATCCCAAAACTTATAGAACCTTTGTCAATCAGTGCCGACTCCATTTCCTGTGCCGGCCTAACTCATTTCCTGATTTAACCACAAAGGCGGCCTTCGTGCTTTCCCATTTGGGGGGCATAGCTGCTGCTTGGGCTAATCCTTTATTGGAGACTAACAGTCCTTTGTTGTACGATTGTGACGAGCTTCTATCTGCCATGAGCAAGGTCTTTGATATGCGTTATTCTACTCAAGCCACAGATCTGGAATTGCTTAACCTACAACAAGGTAATCAAACACTATTAGCCTACATAGCCAGATTTAATCAATTAACTGCCGAGAACCAATGGCCTGAAGATAAGAAAACCACGTTTTTTTTACAAGGGTCTCTCAGAAGGACTAAAAGACGCCTTGTCTACGGTTCCTGTGGTCCCTAAGGGGTTCACAGAATTGTTGATCTGATTGTACAAATCCATGCTCGAAGAAATGCTCGTAAAGGAGAGAGAAAACCATTCTTGCAAGCATCAGTTCGTTCTGAGGTACCAGCAGCCTCATCTAATGATTCTGAACCAATGCAAATCGGTGCTGTGAGAGGCCGATTATCTAATGCAGAAAGGGAAAGCCGTAGAAAAAACAATCTTTGCATGTACTGCGGTTCATCTGAGCATTTACTGGTGGCATGTCCCAAAAAACCCTGTTGTGTTTGCTACCTGCGGATATGCTCCGCCAAGCCGGTTCGCGATTTGTGCTCGCTCGCACGCACGCGCCTTAGTGAATACACAGTCAATACAGTATAAATTTAAAGGAAGTCATAAATGTACTTATCTCAGCTGCTTATGTAGAAGTAATTGGTTGGCTGCTCGAGAAGTGAATAGTTGAGTTGGGCATAATCCGAGCCTCTAAGTCTTGACATAGAATCAGGTGAATCATCTGCCAAACCCCCACACATACACTTCAATGGTTCCTCACCCGCCAAACACGAAATCTGGTGTTTTAACCCACCCTGGCGACACTAAAGGCTGAGAGCTATGAGAATGTATTAATGAATTTACTTTTTTGAGTCTAGAAGGAGGTTGATCCAATGTAATGCAGTGAAGTGAACAATTTTGGATAGTTTGTAAAGTTTTTCTGCAAGGATGATCACATTGAAGTCCATGGAATACTGCATGTGTCGTGAGAGTGAAAGTATTCGAAGGTGAGGAACACCAATGGCGACTGGAGAATGTTTTAATTGAGGGGCATACAAATTTGCAGCAAGGGTGCCCAAACCAACCGATGGGGATTCCAGGGGTTCTCCCCAAGAGTTATTTTTTTGAATAATGGGTTAAGAATTGTAAAGCTCACTTTCTGTGAAAATGTGGTTAGAAAACAGTTTGTAATCAGTTTTGTATGGTATCCCGGGAATAAATCCAATAGATGCAAGTTACCAACAGTACATCTGAGCACTTCCCAGCGCATTTTTCTGATGCCTTTCTGCGCAATATATGCTAGAATAAAAAACATTTTCTAAGTGGCTTTGCCCAAACATTTCCATGTTGACTGCCCCTATATATGCCAGTATTACCATGTAAGACATACTCATGTTTGCTATGTGCATAATGCTAGTAATGATACCATAAGAAAACACATCCATCCTGGCTTTTCCCGCACATAAAAACATACTCCTGTTGGCTTAAAAATGCCATGCAACAATAAGAAACCATGTCTGACACATAATCACACTTATCATGTTCATTTTATCTTAGATGCCCAGTAAAAAATGCCATACCACAGTAAGGAATGGCTAGACAGGCTGCACCAAAATGCCAGTCTAGCCACTTAATCACGTAATAACACTTATCAGATCATACATGATATAGCAAGCATGATAAGCATTATTACGTGGCTAGACTGGCTTTCTGGTGTAGCCATTCCTCACTGTGGCATGCCATTTTTACTAGGCATCTGTGGAAGGAGACGGCGCACCACTTTGTCACTGCCACATTGAGTCTGTGTGTGCAGGGGGATGCTGGAGCGCCCTGTGAGGGGTCAGAAATGCAAGACGGACAAGTTCTCACAAGTAGCTGTTTTATTATACAATAAGGTGAGACAAATGCCTATCTTTCCCTAACCTAACAAAACTTGCTGGTGGTGAAGGCGCACCGCAGTCTAAGTAAATAGACTGCTGACAACAGGAGATGTGCAGACGGGCATGTTCCCAGGAAAAAGCTTTCCCTACCTGTCAAACTAAAGGAAAATGACCTACTGTCCAAAGATCTATGTCCCTCACAGTCATGCATATGTATCAGGGGTCCTCTACTAGCATGTAATCAGTAATTCATCAGAGTATTCCAAAAAGAGCATTCAACGGGCAAGAAGTAACAATGTTTATTACAGTTGGGCAAGCACAAATGAAACAGCACAGTGGAATGGAACTGATTGATGAGAGCTTACAAAGCCGCACACTGCGATCAGATCTTTTATACAGCAAATACAATATGTGTATAGTGCGAAACAGTTGCAATTAATATGTCGAGTTATCGAGTGTCCCACGAAGCAGATTGGTGGGGTCATGTCAGTCCCCTATAGCTAGACATAGGTTAGTTAAAAAATGATTGGAACAAACAGACCAGCCATCCCCTGACTCGTTACCTCCCTTTGTGGCGCCACATTTGTTCCCGCTCCATCCCACACACAAATTATTAGAAACCGTAATCGTGCTCTAATCTCCGGAACTTTATTAATCTGCCATTGGTCAGCACACAGGAAAAACACAAGACACCCTGAGCTGGTGGGAAGGGAGACATTCTCACGGAATATGACCAATAAGGGGCCTCGTACATATCCTCGAGGACACCCTAAAACTCACCTTCTGATTTGCTCCTCCTGGATCGCCCTTTCATTCCACATCCCATTTCCCAGATGCTTACACCCCAGGTAGTAATAGTGAAGTAAAAAAGACAGATGCCTTGCTGAACAACCTTAAGTGTTGTGGGATGGCATCCAGACTTTGCAATGATTCTTCGGAAAAATAGTTGCTGCTTTTTTTTTCTTCTGGTAATTTTCCTGTCCTCTCATCCCTGTCCTCTCCACTCTTTCACCATCTTCTTTTGCCGCAATGCAGAGGGATCGTTGAATGGTAACAATTTCGCTCAAGGTACCACCAAAGCAGGGTTGTGGATTGTGACAAGGGGGCACATTCCCCCCCAATCTGGAGACAACTGGGCGTACGCCTTCGATCCCCTGGCCCACCATCGATCCATCATTACTACTGTCCCGTACCGGAACGCTAGGATGCTCATGGTCTTCCCGCAGCCAGTTTTCACTCCTGCTATGGTCGTCCCGTTTCTCTGAAACACAAAGAAAGTTGTGTAAGAGGCTTATGTCAACTGGTTTATGCCTCTCGTCTATCCAGGCCAAAGCATGTCTATTGACATTCCACACTGCCTGCCAACTTTCATTTATTTTCCTCAACACTCCCTCTTCAAATCCTACTAACCCCTCTGCACGACACTGCACCATTCCCTGTTCCCATCTCCCATTATGAAACACAGAACCCCCCCTATTCTCATCAGGGGTCTGGTATGGCCCCCCTACATATCATGTCTTGTTGATGCTTTGCAGAACACCCTCCTGCGAGTCATGTACAGCTGTTCTCCCCTTCACGCCCCCTCCGTGACATATTCTAGTATTATATACTTTGAGGCTTCTTTTTTGGACATGCTTTCTATCTGTATATAATTATCAGCATGTACTTCCTCCCCTTCATCTATCCAGTGGACCATTACCGTTTGCCCCTGAAGCAACCCACAAGTCTTACATAAACATAGGTGCATTAGGCATCCCCCTTCCTCCGCTGTTACTTCTTGGGTCAGGAATTGTTTTGGCATCCTTGTGACGTGTGGGATTGGCAAGCACACATAGCAACTGCCATTAGCCCTCTCTCGTCACCCACCTTTTATCTCATACCAAACATTCCCCAATGCTGTATCCCGCCATCCCCAATTGCATCATAAAACATTTCAGCACTAAATAAACTTCTTTTGTTGCATGTGCCTTTTTTCATCCTCCTTAGGCAAGCCACTATTCTCTTTACGTGCTAAGAACCGGAAGAGAAGGAGACCGAGCAGAAAAACACAAAACGATCCTATCCATATTAGTGGCACATCTTTTTTGAATTCTATCCCTTTCCCTCAATGTTAGTTTCCCTTCTTTCTCTTTTTCTACGAGCCTCCTGTGAAGTCTGAAAGCATTAGCGACAACTGTGTAATACTTCCCATCACGTTTGTCCCCCCTCTTCCTCTCTGGAAGAGGCGACGCGGTTGTCTAACAAACTTACGTAATATGGATCCATGCTCTTCTTTCTTTAATCTCTACTGCTGTGGGTGTTGCATATACCACCTCGTGTGGACCTGTGAACTTCTGGTCTTGTCACTTCCGCACAAAGTTGCGGACAAAGACCTTATCACCAGGATAGAGGGGCGTCGCTTGTGAGAAGGTCTGTGTCCTGTGCACTTGTGGATGTTCACTCTTTGGGGATCGACTTGTTGAACCTGGTGGGACACGTATTTTAGGGCGTTGGTGTTACGACTCCTCACCAGCACAGGATTTTTCGGCGTTTTTCTTTATGGCGCTGTTGGCGTCGCATTGCTAACATCCAGATTGCTACTCCCAAAAATGGCTGCTATACCACAGGGTGTTAGTCTAGAGGCTCGGGAGACGCGTGAACTGACTCCTCCGCCCATCCACAACATGAATGTATTTCCGGCACCCAACGCAGGACTGCTTCGCGTTGCTTGTTTTCAGAGTCTACGCTCTGTATCGCTACTAGGAAATCCTAAATCCTTACGAACTGACTATCCTTCAAACATGTCTTCTTACTCCTTTCTCTCTCTCTCAGGATTACACTCACCTTGACCGCATATCACTTTTCGTGCTTCCAGGAATTACTTGGCCCGATACACCCGGCAGGTCCCAATCTCTTAGGTAAACATATTACCTTCACCGTAACCATCCTAACATCAGTTTATATCTGCACACATTCAACATTTCATTTGCCTCAGCAACCCACGTGGTCCAGAAGGGATCAAACTCCAATAACCCACCACCACTTCTTCCCGAACGTGGAACCATTTCCCGAATCTTTCTTTCCAGTGTCCAGGTGGGAAGCTGGTACGAGGATCTGCCTTATTCCTCTCTAGTCTTTTTCCTTTTTTCACAGAACTGGATTAAGTAATTCTTGCCCCTTCTTTAGATACTCGCTCTCTCCCTCCATTGGACTCCGACCAACCCTACCTCCTACTTCAACTAGCCATCAAGGGTAGTGTTTTCCATATATTTATCAACTTACCTGTTTAATTTCTTCTTGCCCCAAACCTAACTGTCCCTTCTCGTTATAGCTAATTGCGGGACAGTAAAGACTTCTACCATCCCAAGGACGACTTGACTGTGATCAACTTTCACCAGAAGACGTCCACTGGAGGCACTCCGGGTCCTGCTCTCTACGAACTCCATCTTCAGGGTTTTCTTCCCCTTGAGGGTTTCCCCGGCATTTTCACACAGTGCAGAATTCCTCTGCACTGTGAGAGGGCGCTGGGTAAATCACTCCTATCTACAAATGGTGGCTATTGAAGAACAGGTAGGATTTCTCTCTTTGTACCTGTGTATAATCTGTGGAGGTGATTGGTACGTATCTTAGCTCACTGGGTTAGGATATAACAATTGGTGAGTTCACTCAGCTACACTTTCGTTTATTCCCCCAAAACCTTTGCTGTCGTGTTAGCATCTGAAATTGTATGTGCAGGAGGGACAGGCGCATGCATCCTTCTGCCAGTAACAATTTCATGAAGAGTGAAATGATGATCCGCGGCAGGCGATTTGCATAGTGCAAAGAGTGCCAAGGAGAGGCAATAAAACCAGTTCTTGCACAAAGCTGTTGTTAGCTTTGCTAAGCATTCTTTAAGCAAGCCATTTAAACACTCCACAAGCATGCACCCTTAAGAGGTACATCTCTCTTGCATATCGACATAGTCAATATGCAATTCCCGGAAGGGCCCTTTCCGGTCACAGCAATGTTCCACATAATGTCTTTAATGTATTGTCAGTCAGAAACTGTTGACACACCACGAAATTCCCAGTAAAGTCTGCAACAAGTTCATGATGTAGTTTGGAGATGTACCACCCTTCATTTATTTCAGCTGTGTGACACACTCACCGCTAGTCCCTGGGGATCTGTCATCCAGGTGGCCAGGACAAGGCCATCGCTTTTGGATACAGTTCCCGTAGTGTGGACTAGTGCGGGAGGATCACCTGGGTAAGTGGTTTTCTGGGAGTGGAAGTGGGACACCGGTGGGTGAGACGGGGTATCCCCTTCCCAATACCACCTTTTCCCCATCCTACCAGGTAGGATACCTAGGAATTCAACCACCCCCATTTTTCCAACACAAACACTCTCTCACGGACCGTTCACTGCGAGCGACAACAGACTAACACCAGAGCCTTATACCTGGCATGTCCCAACACCATGGACAGGCAATTGCAAATTATTACACACACCTGACTTCCATCACGCTTCCACACGTGAATATAAGGTGGAGCATGACAGCACACTCTGAGCGAGGCAAACCACACAAGGAAACAGCAGTTCCAAGATGGTAGTTTAATTCAAGGGGAAAGACCAGGGAGAGTCTCTAGGAGGGAAATATCCGTGATCTCTAAAGACCGTTATTTTTGCGAGTCATGGAAAGTAAGAAACCGAAGACCAGGAATTAAGGCTGATCAAACCTGCACAGTGTGTCGGAGATGCACAGGGCTCTACCACGTCAATAACCAAGGCAGGGAGGAGCGATTGCCGTGTGGTACTGTTCTTGGCTCCTACAACAAAGCAATGTCAGAAAAGACAGCAGAGCCGGTGAGTCGGAGAGACTGATAGCAAACCAGCTTGTGGTTTGAGCCAAGGTTGTAAGGAGCAACATTGTACAAAGAGAACAGTGTGTGAGGCGTTTGCAAAGAGTGACCCATATGTAATTGGAATCAAAGGAGTAATTGAACTTTACATTTTGAACTTTGGGATGCCAACAAAAGATACTATACACAGAGTGGCCCGGCTCTGGCTCTGTCAGGTTTCTAATTGATGCTAAGTGTGAGAAAAGGGAATAACGAAATCGAAGTGGTCTTGCAACGGGTCAATCTAAACCCTGTGCACATTAGAAAGTCTTCAATAGTTTAAAGTAAATCACAATTGGATCAAGCCTGGCTAAGGGAGATTCAAAGACCGAAAGAAAGGGATCTGAGCCCGGCAGAGGGGCATCCGGGTTGAACCGTGAGTCACCCGAGAAATAATTATCTGGTTCAAAAGGAATCTGAGCCCAGAAGAGGGGAATTCCACTTGGAACTTATGAAAAGGATCTGAGCCCGGCTGAGGGGGATCCAGGGTGAGCACCCAACTGTGAATACATTTGAAAGGAAAAGAATGTTTACGTATTGCTTTTGCACAGCAGGTCCTTTTGAGTCTACAGACTTACAAGTGGTAAAGAAGCTGCGACCCAGAAGGTCCTGAACTGGGAAGATTGAACTGTATTCTTGTGCCACAGAAGCCACAGTGTGCAATTTGCTTGAGGGAACCACCTTACCCCATGCTGAAAACGTGGGGAAGGGCGGCCAACGGGCCAATTATCCTGACTTATCATTTTGTGCACTGAATTTAACCCCACACTATTTATATTTAGTGTTAAGGATTGGCCCTTTTTTCTTTTTCAAGACTCCATTGTGACTGCATTTTCTATTATCTGATGGTGGTAGCTTGCTCCCATCTTTAGATTAAGTTTTAGATAGGCGGTTATCACACCCTTGTGAGAGTTCAATAAACACCCTTGAACTGTGGTCACTTGTGTCTGTCTTACTGTTTTTTTTTAAAAACAACTTTATTTATTTCCGGATACAGCAGATTTATACCATTCACATGTCTAAGGCAAGTATTTATGATACAATCGTCAGTTTAGTCCTTCCCCATCCCCAACTTCCTCCCCCGCATCCCCAGTCTTTGGGCCTTCATATGTTTGCCATGGTCTGAAGAAGCGTCTCACCATCTGTGGCTTGAAGGTCAATGCTGGGATCTGGCGGTGGTAGTCCAAAACCGGGGCACAACTGTCCGTAAAGCGGTGTAATGTTCCTTCCTTCGCTGCTGTAACCTTCTTGGCCATCAGGATCTCCCAGACTTTGATCCACCAGAGGGAAATCGGGGGGCCCTCCTGTGTCTTCCATTTCTGGGCCAGGGTTATCTTGGCTGCCAGAAGCATCTGAGTGAGTAGTTTGGTGAAGCGACCAGCCTTTGGGTAGCTCTCCGGGTTAGGTATTCCTAGCAGGACCGCCTCCGGGTCCCTGGGCAGTTTGCTCCAGGACATGGATTCAATACGTTGTAGGACTTCCTCCCAGGAGGTCTGCGCTTTCGGGCATTCCCACTGCATATGGAGAAAGGTTCCACGAGCTCCACATTGTCTCCAACTGTTCAGGTCTATGGATTTCTGGACATGGTGTAGGCGTTCGGCGGGAGATACCAGCGATGAAGTAGTTTCAGGGCACATTCCTTGTCCGCTATACATCTAGATACAGAGTTGATCCGAGTCCAAATGTCCACCCATGTTTGGTCGTCTACACCAGATCTGCTTCCCATTTGGCCATGTATGCTGGTCTGGTCACCAATATGTTGACCTGCAGTATTTTATATAAGGTGGTAATCAGCCCTCAGCGCGGAACCTCAATTATTGCATGTTCAAAGGAATTAAGGTTTTTCTTTGGCCCCTGGAGAACCGCAGGTTGTGAGATCCAGTGCCTGGTCGGGCAGGGTGAACCTCTCCGATTCTGTCAGATGGAAGCAGCTCTTGCATTCTTCAAAGTATAGAGGAGTTCCATCTTCGAACAGCTATGCTAGGTTTTGAAATCCCCTCGGGGACATCTGCTGAAACGTGCTGTGTCCATTCCCAGAGAGAAGTCTGGGTTCCGGAGGGTTAGGGAGAGGTGCCCCAGGCCTTTGGAGTATTTCTTCAGGCACAGGGCCGACGCCCATGTGTCCATGGTGGTTCTGGTGGATGTCAGGGTAATCTGCCGGCAGCTACGTGCTATGCCCGATATGTGAAGCGGAGAGTTCAGCCGGAAGGGGCATTTAGCCTTTTCAATTCGGGTTAATTTTGGGGGGGTTTGTCTGTTCCACCCAGGCTGTGGCATGTGCTAGCTGAGCCGCTGTATAGTAGTTTGAGAGGTTGGGTAGCCCCATGCCACCCCATATGGCTTCTCCTGTCATAACGTTCAATGGGATCCTCGTCCTGCCCCCTTTCCAGACAAATTCTGAAATCTTCTTCTGTAACTGCATCAGGGGTTGTTTTGGGAGATGAACCGGTAAAGACGAGCACAGGTACAGGAATCTAGGCAACAGATTCCTTTTACATGCAGTGATTCTGCCTAACAGATATTCCTTGTCCCCCCGCCATCCTCTTCAGATCGGCCTCTAGTTCCTTGTACAGGGGGGGGGGAAATTCGCTGCATACAGCTGTTTAGGCTCTGCGACCAGGTGTATTCCGAGTTAGGCTGAGGAGGTAGTTCTCCATTTTAACGGGCACGTTGCTTGGAGGTCCCTCGTGGTATCTTCTTGCATGTGCACTGCCAGCGCCTCCAATTTGGTGTTGTTGACCGCGATCCTAGCCACCCTTTCAAAGGCTTCCGATTCTGCTAAGGTGGCGGGGAGCAAGTCTTGACAGCTGGAGAGGGAAATCATTATGTCGTCCTCGTATAGTGAAATCTTGAATTTTTCTCTGTTCATGTCCAGGCCTGCTATGTTGTCATTCAAGCAGATTCTCTGTGCAAATGGCTCCATCACTAGAGCGAAGATCAGGGGGGGAAAGCAGGCAGCCTTGTCTCGTTCCACAGGAGAGTGATCTCGGGGTCGAGAGCTTTTGGTTCTTCCGAAGAGACATCTTCGGGGCTTGATAGTTGCCCAATAGCGTTGTGCGGAACGTAGTGCCAAACTGGAAGGCTTCTAGCGTGAGCTGCATAAAGGTCCAGTCCACCCTGTCAAAAGCTTTTGTGGCGTCCAAGGTTAAAACTGCTAATTTCTGCTGGTCTTGTGTGGCTATTTCTATAAGGTTGAGGGCTTGCCTGATGTTGTCTCCTGTACTCCTTCCTCTGATAAAGCCTGTTTGATCAGAGTTTATAATAGATGGCAAGACCAATCTATTCACCAGCACCTTGGAGTAGATATTCGAATCTACGTTAAGCAGAGATATGGGCCTGTATGACATACACTCCCTCTGGTTTTTCCTGGGTTTCAAAAACATAATCGTGACTGATTCTTGCATAGAGGGAGTTTATAGTGCCTGTGTCGCAGAAAGAGCTGAAGAGTTCCGTCATTGGGCCCAGAAGGAGAGGTCGGAAGAGCTTGTAAAATTTCGGTGAGAAGCCATCGGGGCCTGAGGCCCTTGTAGACAGGGTTTCAAGTACTTCTTCAACCTCGTCGGCTGTGATCGGTTGTTCCAGGGAGGCCCTATCTACTTCTGGTATGTGCAGAAGCTTGGCCTGCGCTATAAACTGCTCCTGCTGTGTTTGCGATCGGGGGGAGGTTGTCAGTGTGCTGGCAAGGTGAGACATTGCTATTTTCAATTTTGCCTCTTCCCCGTATAGAATTGTGCCTCCTGGATCTTTCACAGCTTTGATAAAGTTCCGCCATCGGGTTTTTTCTAATTTGTTGGCTTTATTGCTGTTGGCATAGTAGCTTTGTTTAGGTTTGATCAAAGTCTGGGCCTTGTCTACCGCATAGTGTGCCTCCAGTTTAGTGTGGGCCAGCCACAGGAGCTTGGCCGCTTTGGGTGACCATTTCTTGTGGAGTGCCATGCTGTTGCCACCTCCTTTTCTAGCTGCTCCCTCCCCTCGTTGCGCCTCTTCCTGTATGCCGCAGCCTGGGCTATTAGTTCCCCCCCTTATCACTGCCTTCATGGCTTCCCATCTCGTTGCTGTGGAGGTGAGGTCCGGGGTGTTCGCTTTAAAATAGTTGTGAATTGCTTTAGTTACAGCATCGCGGACTGCCATGCCTTGTAGCATTGGTTCATAGAGGGCCCATCGTGGTTTCATCAAGGGGTCGGGGTCAAAGACTCTGGCAGACAGCAAGATCGGGGTGTGGTCTGAGAGGACCCTCGTACCTATTTCCACCTCATCAGTGAAGGAAAGCAATTGTGGGCTGGCCAGTATTCATGTCAATCCGCGATGTGGAGCGATGGACGTCTGAGAAGAATGAGAAGAATGAGAAATCTGAGGATTCTGGATGGAGAACCCTCCAAGTGTCTACAACCCCAAAAGTCTTAAACAGGTGGCATAGGCTCACTACGATTTTAAAGTCTCTGGGCGAAGGGGGATTGGATTTGTCTGCTACAGAATTCGGGACTACATTAAAACCGCCTCCTATGATCACTTGACCGTCGAGGGAAGGAAGTAAGGTTGTTTCCAATTCTGCGTAAAAGGTTTCCTGCCCATCGTTGGGGCATAGACGGCGATTAATGTGTGTAGCTGGTCAAAGAGGTCTCCTTTTGTTGCAATGTATCTGCCTTCTGTGCTCTTTAGGACCTCACATTTCCTGAAAGGTGTCCCTTTAGCTAGTAAGATTGCCGTGCCCCCTCGCTTGCTGTCCCCGGATGCCAGGTATTGCTTTGGAAATGATCGGTCCCTCAGCTGTGGAAAGTCTGCAGAAAGCAAACGTGTCTCTTGGAGGAACACCACTGAACTGTGGAGATCTTTTAGGTGCCGGAGAGTAGACTTACGTTTCTCTGGGGAGTTCAGGCACCTAACGTTCAGCGAGACATAGTGCAGTTTTAGATGTTGTGGGGGGCATCCTGTCACCCCTCTTCACTGTTCAGGTGTGGGGGGTGGAGTGGACGCCGTTTGCTGGGGTTTGCCTTTTAGCATTAAGCTTCGAGTTTTGGACTGCTGCGTCTGGGTTTTAACTATTTCCAAGCTAGGGCCGAACGTGGCCCGGGAGACTGATCAACTGTAGACCAGTTTGAAAAGAACAAAAACTAAATACAAACCAAACTGGGCCCAGTCGGCCTCATGCCGGAGTGTGTCCATTCACTCGGCCCGGGCATATCGTGGGACGCCCGAGCGCTGAGAGTGTGTCCCGGCACAGAGAACAGGTTACTTCTTATTAGTTAGTCTTGCTTTAGTTGGCAGGTAGCTTTCCCCCTATTGGGACTTTCCCCCATTGGTTACATTGAGAATTAGGGGTCGAGCTTTGGACTTTATCCGGGGATGGATTTAACAAGTCTTCTTCCGGAGTCACCGGGTCTCCTCTTAAGATTCCTCCTGCTTCAAGGGAGTGAATTAGGCGTTCTTGGTCCTCGATGAAAATTAAAGCGATGCCAGGAAGAGCCACCAACATTTAATTTATTTTTTACTGGAAGAAGATAGCTAGTGGTCTAAGGGCTCTACGCCGTTGCACTGTGATGGGTGCTAGGACCTGAAAGATTTGTATAGAGGCCCCTTCAAATGTCAGATCCCCTTGAGCGCGGCTTGCAGACATAATTTCTTGTTTAGTGGAAAAGAAAAGGACCCTGCTGATTACCTTGGGTGCATCCGTTGGTGATGAGCCCCTGCGGCCTCGCAGTCTTTGTGTTCGATCGACCATGAGTAGTGATTTGTTGCAGTCAGGAAGGAGGGTTTGGAAGAGGTCACTGATGTAAGCTGATAGGGCCCGATCTGTCATCGAGGCAGGGACCCCGCTGATGCGAATATTAGTCCTGCAGGCTCTATTTTCCAAATCCACCTGCTTAAGTTGCATGCTGTCGCTATTTTCTTCTAGTGTTTGGATTTTCCGCTGCAGATCCACAATTTGCGTTGAGTGCTCTAGGACCTGGTCCTCTGTTTCCCCGACCCTATTTTCCACTTCCTCCATGCGATTGTCTAGTCCTTCCATCGTAGCCGATACCTCCGTCATGCAGTTATGGAATTAAATCTTAATATCTGCTAGGAGGGTCTGGATGTCATCCTTTGTGGTCCATTGGCCTTGGGATCTTTTAGGTGACGTGGTGTGGGTTCCAGTGGAGTCCCTCTTCCTCGATTTCTCCTGTATGTGAAACATGCTAGCGATGTCTGCCGATTTCGTGGACTTGCGTTTGGCCCTCGTGCTACTTTGGTGGGAGTCCAATGTGGCAGTGGTTCTGGATAACTTTGGGTCTCTGGATCGCGTTCCTTTGATCTGTTAGGCTCCTAGGACGATCTGGGTCGTTGGGCGACTTCATATGGCTCCTGGTCAGTATGTCTCTGGACTAGGAGCGTTCGCTCATTACCCAGATTTGAGGCGGCCAGTGGTCTGTTATGGCGCTGTTGAGTTGCCCCGTATTTCTCTTCCCCCTCCACCCCCCTCGGATTCAGGGCTCTGTGTGACCTGCAGTGCTTCTGGGCTATCAGGGTTACTTGGGTTATGTGTCTGTGCCTTATGGCTCGCAGTCTGATGCCCCTAGGACAGGGCCGTTCTCTTCCTGTGGTAGCCGGAGAGTGGGCCGGGGCAACCCGCTGCAGGACCGCAAGAGGATCTTCTGTAAGTGGGTAGTACAGGGGTCGCTGTACCTATGTGGTAGCCCTCTGGATGTGATGCCCGGGCCCCCTTTTAGCATGTACTGGAAGTGGGAGGAGGCCTTGTATGAGGGGTCTCCTTTAGTTACTGCTGCAGTTGGGCCCCAGCTGCTTTGCAAGGTAGGAAATGTGAGGCCACCAGTTCCCCCAGGCATGTCACAGGGTTTGGGTGGGCACTGGCTGCCTTATCGCTTTCCTACTTGTGCCAGTGTTGCCACCCGCTCACTACTTTGCCCTCCTTTCCCCCAGTCCTGGGTGGTGTGTGTTGTGTGCCACTTGCAGGTAATTAATGGGAGGGTGGGGGCCCCTTCTGGTGTGGGGCCTATGGCTGCTACCTGCTGCTGGTACCAAGCGGACCCTTAGCTGGTCGTAGGGGGGGGCATGCTTTCCTTCTTATACATACCTCATACCTGACATACCTGATTGAACTTATTCTGTGAGCGGTATGACCACGGGAGCGGTGTGCGTGTAAATTTGACACTCTTCGTATTGCTTGTTTGTCATGTTTTGGCTTATTTTGTTGTGAGTCGTGCTTTAACCACTCCTTAAATTCTTGCCAGCACGTACCTTGAGATTATACAGCCTGCCCGCAAATCGTGCTGTCCTACACTTTCCCCGAGCTTACACTTTGACGCCATTCTGTAGTTGCCTTGGTGACAACGCCAACAGATCCAGGCGCTTATGGTCGCGAGTTGTGGATCACTTACTGTATACTTTGCTGCCAGCACGTACCCAGACATTACACAACCTACCCGAACATCGCAGTGCCCCTCACTATCCCGAATTGAATTAATGGACTCCAAAACAGTAGTTGCCTGGGTGACAACGCTTTCGTCTTGCCCATCGCAAGATGGATGCCGTCTTGGCGCGGGGTAGCCATGACGTCGTCTTTTACTCTGCACAATCGAGCCGCGTGCCTTGCAGCGGACGGTTCGTGTTTGTGCACAGAGTATTTTGGTGAGTAAGACACGCTGCGTGTCAGCAAGTCTTGATACTTTGTTACCTTTACCCTTTACATTAATTATAAGGGGATCCCATTATCTCGGCCATAGCCAGACATCATCCGATCGCAGGATTATATGCACACTACAATTAGAGGATTGTTCCTTGAGATCCTCATTTGTGATACATTCTAGGCTATTATATCATTGGACAGCGTTTGCTCACTTCTGTATTACACCTATTTCTTGACCTTATCATCCTGATAGAGGGGAGGTGGGATCTCCTGTCTCCAAGCTAGAATACTCTATGCTAGTTCTTATTGCATATATGGACTTGCTATCTACAGATCGCTCTGTAATCGCATTCTGCTGGTGCCCAGTCGCTAAGGACTCCTTCTGGAGGAATGGGTGAGTCTCCTTTTAACTTGCCATTACCGTAGGGACACTGATGTACTTTTATCTGGACATTAGTACAATGTACCCCAAGTTTTTGTTTTATATTAGGTCCATCACTGGTCCTCGTTACAACAATACTGAGGTTAGTACTATTTGAAGATTAATTTTTAAAGATACACAGAGAATTAGCCTCAACACTAATGTTCACTCTCATTACCCTGTAGGGCACACCTCAAGGGAACCTGTTGAATTAGGAACATTGAAGCTCTAACCCTGAAGATGGATCATAGTTCCGAAACGTGTTGGCTATAATAACATCTAGAAAGAGTGATTTGGATATATGAACTAAGATTACAGATATTCACACAATCAGTCTGTAAACACCCAAGTCTGTAACTGCACTTTTTGTTATTTGTGAATTTCCATGAACTTTATACCCAACTAAGTCAGTTGTGGTCTTATGGTATACATGTGCAACAAATACAATAATATTTTGCAACATAAAATTCACGTGTGATTCTCACCTGATTATGAATAAACACCAGTGTCTGTATATATTTTACTCTGAACAATATTTGAACTCTAATGAAGATACATGTTTTTTCTTTGATTAATATCTACCATCCTAGCTATTGATAGGCAAACTGAATGAAAGAATACATTTGGTGTACCCCTCGCCCCGGTGAGGTTAAAGAATTAGAACTAGCAAACAACTATTGGGACTATTGTTTCCCTAAGAGTGCATCTGGGCCCCCTATGTAGGAATACATGGTTTTGGTTTAGTGGGAGCGGGGGGGGGGGGTGTTTTAAACAGCTTGGGCTGTCTGCACGTATGGAGGCCCCTCAGTCCCCTTCTGCCCGGTGTTCTGGCTGGAGTGCCGAGTATCCTTCTGCGGTGGGGGGTCTTTTGGCCACTGCTGCGGTCCTACCTTGTGTCGTGGAGGGTAATGAAGGCCACTTCGCTTCACCCGCCGCTGATGGCTGTGCTGACATGGAGAGGGGATCCGTTCCCTCTCCCACGGCCGGGTCAGCCGGGGGTGTGGCGGCGCAGAGGGGGCGAGCTCCCTCTCAGTGCAGCATGAATCTCACTCCTTCTGGAGCCGATGATGGGACTCGCTCTGGCCTCTGCTGCAGGCGGGTGTCCGCACCTTCAGGCGGGCACCCTTCATGTTGCTGGTGCCACCTGTGTTCTCCCCAAGGGTATCAATGCCGGCCAGAGTCCACCGTTTTCTCCCCTACTGGGGTGCTGGCAGGGGGGCTCCGCTCACCGGGTCCCGTGACCTGGTACTGGCGGGACGGCCAGGGCAGTCGCGGCACGGCTCTGCCGCATGCGGGTGGCTGGGGTATTCTGGTGGTTCGGCCCTGCCGTATTCAGATAGCTGGGATGGCTCCAAGAAGGGGTCATGGCAGAGAATCAGGCAGCCACCTCCCCCTCACTCGGAGTGTGTTCAGGCTGGCGCCATCTTGTTTTCGGGGGTATATGCTGGTGCTCTTCTCAGGCTGCAAAATTCTATGACTCTTCTCCACCGATTCACCCGCAGTTTGGATCTGCTGGACCAGGAAAGGCTCCTTAAGCTGCAGGCTGTCTCCATGCCGGGTCCAGATAGCTACAACATGGGCTTTGTGGCGTGTTCACGGGCGTCCCACGGAGCTCCTAAAAAGGCGACCGCATTGCCGGCGCCTCGAGCCACGCCCCCTGTCTTACTGTTGATACCATGTCTTCCTTCAGCTGCCACGTACCCTTTGGACATGTGGGTTGGAAAATGTAATCACACTAATGCTATAGCCAGCAATTTTCTAGGCATTACGGGTTTCTCTGTGCTATTCTGCCTCCATACTAAGTCTGTTGGTGAAAGTGAACACCCCCTCTGTATCCAAAAATCTTTTTCTTCCTGGGGGGGCTTTCCTCTGCAAGTCAATTATCTGCACAATTGCTAGTGTTCTGAAGGGTTCTGCGTGTTCGGACCCTTGATTTCTTTTATCGCTTATCATCATTGGCACCCTACCGTCCGCACCTGGGTATAACCTGGTGGTCCCTTCAGGTAAATAGGCAGGTTCTTTGGCTGCTGTGTCAGCCATATCGTTCCTTGGGAGATCAAGTCCTGCTCCCCTGTGTGGGTGGCACACTTTATTATTGCCACTTCTACTGGCATCTTTAATGTTTGAATTAGTTCACTCAGGAATTTTGCAAGTTGTACTGGGGACCTGTCACTTCTCCTAAATCCCCTTTGTTCCCAGCGTGCTAATCCTGCATGTATGGCTGAGTCTGAAATAATATATTCCCTACATGTCCCTCCGTCATGTGTAGTGCCCTTATCATGGCCATTAGTTATGCTGCCTGTGCTGAATAATGCAATGGTAACCTTACTAGGGAGGCAATCTTACATTTCCCATCCCTGTAGCACACTACTGCAGCACCAGTGTGTCTTCCTCCTGTATTTGGATCTATGCTTTATGACCCATCAATGAAACCATATCCCCTCCCTCTATCTCTTTCTCTTTTATCTGGACGTTCCCCTCCATGCGATCCATATATGCTGCACAGTCATGCGTGTAGTTCCCTTCTTCTGCTGGCTCTGCTATGCATTTTGCCGGGTTAACCACACGACAACTTACTAGCTCAATCGCTGGATTTGTCAGTATGATCTCATACCTGGAAGCCTTCTGTGTGGTGAGAGTGCTTCACGTATAAATCTACTGGGCACCCATGGTAGTAGTTGCTGCCTTGTCTATCACAAATGCTGCAGCCGCAATCACTTGCACAGAGGGGAAGTGTCCCTGCATCACTGAGTCTAGGAGATTACCGTAGTAGGTCAGAAGCTTGTGTACCTGCAGCTTCTTCTGCGTGAGGACCGCCGTCATCACAGAGCTGTGTGAATGAGAAAACAGATAGAATTTCTCTTTGTAATCGGGGGTAGCCAACACTGGGCCAGGGGCCAATGCCTCTTTGAGTTCAGTAACATTTTTGTTCATTGCTGCAGTCCACTGTTTAGCCCATTACTCCTTCTGTGCCTCGTTGAGTGCCTGCAGTAGAGGCTTTGTGAAGGTGGAATAGTTGAATATCCACACTGTGCAATAATGGCATAATACCACAAACTGCTGCATCTTTCACTGTACAGGGTCGTGGGGTCTTGTGTATTGCCTCTACTCACTCTGGTGTAATCTTGCAGCCTTCTATTGATATTATCTGCCCCCAAGTACACTACCTCTTCCTGCCAGTAATGCAATTTCTCCTTGTCTACTTTGCACCTCTTGTCTGCTAGCAATGTTAAGAGATGCACCGAGTCTGCCCTGCACTGTTCCTCTGTCTCACTGCACAGCAAGAGATCGTCCACACATTGTATCACTGTGCTAGGCATCTGCAAGTTGCTTAGGCCCATCTGTATCACCCTGTTAAAGATACTTGGTGATTCGCAGTACTCTTGTGGTAGCCTAGTGTGTTCAAATCTGCCCCCCCCCGATACATCAATTATGTCAGGTACCTAGATTATGGGTGTAGTGGGTTGGAGAAGAAGGCATTTTCAGGTCGATGACCGTGAAGTATTTTGTCAGGGTCGGGATGTTACATAATCTTGTGGCAGGATTCGGCACCAATGGAAACTTTGCTTCCACAACATTGTTCAGGGGGCGTAAATCCTGTATGAATCTCCATGACCCCTCGCTTTGATTTCTTGAATTGGGTATATGGCCATGTTGCACAACGACATTGAGTCTGTATTATGCCCTTCTGCCATAATGCATGGAGTATAGAGTATATCCTTTTGTCTGCCTTGAGAAACAGTGGGTATTGTTTTTCTCGCGGTAGTGTGTTCTAGCACCTTGAAGTGTCTCTTGTGCTAGATGGTATTATCAATAAAGATCTCAGACCAAATAACCGGACAGACTCAAAGAATATGGCAAAGTACTAATTAATTCTCAATTTAATAAAGCAGGGTCAACTGGCAAACATTGGACTGATTCTTGCACACTTGCACACAAACTTGATGACACCGAGGTCTAATACCCCAATATGCGTCATCTATGACATCATCCTGGGGGCGTGGCTACATGGCCACGGACTAAGACGTGGTTTGTGCAGGCTCCTGCTGATCCGACCGAGATCCGACAGATCTATGCATTTAAAACCTGCTGAGAGACATGGATTTATAGCTACAGCCACATGAATATTGGGTGCCTACAGCGGTCCTGGACGCGACACTCCGAGCAGCTGTATAAAGAAATCGTGAGCTTTGGAAAGCGGTGAAGATCCCGCGAGCTAGCCTCCCAAAATGGCGCCCTGCTAAGAACAAAGGATGTGCCCGGCGCTGCAGTCCCATGGAACCGGAGCATGGCTCTCCCTTATACTGACAGCGGTGCCGGTGGCTCAAGAAGCAGAAGAAGAGCGGTAATGAAGACGGCTGCACTGCTTGCAGAAGCTGTGTGAACATAGCCAGATGACTGGAAGAAACATTGTGCACCGAACGAACCCTGGAGTTGTTGTGGACACTGGCGGACGGCACGCATGTCCAGGGCGGCATCAGCACACTGAGGATGTGCGGATAACCTCGGTGCCAGAGCGGTGTACACCACTACAACAAAGGATAGCAACACGAGCCAGGGGGCTCGTAGGATTGACCAACACTGGCAGTACACTCAGTGGAGAAGGAACTGAAAGAAGACCAGCCGTGGTGCTCTGAAAGCACACAGTGATACATTGTTACAGTGCGAGTTTGCGCAGAGAGCCGGAGAGAGAATTTGAATGCGAAATTGACATGGGGTGGTACTCGTTTATGCCATGGTATCACGGGTCCCTCACAACACAGGCAGGCAGCCCTATCTATGAAGAGCAGACGCCAGAACAGCATACAGACCCTGCATAAGAACAGAAATTCTCCTGCAAGTGGTGGAGCATAGGCACAAAGCGTGCCAGATGTGGGAAGAGTGATGAGACCTTCACAGTAACTAACGAGCAGCCTGATTGCACAGCATAACTAGCATACAGACCAGTGGAGCATGAATTGAGGTGAGACATACAAAGGGTAGAAACAACGCTGGGAGGAGTGACGCAGAGCCACACTCATAAGGGCTGCTACACGGAAGGAGAGGGCACCTGGGAGCACCTGGACGGTGACCTGGGACCCCCCAGGGCTCTGCCGCGCAGAGAGGTGACCACAAGGCATAGGAGGCAAATAACGCAGAAGCCTCCTGCGCCGAATTAACTATCCATGGTCGACAGGGGTGCGTTCACCCTATATAGAGGCACCAGATAACTTCCCCTCACACACAAGAAAATGTTATCCAGGTAGCCCAAAGCCAAGGAAAAGCAGTATTCCATGGAGGATTTCGCCAAGACATCGCCAATGATGGCAGGCGCCAGGTCGAAGAAATTGTCCACACAGGAAGCTGGAGCCACCAGTCGGAATGATCAAAAAATACTGGATGCCATAGCTGAACTAAAGGTAGCTTGGGGTCTTAAAATTGATACGGCCATCTCGGAACTGAAGACTTCGCTCGAATCTAAAATCGATGCAGTAAGCGTGGATGTGAACCTCCTGCGACAAGAGTTCTGGGCGCTGGCAGAACGCACAGGGTATGTGGAGAAGGAGGTGGGTGCTAATACAAGCTCCTGCGCAACCAACACAAAGGAGATTCACACGCTGTCGCGACAGGTGCGCAATCTAGAACACAGAGCTGAAGAAGTGGAAGGGCGCACGCTCAGAAATAACGTGCGCATCATAGGGCTCCCGGAAGGTGAAGAGGGAGCGGACCTGACAAATTACATTGAAAACATGTTGTTGCAGCAGATAACAGGTAGAGCACTCAGTCAGGGGTTCGCAGTAGAGAGGCAACATCGAGTCTTGATCAGGAAACCACCACCAGGGCCCCCCCACCCCCCCGCGACCAATCATCGCCACAATCCTGAACTATAAAGGCAGAGAAAAGGTCTTGGAACAACTCCCGGAAAGGTGGAACGATAAGCAGGGCTTCCATGGACATCACAGCATATCCTGACTACATGCTCCAGTTACAAAGGCGACGCTTGAACTACGTTGCAGTCAAGAGGAGATTACGTGACGCAAGCTTCAGATACATGCTACTGTATCCAGCAAAAATGAAAGTGCTACACAAGAACAAGGCCCTCTTTTTTGACTCCCCGGAGGAAGTATCTGCATGGCTAGACGCGAATAACTGGCCAACAGGAGCGGAAGGCCGGAAGGAGAGCGAGACGTAGAAGTGACCCACCCATGTCTCTTCCAGCGCCATATTGTTGGACATGCATATATTGTGAAAGATAAGTACAGCATGTAAACATTAACTTTGGGACAGATGTTGATGTAGCGGTTAAGACTGGAGTCGGGCATACTGAGCATGTGAGCCAAGTGTTGTATAGACCATTCAGCATACTTGTATGCAGACATTTTGGACTAGAATATACATATGAGCAGTGTTAGATATGTGTCAAGCGTATACGGCATACCATAAGCACTAATGCAGGACATGCAATCGAAACACGACTTTACCCCCCAGTAGTTAGTTTAGGTGACTCACCAGTAGGGTGATACCCCCATGCTGTGTCCCGAGTACGGGCGGAGGCGAAGAAAGGACTAGATGGGGGGGGGTAGCCTGAGATCCAGGGACGGAGCTGAGCATCAGTTGGGGATGGGGAGGGCAGAGGGGATGGAGGCGGGAGTTGGGGAGTTTGAGTTGGGACTGGGTCGGGACGGGGGCGGCAAGGGAGTTGGGGGGCTTGGCAGGATAACAACAGTTAAAGAACAAGCTTACACCTACACACTATTGCGCCTGGAACGGGTGACAAGGGAGGAAAAGGGTGGGATGGGATACGGATGAGATGGGAGACCTAAAGATAGCTACCTGGAATGTCAGGGGGCTCAATAGTTATCTGAAGAGAAATAAGGTAATGATGTACTTGAAACGACAGAGAATTGATATTGCCCTATTGCAGGAAACTCACCTAACGAAGGAGAAGCAGGAGATAGTGGGGAGGAAATGGAGAGGCACTACTATAGGAGCAACGTACTCAGCATATGCCAGAGGAGTTATTACGTGGATTGCACCACATGTCCCCTTTAAGATGCTACAATCCACTATAGAGCCGGATAGGAGGATGGTACTGATAAGGGACCGGGTGGAAAATAGAGAGTTGAGTATCATCAATACGTATACCCCGAATCAGGACACTGTAGGCTATTTCAAGATCTTATATGGCAAGATCAGCCCATACATGGGAGGGGCAGTCATTTGTGGGGGGACTTCAATTGTACGCTAGATTCTAAGGTGGATAGATCAGACCGGAAGATATTGAGGCCCACCCCAGCAGCCAAGGTCCTGCGAACCCAATTGGGAGACTTTCGCCTAGTAGACATATGGAGGATGCACCACCCACAGGACAGGCAGTACTCCCACCACGCGGCGCCACAGAACCTGTATATCTGGCTAGATTATATGTTTGCTACATCGGAGCTGACAGGAGAATTCTGCGCTCGGAATATAAAGCAAGAGTCCTATCGGATCACTCGCCACTGATCGTGGAGTGGCAGTACACTCCACCCAAGGCACGGACCCCATCATGGAGACTTGGAGCAGAGGCCCTGAAAGATGTAAGGTTTAGAGAGGACTTGAAAAAAGAGATAGTAGAATACTTTGAACACAATACTGGAAGTGTGGAGTCAGCTGGAACATTATGGGAGGCATTTAAGGTGGTAGTGAGGGTAGCAGCAATATATAAGTCTAAAGGGCTGCAGGGCGAGATCACCAGAGAACTGCATGAAGCAGAGAAGAAATTAGAAGAAATTATGCACAAGGAAGTCCCAACCTCCCCTGAGGACTATTAGAGGGCTACAACAAGCTTGCGAGGATCATTGGGGGAGGTTGTGTAACTTGAACTACAAAAAATACGTAGAAAGGCAGCATGCAGGGGGGGGATAAGCCGGGCAGGCTGCTGGCCTGGTTGTACAAAGGTGAAACACTCAGACAAACAATCAGAGCCATATGGAACAAGAATGGGCAAACACTCGATACACAAAGGGAGGTGAACGATAGATTTGTAGAGTTTTATCGGCAACTGTATGCTGACACGGGTAGGGAGACAGAGGCGACATAATAGACACATTGGAAGGCATAGGCCTTCCCAAGCTAAACACATCAGAACGGGAAAACCTGGAGGTCCCAATTACCTTAGAGGAACTGGAAGCAGTGGTCAAGCTTTTACCCACCAGTAAGGCCCTGGGGAGACCGACGGACTCCCTAGTGAGTTTTATAAAACATACAGGGCGGAACTGCTCCCCCCCCCGATGCTGGCAATGCTAAATGAAGCGCTAGAAAGAGAGGTATTGCTGGAATCCCTGAGGGAGGCAATTATAATCCCGCTCCTTAAGCCAGGTAAGCCAAGCATGGCCTGCGGGTCATGCAGACCGCGGTCCATGCTTAACCAAGACAGCAAGATACTTACAGCAGTGTTGGCGAACAGGTGGAGACCGGTCATTAATAGACTCATACATCCTGATCAGACGGGGTATGTACAGCACAGGAACATATCGGACAACCTCAGGAGGCTCCATCACATTATTGAACAGACGGAACAGGACTCACAAGAGGCCGCAATAATTTCATTAGATGCGGTGAAGGCCTTCGAGTCCGTTAAGTGGCCTTGGTTGATGGCGGCCTTAAATGAATATGGGATGGGGCCGGTGTATTTGAGGTGGGTGCAGCTGTTATACAGTGCACCACTAGCTCGAGTTAAGACGGGACGAACATTTCTGACCGATGGCAACTTTGTTATACAGTGCACCACTAGCTCGAGTTAAGGCGGGGCGAACATTTCTGACCGATGGCAACTTTGTAGGGGCACCAGGCAGGGATGCCCGTGGTCCCCGATGCTGTTTATTCTGGTTTTGGAGCCCCAAGAAATATACCCGAGGCAACATTATGGAGAAGTGGGAATACCTACAAAGGGAGGGCTAGACCTGATATCAATGTATACTGATGATATGCTGTTATATCTGAGATACCCTGAGAAGAACCTTGAATACATATTGGAAGTAATGGATAGATTTGCAGCGTTTTCTGGAATGACAGTGAACCCCAAGAAGTCGTGTGTGTGTGTGTTCCCCATTGGTAGGTTTAAAGGGATACTGCGTGAGGAGCAGCCGATACTCCAAATACATTGGGAGACCGTGACATTTAGATACCTGGGGATTGATGTGTACCACACGACTGAGGCTGACTATAAACATAAAACAGAGAAGTTGGTGACAAATATTGGGCTTTGTATGAAGTTGTGGGCCAAGCCCCCCTTGACCATGATGGGGAGAGTGGTTTTGCTAAAGATGGTTGTGTTACCAGGGCTGTCAGAAGATGTGGTGAGGCCTGGGGGAAAACATTTGGTGAGGCCCTCTTACAATTTTTTGCACTCGGCCAGTGGCGGCACCTCCGCAAACAGGAGACTCGAGAAATCTTCCTTTGAGTTTGTGTGCAGGATCCCAAATATGGTTTACTACTAGAACTCCAAATCAACTACAGCAAAGTTAGATTTCTCTACTATCTTTTGTATCATATGAAAATATATATATAGGATGGCATGAGCTCTCCACTGCGCCACCTCCAACTCTTTGAGGGTCAGTCACTTTTCCAAGCAAAGAGTTGAGGGCAGATCTCTTTCTTCGGCTGGGGCCTCCCTCTGGAAACAGCCTCCCTGCCTCTCTGAAACTTGAGTAGTACCATCTCCGGTTCCCAAAGCAACTCAAGACCTGTCTCTCAGCTTCTGCCTTCTCTCTTCCTCTCCCTTGCTGATCACTTGCCTGATCCATGCACTGGTACCTGGTCAAGCTCTGAATTCTGGCCCAGGTACCTGCCTGTCCTGTTGAAATCACACACTGCCTCTTGGCTCCCCTGCAATTGTGGTCTATCTGTAACCCTACAGTCCCCTCTCTTGCACTTATTCTCCACCCGTTGGCTGCACTCTTGTTTCTCCTTTGTTCCTGCACTTCTGCATCCTAATCCACACTCTGCACTTCTCCCCACCCCCCTTCCCTGCTCTTGCGCGATCTGAATTACACAATGCCTAGTAAGATCTGTGTTTTGTACTACTCTTTTGTTTCCCCCTCCTTGCCTTGTGGCACCTTGAAACACTTGTGTACAGTCACGTTATAAATGCCATATCATATCATTAAGAAGCACCCTGCACCTGTGTGCGCATTAAACCACACATCATACACAGTGACAAATGATGTACAGTGGAGGCTGGCACATTTCTGAACTTAAGAGGCTTGAATGTTTGTGCCAATTAGGCAGGATCAACAGAGCACAGTGAGGGAGCCCAAACCAAACAAGGGTTGCTTGAGGGGCGTTCTCCTCCCAAGAAAATGTTTGAAACATTGGGTTAAAATTATGCATTTTACAGCACTTTCTTTGTAAAATTGGATAGAAATCCATACAGTTTGCAATTGGTTTGTTATGGAAGCACATGGAAAATCCCAATAGTTGCAAATCACAAACCGTGCATAGGAACATTTTCCAATACATTTCATGCCGCCTTTCCATGCGAGATATGCTAGTATAAAAATATATTCATGCTGGTTGTTCTAATTATGTCCATGCAGGCTGCATCAATATATGCCATTATTACCATGTACAGACTCCCAGCTAGTAAAAATGCCATGCCACGTAAAGTATATCCAGGCTGACTGTGTACCATAAGTGTTATTACTGGCTAGGTTGGCCTACATTCAATGTGGGCCAATTTAGCCAAGTAGTATATTTGCTTTAACCTTGATGCATAGTCCTGTGCATCAAGGGTAAACCAATAAGAGCATTGGCAATGCTAACAGTTTGGGCATTTGTGTAGGCATGGGAAAGTCACTTCTGTATTGGTATTAGCTGGCCATTGATAGTGCCGGTGCAAAATGGTTTGAGTACCTGAGCAGCTAATAGCAGTGTCTTGCAAATGCCTAATACTTATACATAAGACAAAACTGTTGGCTTTGCCAATGCTTGGTTTTTTAACAGAATTTCAGCAAAAGACACACAGGGTGTTTTTAAATCGAGTGGCCAAAGGCAGACCTGATTAAGACATTTTTATTACACCAGTTTCGTGTTTACAACTCCAATGAAGTCATGAACTCACAGAAGACTCCTTTGAGGAAACACTTGCAGGCACATTGAGGGCAAAGTTTGATGGTAAGGCGTGTTTGAAGCTAGCTCAAAGTGTTCCAGTGAGGAGGTGTTTTGGGTGGGGAGGGCAGGAACTGGGTGAGAATTGCCATAGGGATTAGCATGGCGATGAGAAGAAGGGAAGTGGTGACATGAGATATCTAATTCTCACAGCAGTCCGTCCTTGAGTGTGACATTTCAGAAATGAAGGCACGAGGTAGCTGCTTGTAACATTGAAGCTTCACCAGAATAGTCTCATTCGAAATTGGAAAGATTTTAGGTGCCCCCACACAAGGAAGTTTGCCCCTCCCTCACAGCCTCTGATGTTGGCGCCTCTCCCAACATTTTAAGTGTTGGTCCCCCCTCCCCCCTGACATTTTAGCCTAGGTGCACCTCTGATGCCATGAAAAACACCCCTTAATGAAGTGTCCCCCAGGGAGGCTAAATTTAGGGGTGGGGCTGAACACACACTCACATAAAACACTTTCACCCATGCATTCATCCACCAGTTACACAAATCCATACATACATAAAACCAAACACTGCATTGACACAAACAAACACCAACATGCACGCATGCATTTATATATATATATATATATATATATATATATATACTAATTTAATTTAAATACACAAATACACACTTTTAATTTAAAATAAAAACACTTACCTTACCTCCATGCACTCAGACACGTGGACATGCTGTCTGACAGGATAGAACTCCTCTCCTATCAGTCAGCGGGTTCACGCTGAGCAACGTGAACACACTGACTGACAGGAGAGGAGTCCTCTCTTGTCATTCAGCATGTCCACGTTGTCAGCTGAATAACAGGAGGCAGCGGTGCTCAATTCTGAGCCCTGCTGTCTCCCATTATTTTGCTGTTTGTTACGGAGCCAAACTGCTTAGCAACAAACAACAAGATCATTTCAGGAGCCGAGAGGAGACCACACAGTCCCCCGTGTGAATAATGGACACGGGTGGACTGTGCTGCCTTCTACTTAGGAGAGGGGGCCATGAGGCCCCCTGCAAGTGTGAGGCCCGTGGCAGGTTGCCCCCCCCCCCCTGCATCCCCTCATGACGGCCCTGGGTGTTATCTAGGTTGTTGCACTTCTTCGGAAACATACCTTACATGATACCCAAGCGATTCTTTGTCAAGCTCCAAAGCCTGTGTAGGGGATTTATATGGCACAATACTAGAAATAGGGTAGCACTGTGGAAATTGCAAAACACATATGACACAGGGGGCATTAAGTTGCCAAACTTCGAGATTTATTTCTTAGCCATCTGGCCACATACTGCAATTGACTGGCTATCGGACGACTCCATGCCGGAGTCCAGATTACTGCAGGCGGAATGTACCCCGTTCTTCTTGAAAGAATGGATTTGGTTGCCAAAGCCACGACACAGGGAACACGCGAGAATGCTAGCATTGGTTGGGAGGATATGGCAGAGAGCTTGCCAGGTTATGGAGAACCCTGCCCCGTGTTCCCCACAGATACCGTTAATGGCACTGTCTGGGGTGGATGAGCAACTGAGGAAGATGACCCAGAAACATTGGGCACGAGGGGACGGCGGTGGAATTCGACACGCTAGTAGAAAACACCGGCCTGTACCGAGGGCAATATATCACTTACACAAGATTGCTGCGGATGGTTAAGGATACATGGGCAGATACAGCAGTAGAGGGTCAGCCCGACACAGCCATAGAAACAATCTATGACCTGTCAGACGGAGGCCATGAGGTCTCCCGGATTTATGAGCTACTCATGTCCAGGGTGGGTAAGGAAGTACTCCAATTGAGACGGGATTGGGAAGAGTAAGCCTGGGGAAACTATGGGAGACGGATTGTGGGTGAGAGCTCAAAGGTACCACAAAAAGGTGTCTAGAAACGCAAGACTGCAGCAGATTCAGTTATATATTACTCATAGGGTGTACATGACCCCTCAGAGGATTGCATGGTTCAAGAATGCAGGGATACAAACATGTCCTAAATGCAGAGAGGTGAATGCGGGCATGATAAACATGTTCTGGGCATGCCCCGAAATACTGAGATTCTGGAAGGAAGTGGCATACCGCCTGAATGAGAAGGGGATCAATTGGAAGTGGAATCCGTATGGGCATGCATGTTGGGAGGGTTTTCCAGGCCGCGCAGGATGAAACATGTAAGTAAACTAAAGGACTTGGCCTACATACTGGCCAAACAGAGAATAGCCATGAGTTGGAAGGCCAACAATAGACCGGGAGTGGAAGTGTGGTGGCGTGACCTTTAGAAATGGGTGGATACTGAAACAGCAGTGTGGTGAGAAGCAATCAATATAGGGGGAGAGGAGCCAGGGGAGACATTGATGGCTTGGAGACACTTGTTGGGCGCACTATTTGAGACGGCCCAGCCCTACTCCGGAGGAGATGACTCCTCCACAGGCGCATGAGGGAGTACACCCTTGGAGGATATGATAGAAAATGGTGTAGTGGAATAAGCTTGGGGGAAAAGGGGTAGTGGTAGATGATGAAAATATTAAGCTGTTATTATACCAATGACTTTTGTTTATTGTTTGTTTTGGTTGTACCTGTTATTAAAACCAATAACAATTGTTATAAAAAAATCTATGACATCATCCTACATGGCAAACCATAAAACGTATTGGCGGGAGGAATTGGTTAGGGGAACATATCTACTGATAGAATGTATACAGTTAAGTACTTCATTGGCTGTCTCTTATCTGTAAGACACACCCCAAACTACCTCTAAATACATATAATACTGATTATAACGAGAATTGCAGAGGATTGGTCTATGCAACATTGTATAACAGGTTGCTCCATAGACCCACTAATTTATTTGCATTCTCACACAGCGTTGGACTTTCGGTTTGGCTAGCAGCACGTAAAGAAACGAAACCCAGGTGCTTGAATCACATCAGATTACTCCCCACTTTCCCAATTAGTCCATCATCTCATCAGTCCGGCCATGAGCCAACGTTTTTTCATCTGTAGTTGACCTTGTAGCCTGCACTCTGTTCTGGGACATTCAAGGGAGTGTAAGCACATCACTATCTTCGCCCAAGGCTTAATGAATAGCCCTTGTTATTGACTTCTGAGTCACATGTGAAGAGACCAAGACTTGGTCCATTTCGACCTCTTATTTACTGCTATTTGATATAATTATACGGAGTGTCAATGCTCTCCTTGGCCTATAGAGACTTGCTCACACCTTGTATAGACTTTTTACACTTTTAATTGTCCAATACTTGGCTCCTGCAGATGTTATTTTCTTCTTTAATCTAATAAAAATATGTTTCACGTCCATGACTTATCTATTTGCACTCCTTGTGCTTTGCAGCCATTCCTCAAATAGCATCCTTGATCCCCAGCCAACATCGACTCCTGGTCTGGGGTCCACGTCTGGATTACCCTAAGTAATCCAGACGTGAAACCCACATTTTTTTAAAAATGCTCAAAGGTCTGGCAGCCCCTCTACCGAGAACGAACTCGGCCAAATAGCCTGTTCTATGGAAAGGTGCCCATTCGAGAGGGTTTACAACAACGTTTTAGCTCACTGTACCTTTCACAGCAGGGAAATATCTATTTGCATATCAGTCTTTGTCCGACCCACAAGGGCAGTCCAGCACCAAAATGCTAGGCAATTCTCCTCTGAACAAGAGTACCAACAGCAACCGCAGACACGTGTTTTGGCCTAGTCTGGCCTTATCATTGAGGTAAAGCTGTGCCTCTCGAAGCACAGTGAGCAAGGGGTCCACGTCAGCCATTCCTCAAATAGCAACCTTGATCCCCAGCCAACAAAGACTCCTCTTTGTTTAACACATGAAGCTGTTCTTCCAGCGTGTCCTGACTCTTCAACCCTGGTCTGTTTCTGAGGTAGCCGAATTGAATCTTTGCACGAGCTGGCATCCATTTTACAACTATGGCCGTCCTAGCCATGTTATATATTCCTCTGTAACAAGCTTCTATGGGCCTCATTACGAGTCCGGCGGTAACCGCGGCGGTAAAACCGCCTGGTTACCGCCAGACTCGTATTACCATTCCGCCTCCGTGATTCCCGGAATTACCAGGGCATTACAACCCCGGTTTTCCGGGAATCACGGAGGCGGAATGGTGTTAATCCCCATTCCCATTGAGTCCTACGAGTCTGAGTGCATTGAGTCCTATGGGACTCAATGGGAATGGGGATCATGGAAACACCGGCAGCATCTCGTAATGCTGCCGGTGTTTCCTCGGCCGCCTGCAGGCGGGCGGTGTTAAACCCGCCAGGTCAGACCTGGCGGGAACATCACCTCCCGCCTGCAGGAGTCGGGATCAGGCGGTCCGGAAACAACGGTGGCGGCGGGTTTACCGCCATCGTTATTTCCGGACCGCCTGAGTTATAATGAGGCCCTATATGTCTTTTCTAGCTTGCATTGCTGCATATTTACTTTTATTGGTCAGCAAGTTACTTTATCTTCTTTAGCATTCACGATTACTTTATTATTTCATACATGTTTCTCTTGTCACTTCAGTTACATCGTTACTCTTAAGTATTTTCATATTGTTTCAGTATGTCCTCATATAGCTTCTTTATGACATCACTCAACACTCCATGATGTCCAATGGTGCGTTCTGACATCCTTTCATATGGCATCCTTTCGCACTTGCAGTGCAAGGGTACATTTGGTACGGCTGTCTGAGTGCATATCATTTCTCGTGCACTCGATGCGGTATAGGAACAACACATGGGGTTCCATACAGAGCCCTTCTCCTGTTCTAGTATGACGGCAGTGAGGCGGCGGGAGTTAGGGATAATGAGTCCAACTGCTCCTCTACATTCCTGTCTCTTGATAATGTTTCTTTGGAACCCATTTCTTTGTGAACCCACTCAGGTGATCTGCATTCTCTATATTTTCATCCACTCTCCAGGTCATGTGGCAGCAATCTCCTGATGGTGGACATAATATCCATTGCCCTACATATTTGTTATGCTCCTTAGGGTCCTTAGGGTAGTAGTAATTAGATACTGGAGGTGCAAGGGTACTCTTCTTTATATTCTCACAGGTACTTTCCTCATTTTGCATCTGCTCACCAGTTCCAGCGTCTATATCAATCATGATCTTCATCCCAATAGCTTTCTTGGCTGTCTTCTGGCATTGTCCCAAGATGATCCTTATGAGACAAAATCCTAGCAATACTAGCACTAGTACTGCTCCAAGTAATTTGAAGGCATTTGCCAACCGAGTTGGAATCCATGAAACCGGAGACGAAAACCAGCCGTCCTCCTCGGTCTTCATCCTCTATCTTCGTATGCAGGATTGACAACATTGTTATTGCTTCAGTCAAAGTCCCATTGTCTTTATAATGGGCAGGTATAAATGTACAGCAAGAAGGCCCGATCTTGGCACACATGCCTCCTTCCATTGCTGTAATTAAGTCCAGGGCATACCTATTATGGAGGGCCATGAGCCTAATTGCCCACATCTCTTCTCTAATCGCATTAAATCCTTTTATTGTCATATTGATTGTTTGCAGCAGCTCCAATCTGGTTATCTGTAGCCACTTGGAGTTTACTGCAGTCTGAATTACTGGCAGGAATATAGATGTGAATATCACTGCTGTTCTGCCTTGGAACTGGGATGTCACAATAGGCCTCTATTGATTTTGCTAAGAAGTAATTATCTCTCCTCTGTCTGCTTCAATGAAATGATATTTTATTTCTCAGGAGCCTGTCCATTTTTGGGAAGTCTATAATCTGCAGGTCACTTTGTGGTACTACGACGTCTGTTATGCTTATCAGTACCAGTGAACAAACTCCTCCCCATTTTGGTGGCAACTTTATAGACGCTCAAGATCCACAGGCCCAGTAAGAGTCCATCAGGACTGCTGTCCCTTCCTTCTCGCCTGGTACATCGGAAACTTGGTCAAACTTGCAGTTTTCTCCAACTTTCACTGTGCCAATATTTCTGAAGCATAAAGACGCATTCTTCAGGGGTATTATCTGCAATGGTCCACCCTCATCATTGACCCATGTCAACAATCTTGCAATCTTAGACCATTGGTTTTTGCATTCCTTTTCTGCATTTGCCACAACTACTTCCCATTCTCTGGTTGATGCCAGTGCTTTGCACACAACCAATCTATCAGCCCATCCTTCAGGAGTGAGCACTATTCCTTTAATTTGTAGTTGGCCTCTTTCCCAGCATTCCTGTATTTACTTTCCATTATTTTCCTTGCATTGTAACATCATATTTTCTTTCATCTTGATTCCTGCTCCATTTTTTCCAGACTGTTCGTATTTTATTATCTGATGCATTGTTTCTGGCTTCTCTCTTGACTTTATATCTTGTACATAATTGTCTTCTCTTTGAAATGTCGCTTTATTCACCAACACTATGGATGCTGTTCTGCCTTGGAACTGTCCTCTGGTTAGGCAAAGTGCAATGTGCGTCAGGCAATATGCCCTATTCACTAATACGTCTGTTGCTATGAATATTTTAGAGGTTTCCAAAGCATAAGGTATAAGGGAAAACACATAGAAGCTTTCATCTGAAGTTCTTCTTCCCACCTTCTTCATGTGCTGATACCATAGGTTATTCTTTAAATTAGCCAAATTTTTAAGATACATATTTATATCTTCATGGTCTTCCCCAACATCTCTTTTAAATCGAAATAAATGCCTAGTAAGATTATAAAAAATGTTTTTCGTGATTTCATATGGGGCAATAGTACATGTTTCATTGTTACCCACCATATCTGTATTATCTCTTATAATATGTCGAAATGTCATCATAATCAGGAGGAAAACACAAATAATAATGCAAAATGACACCACAATTATTATTCCATGGAAACAATTGATTTTCTTGATGGCAATGATCCTCCTTTATTCTGAAACCTCCTCATTTTTGCTCAGACTTTTAATATATAACTCTGTAAGTCTCTATGAATCAAACCTTTATATCAGGAACTGCACAATGATTGCTATAATTATTCTACAAATAATATGATTGTTCTTGGGATTTCCAAGAAACGTTATGATGTTGACGTATCTTCTTATTAGGACTGGATAAGACTGTAATGTATAGGTAAAAACAGAATACAAGAATGTGTGTAATGTTATTGCAATAGGCATCATCTTTCAACTCTGGGTCTTCAATGCATTGTCTCTTGAGCCTATCTAAAAAAGAAAGTTCCAGGATAACTGCAAGTCTGTTTACTCATTGTCAAGTGTTAAAAGATATTGGCCTTTAGTCTAAGGTGCTGCTGTGTTCTTCATTTTCCTTGTCTTTACTCTTGGCATTGAACAAGTCTGTATGTGCGAAACAACTTCTTCTCTTGTTTCACTGTCGGTAGTTGCACTAGGAGTCGGGGTTCCTCCTTTATATGGCTTGATGTTGTGCAAATGAAGCAAGGAACTTCGCCCTTTTAACTTGGCTGCTGTGGGTGTGACTTCTTCCACCTCGTATGGACATTCAAAGTGCATACACACCTTCATACCAGCACCTGGTATCCTGGGTATAGAATTGGTTGTTTTAACAAGTCCTCTGCTTCAATGGATTGATCATCTTTATCGCTTCTCTTTGACCCTTCCCTTTGATTCTTTACCTGTTGAGACATGAAAGGAATACTTGCAGTCATTGTTGTTAGGTAGGTAATCGTGCATCTCGTCACCTAGTGTCTTCGCTACACTATGGGCATCAGCTTTCAACCTAGTTGAAGGAGCCAGGGGGGTTCTCATGCTGTGTCAATTCACAAATTCACGAGGAGTTAGATAGTAATCTGAGCCAGGCTGGCTTCCTTGGCCAAATAAGGCAAGGGATAGCCAATGTAGCCATCCCTTCTTCAAAGTTATCTTTATTTTTGCAATCCTTTCCTTCAATAGTCCATTTGATCGTTTGTAGATGCCATTCACCTTTGGGTGCTATGCAGAAGAAAGCGAATGCTTAATGTCTAATAGAAGAACTATTTTCTCGAGATACTCGTTTACAAAATGCGGTCCATTGTCAGACCGCAACACCTCACACACACCCCATCTTGGGAATACTTTACGACCAAGGAATTTTGCATGTGCACGTGGCATCAGGGTGTGTGCATGGACCGGCATCAATCTAGAAAAACGACATACCACGACGACAATCTATCTGTAACCGTTTCTTGTCTACAGCATATTTACATATTTTATATGTAGATGTTGAAAGGGGACATTAGGCCTAACAATTGCTCTGCTCACTGTTCACTGTGCAGTAAATTTCTGGCACACGATGCAATTTACAATAAACTGTGCCACATGCTCTAACAGATTTGGCGAGAACCAATCTTCTGCTATTGTAGCAGCTAGACTCTCTTGAGTCACATGCGCTGGGTTATACTCCATAATGCTAGAGGCTTAACTGGCTTTCCAGTGCTATCCTGTCTCCATATTTCAAATTGCTTCAGTGGGAGATAAAGAACACCCATGTTTCTTCCATAAATCCTTCTGTTCTTGTGGTGCTCGCCCTTGTATCTCAATTAACTGGACAATAGACAGCATGTTAAAGCCCTCCTTTACCAACATGCATCATCCCGTCATTTGTTTAAAAATTAGAAATGGTCAGGAAATAGGCTGCCTTTTTGGCTTCTAAATCTGCAGCTTTGTTTCTGCAATAAATTAAATCTGTCCTTTTTGAATGTGCTGCTCATTTTACGCCTGCTAGAGATAATGGTAGTGGTATTGCTTCAATAGGTTTATCCAATAGGACCGCTTGTTGCACTAAAGTGCCGTCTTTGCAAAGGAATCCCCTCTGTTTCCAGTGTGACAGTCCTGTGGGTACAATTGATGTCACATAGGCATAGTCAGAGTACACCGTCACTTCCTCATCTTTGAATCTCCGAAGCGCAGCGATAAGCCCCACTAATTCTGCAGCCTGTGCTGAGCAATGCGAAGGCAAACTCGCGTTTGTCACTACTTCAAATCTACCCTCTCGATTCAGCTTTACGATCGCTGGTCCAGTATGCCTTTCACCAGTCGTTTGATCAATTTCTGAAGCACCATCAATAAAAACAACCCCCTCCTGAGGGAATTTTCCATAGCTTGGGGAATTTCATTATAGTTTTCAGTATACGTTGTACAATCATGTACCTAATCATCTTCCCCTACTGGTCGAGCTATGAACATTGCTGGGTTCACTGTCTTAAATCTGACAATTTCAATCACAGGATTCAAGATTATTACCTTGTATCCTGATGCTCTTTGTGTGGTCAATGTACTTTTAGGTTTCTCTAAAATTGCAAATAATGCATGCTCAACAAATAATGTTACGGAACACCCCATTGTTATACTTGAAGCTTTTTCAATTACAAATGCAGAAGCAGCAGCTAAAGACTGTTCACAAAAATAATGCCCTTTCATAACTGGATCTAAAATCCCACTATAATAGGCTAATGGTTTGGGTCCATGTCCTAATGTTGTTTTCTGTTTAGGGACTGTCGTCCTGACTTCTCTATTTGAATGAGAAAATAAGTAAAATTCTTCATGATAATCTGGAATTCCAAACACAGCGGCTGTACTGATCCCCCTTTTTCAATTCTTCAAATCCTTTAGTCATTTCATCTGTCCATATGATTTTACTCTTGCCCACCTGTGCTTGTTTAAGCCTTTTTAAAAGTGGTTGAATATATGTACAGTAATTGAAAACCCAGGCCCTACAATAGTTACGTAGGCCTAAACATTGCTACATTTACCTCACTGTTTTGGGTTCTGAGGTCTTCATAATTGCTTCTGCTCTTTCAGGTCTCCCTTTGCTCCCCTAATGAGAGATCAACTGTCCTATATACTAGACTTCTTCCTGACATTATTGTAGCTTCTCTTTGTCCACTTTATATAATTTCTCTGAGAGTATGGTCATGAACTTAATTGAATCTTCTCTGCATATTTCCTCTGTCTCACTACACACCAAAATGTAATCCACATATTGGACAATGGCACGTTCGAGCTGAACATTACCTAGGTCCATCTGAAGGACTCTATTAAAGATTGAAGGGGATTCACAGTACCCCTGGGGAAAACAAGTATTTTTCAGGTGGATTGTTCTATACTAAAACAAAGTAAAATCATGTGAGTCTTCATGAAGGGGAATTGAACAGAACAAATTCTTTAAGTCTATAACTGTAAAATATTTAGCCTTAGATGGGATGTTGCATAATATTGTTGCGGGATTTGGAACTAAATGAAACGCAGCTTTGACTATGTTGTTCAGAGGGTGAAAGTCCTGTTTAAATCCCCCCCAACACCACTCCCGTCGATTTTTCTCACTGGGTATACAGTCATGGAGCATGGAGCATGGAATGGTACCAATATTCCTTGCTTCATTAAAGCGAAAATGATCTACCTTCATCCGCCTCTGTGGACATGGGGTATGGCAACTGCTCCTGGTTAAAGCTTGATTTTAACTGCTCTTACTCCTTTTAACAGATCCATGATATATGGATGGTGTAACGAGGGGTCTCCCTTCCCCACGTTCTGAGGACAGGACAAGGTGGGACTCTTGAGCACAGCACACTCTCAAGCTTTCCCAGCACGAGTCGACAGTTCCGTTCTCAGCTATCAGGACCGTCGATGGTCAAGTCTCTTTTCTATTAAAGGTCTCTTGCCTTCAAGGACCTGACGTATTAAAAATAACAAATCAAAGTTCCTTTTTTGATGATAATTTACCTCTGGATCCCCCTCTTCTCGGCTCAGACCCCTCTTGAATGACAGCCTTCCACCATCGGGTTCACTATGGGTTTCCTTACATTCCCAAATATTAATGTCTTTTTAAACAGGTCATTGTGGACTTCCTTCTGCCGGGTTCACTCCTTTCAACACAATGTTCATCAGGACTTTAGAATTCGCACCTTTCCATCAGCAACCCTCCGTCGTGTTCACTCTTTCCAATTACACACAATTTCTTCTACTTTCATATGATGCAGGATTCACTTCCCCTAGCTTTACACTTTTCTGCTGGTCAAAGTCTTTCGACTGTACAGACGATTTTGCTAGACCCTGTTTTGCTTTTCAGACACGTGTAATGACCTCAGAATTACTCACCCTACCACACTGATTAAAAGTTCTTGGACTCAGGAAGGCAATAATGTACACTCAGACCATTAGTTAGAAAATAATTGGCTCTTTACAGGCCCTTTATTCACACTTCATAAACATACATATAACTGTAAAATAAATGCAAATGATTACATACGAAGACATAAGACAGGACGAATATAACAAGTATACATCATTAGGGAAGTTGTAGGACAAAGCTTCATCTCAGCCACGAGCGGAGCGTCCTCCCTCTCACCGAGACTTCAACACCAGGGGATCCAATTCTCTGTCATCTCATTGGGACCTTCTCCTCTTAAGGGGGACAAATGACTGCCCCTCATAGGTTGCAGAATGCTCCAGGCCAAAGGACAGACCGCAAGCATTGGAGGCAAGAGTGGAAAAATCCAGACAGTGTACAAACCCAGCTTGTCTCCTGCGCTCTTGTTCCCAGCCCCCCTTATCAATGCACCTGTACATCCCTGCCTCCCTTCTCAGCTGGTCCTTGAGCAAACAATGCGAAAACTATAATGCACCGTGAGCTCATCTGCTTCATACTCAAATATCGCAACCGTTGCAGAAATCATGTCCGCCTTCTAACTGAGCTTGCAGAAACGTGAACCCTCATTGCGGTTTGGAAATGAATGTCCAAAAAGGCAGCGCTCCGCCGCCATGTTATTTAGATAATTTTCGCACACACACTACAATCCACTCTTTGGACAACCAACTACCATACCCCAATGAAACAAATGACAGTTTCTGAAACCGACGAAGCATCCCCACTAAATTAGGAACACATGAAATACAACAACAAAGAACCAAAACAATTACAAACAAAAGCACAGCGCAATGCTACAGTAATCCATTAAAACGGTTGATTACACCAACTCCCGTCCTGATCTTGAGTTACTTGGGAAATCAGATCACTTAAATTACATATGTTTCTCAATAGAACGGGAATGGCCATTTAAATCCAAACAGCACATACATTCAACAGCATTGCAACCCAAATTATGCTTGAAAAAATAATAATCTATGGCAGCTCTGTTTTGTAGAATAGCCTTTCTAAAATGTCTGCTGTTCAAAAGCAGCTCTGATCAAGCATGAGAAGTCTTGTTAAGCCCCTTAACCACTACCAGCTAATCTAATAAAGGATTTCTAACCACCAGCCGCCAACCCCCATACACCGATTAAAGAAAACACAAGCGCTAAAACCTCAGGTTCCGAAAACAAATGCCCATTAGAATCACAATCTGGCGATAGGCCAATATGATGAACATAAAGTGTAGCTCGATGAATCGCAGGCTGTAAAGGAAACGTCATCAAACCGGGCTGTTAAAACACAATGTCCACCAGAAATATTTGCATGAATGTAAGTGTAGGTAAAGTTACCACAGGAAAATAGCCAACCTGTTGGAAGTTTGACATGCAGAAGATGGCTGGCAGCTACAACAGTAAAATTACAGAACATTGTATTAGACACATCAGTACATGCACCATTAGAGCATGCACATAAACACTTCTCAAAATCAGTTCTGCTCTTCTCATCTGTCAAGTCCCATTTCTGACATTTGCCAATGTGTTGAGGATCACAAGTCATCACATAGCAGAAATCAGCAGGAGCAATGTCATAAGTGACAATACGTCATATTCCTCCATACACGATCAGTGTCAGGACAAAATTTGAATACTCATAGACAGAGAAGGAATTTCTCACATCTGAGTCCTCAACTAGAGAATCATTACAAGAACCTACACCAATTCCACCTGCCGGAACCGGCGGGCCACTAGGTTTCTCAACCGAAACGTTTTCTCCAGGAAACATTTTGTCTGATGAGCCAAAACCTTTGTCCCCACGTGTAATTACCACTGTGGACCGCTCTCCCTTTTTCATCATGGATAATTTTACAGGGACGATAATCAGTTGTGTCACTCGATCCACTTTATAAATTGGCAACATTTCCTCTCCACTATTGATCAGAATTACTTTTATTTCTCCCTGATAGTCTGCGTCCACAATCCCTCCCAGTACCTGGATCCCTCTCAATGCTAACCCCGATCTAGGGGCAATAAATTCCATATGTTCTGATGGAATCTGCACTCCAATTTCTGTGTCAATAACACTGATTCCTATTGGCTACAGTCTAATCCCCTCCATAGCATGCAAGTGCACCCCTGCAGAGTAAGGTGTCCCTCGATAAGGAGCAAGAGCCCCAGGTAACATGTCCCAATACATCAAGGTTTCAAATGCCCTGTTTGGTTTCATTTGTAAAGCTGGCGTTAACATACGCATTAATGGAGTTTCACCATTTTCAATGGGTCTGTTATTCAACACTTGCACCACATCCAGAATGCCCTCCCACTACCCTTTCAGGTTACCATCACCAGTCTTTCGCAGCTGATATTTCAACAAACCATTAATTCTCTCAATCAATTCCGAAGCCTCGGGTTGAGAAGGGACGTGGAAAATCAATTTGATGCCCTTCTCCTGACAATAGTCCTGAATCAGTTTTCCTTTAAAATGTGACACCATAGTAAACTGCCACTTGATCTAGCAATTTAATGGTATTCAACTGCGTAGCCCTTTTGCATGGTAATACCTTCAAGTATCCTGAATACGTGTCCACAATCATACACGCATACTGACAACCTCTACTGATTGGCATCGGACCGATGTAATCGATCTGCCAAATGTATCCAGGTAATTTACCTCACTTCAATGTACCTTGAATCACATGTGAAATGGATCTCTGTTTCTGATGCTGACATACTGGACATTGTAAAATCACTGTTTTCACTACTTGTAAATGAATGCTAATTCCTCGATCTTGTGCCCACCTGATAGTAGCCTTTTCTCCAAGATGGGCACTTTTCTGGTGTTGCCACTTAGCAATCCCTTCCAGATCATCTTCCTCAGACATTGTGTCCATAGATGAAATATTGGCATGTTCATCTGCAACAGAATTGAACCAACGTTCCAATGAATCTGTCACACAATGTACATCCACATGATACACGGTCACTTTACTATGCATCAACATTTCAGTGATATCTTGCCACAGTTCTTTTCCCCATAATTCTTTGGCATGAATTTTCCACCCATTCTTCTGCCATGTCGGCAGCCAATCAGCCAGTCCATTAGCCACAGACCACGAATCAGTGTACACATGACATTGACCAGGCGCTTCTTGCTTCAATGCTTGATAAACTACTCTTTTCCTTTCCGGATGTTGTCAGACTTTTCTTCATTTTGGGATTGTACGACACTGCCTTCCAGTGTCGATCAGTCCCCACATCACTGAACCATCAGTGAACCAAGGATGTTCAGTTTTCTCACTCGTCAAATCCCCATAAGGGACTCCCCATTTCACAGGAGACTCACAGATGTCTGTTACATCTAGTGGTTCCAAATCAAGCAGCGGAAGACCAGCCATTTGCTCATGTAATTTTGCAATTCCACCCTTCCCTGTTTTGGCACAATCTTAGATGTACCATTTCCATTTAATAATGCTAGCTTTTTGAGCATGTCCTATTCAGTGTGTTTTAGGGGAGCTCAGTACCTATTGCATGATCGGAATTCCTGGTCAAATCAATACCTCATGACCCACCGTCATTTGCTCTGTATCCACAAGAGCCCAATAACATGCCAACAACTGCTTTTCAAATGGAGTATATCTGTCACCAACTTTGGGTAACTTATGACTCCAAAATCCCAAAGGAACACGCTTCCTGTCCTGTTTTTGTCACACACTCTAATTGGCATAATTGTCATGTCCAGACACATTTAACTCAACTTCAACTGCTCTCAACGGCCATAAATCAAGCACTTTTTGGATCGTATCTTTCGCTATTTGAAACACTTTCTCTTGCTCGTCACCCCATTCAAAATCAAATTTCTTTTGTGTCACTTTGTAGAGAGACGCTAGAATATGCCCCAAATGTGGTATATGCTGTCTCCAGAATCCAAATAACCCTATGAACTGTTGAACTTGTTTCTTATTCACAGGTGTAGTGAACTCAAGAATCTTTTGTTTGCCCTTCGGCACCATTTCACAATGCCCATTACGTCACTGAATACCCAGAAAAATCACGGTCTCCACTGGACCCTGAATTTTTGTTTAATTAATTTCCCATCCTTCTTCTCTCAATCCCGCAAGGATTACTTCTAGGTGCGACCGCACACTCGACTCATCCTTTCCCTGAATCAAAATGTCATCAATATAGTGTAAAATCTGTACATCAGGTTTGCACGGTATTTTGTCCAAATGCTCTGCCACCAGCCGGTGACAAATAGTCGGACTGTGCACATACCCCATGGACAAACGTTGAAACGTATACTGCTTCCCATTCCAATAAAATGCAAACTGCTCTTGACACTCTCAACGGCCATAAATCAAGCACTTCCCTCAAACTTTTGCACATTCTCAATCAGAGTAACGACATCTGGGACCACGGGTATTAATGGATGAGTATACTTATTCAACCTGCAATAATCCACAGTCATTCTGTAACTTCCATCTGGCTTCTTAACTGGCCAAACTGGGTTATTCCAAGCCATAGTCACAGGACGTAACACACCTGCTTCAACCTATCCCTTGATAGTATCTAAAATTTCCTTATGCTTCATCGACACTCGTTTTGTGGACAAAGGAACCTGCATTGGGGGCATCTTCAATTTTCCCACACTGGTGGGGGTACACGTCAATGCACTCACACCAAACTGATACGTTTTACCTCCTAAACCTGAAGTCAACCCCTCCAAAATATCAAAGCCAATAATATATTCAGGTATGGGAACAATCAACACTTGATATATATAGTTACTTATTGCCAATTTTCATATCCACTTTTGTTTGAACTGCGGGGGTCTCTTTCCCTCCCAGTCCAGTTATGGTAAAGTGTCTACCATTAAACCTCTAAGTATTGCCATGGATCAATGAGGATTCCGCCCCAGTATCAATCAAAACTCAAACCTCTTGCGTTTTCCCCGAATGCCAGAACAGTTTCACATTCACATGAGGACGTCTGTCTACCTTAATCCAGGCCGACGCTACCAGAGTTTGACCACAATCCTATTCATACTTTGAATGCATGTATTTGGACTGTCTCCAACATCGCACTCGCCACTTTTTGCAATTCAGCATAGGTTGGCTGATTTGGTGAAGCCGCCCCCATGGACCCCTCGTCCATTTCCTCTTCAGGCAGCGCGGAAGGGGACTTGTCCCCAGCTTGCTTGTTTACATCTTGTTGTTTCACCTGTTTGTATCACTCTTTTCCGTCAAGCCATTGCTTCTTATATAGCTGGTACATTTCCTGGGTTTCAATCCCGTCAATGTCTTCTCGGGGCACTTATTAGAGCCAAGAACATGTCTTTTCTCGACACACAAGAAATCTCTACTGTTGGATCTCTTTGCTGAAGTCTGTTTGTCACTACGTCTCCCTCTCTCACTCTCACTCTTACTCTCTCTCTCTCTCTCTCTCCCATTCCACCATTCCCCCAGGTCGGCTAACTGTCTGATAGCATCAACCACTTCATCCGTTAATTTACCTGTCATCCCCACCAGCTAAGTCATAATGAACTTTTTGTAGGCCGGTGGAGCAGTTTGAATGATTATATTTCGGGCTGGAACCAATAATGCTACCACCCCCATATGTTCTGAATCATCAATATGGATGGCTTCTTTCATGGCATGCTCTCTGAGTCTTTGGATTGCCTCTCTCAGTGTGTACCGCTTCTTTGCGTCCCTAGGCCAGTTCAACATAATCGGATACTTGCGATTAAACCCTTGAGCAGCCAAGCTAAATGTAACAAAGACACTTGCGAATCTCTCCCCTGGGCATCAGGAGGCGGCCCTGCATGCAATACTTCCTGAATATGAGTCTCATGGGACAATGGCAGAAACCTTGGAGAATAGGTCGGATCTACAAGAAGGCCTGCCGGACCTCCATCAAATAATCTGACACCCAGCACACAAGGAGGAGGATTGCGAGATCTGTCGTGGCTTTACCAAGCGCACTATGAAGGACCGGCACATCCGACTGGCTGCAATGCTTAAAGCCAAGGCCCCTGCACAGTGTGGTTCGCAGGGGCATGCCTCATACAGATCCAGCCAGCCAGAGCAGGCTTCTAAGTCCTTTTGAGGGTGCCCCACCTGTGGGGGCCCATGACAAGGCCAAGCTCTGCGAGTCCGGTTTACCGCGCAACCGGGTCCAGTGACAGCCAGGGCGCGTTCATCATTTTCAGCAGCCTCAATCTACAGCCATCGTTCCAGCTCTTTGTTGAAGACAAAGTCGGCTACCCCGGGGAAGCTATGGGGGAAACGGGAGAAGGCCAAGCTATAGGAAAAGGTTGCTGACCTGCCTGTGAAGGCTCAGGTGATACAGGCTAAGTCGTCTGCATCCATCGCGCTGGTGGAGGCCGCCCTTTTGAAGGTGAAAGGAGCTGATCCGGTCCAGGGTACTCCTACGATGGCCAAGCCAGTGGAAAAGACTCTGGAAAAGAGGATGCTCTCTCTGAGTCCGAAGCCGACCCCTCAGGACCCACAGAAGGTGGCGGGGGGGGGTGTGTCAGAAGGGGGAATAACCCCAGGGCACAGATATTTCTTCTTCGGACGTGGATGATGAAGGTTCCGACCACACCATCCCGGAGGACGTTGGAGATAACGACTGGAACGTCTAGGAAGTACCTGCCGGAGGTGGCGACTATGTTGGCGGGGGGGACAACATAGGCACTGTGCTAAGCGACCCTACTCCCCAGGCACCTCCCAGAGATCTGTCCCATGATATTCCATCAACTCTCCAAACCTTGGTGTCAGAGATTCAGAAGAGGATGCCGATGGTGCCCCGCCCTACACCGGGGCCACCACCACCAAAGAAGAGGAGGCACCCTATGCCTCCGCTCCAACCGCTTATAACCACCCCCCCAAGGGATACGGGGACAAACACAGCGACAACTGATACATCTCTCTGCCTTTAAAGGCTAATATAAACTCTCTTACATTCCTCCTTCAGTAAAGGATATCATCATGTTATGTTTCGTCATTCAATCACGCCCTAGTGTATTAACTGGCGTTTGCCTAGAATATAATAATGGCATCATCATGTTGGATTCTCCTTTAGAGATTGGCAATCTGCTGTAAAAGGAACTAAACTCATTGCCCCAGAGAATCCCTCTGCATTAATTGCAATACCTGACATTGGATATTTCTCCTCACGGACACAGGACCAAGTTGCTCCAGTGTCCACAAGAAATGAAAATGTCTTGCCTCCTATTATTACCTTGAACCTTGGTTCCTCTGGAGGTCTGATCGTACTGAACACATCAGGTTGCTCTGTGGGCTGTCCTATTGTGTATATAAATTCATCCCTTTCCACAGTCGCACTCCCTAATTTGGGTGCAGGTGCTTGGTGGACTCCTGCAGTCATATTCCATTGTGGTACCATGGCCTGCTGTGTCTGTGCTTGCTGAGTTTGTACCTGTTGTGTCTGCATGGTCACTTGCTGTGATTGTCCTTGTGGTGATTGCCTTCGTAATGGCGCTTGCTGCATTTGTTGTGGTTGCAGCGCATATGTCTGACCCTGCGTGCGATCTTGGCCATAATATTCCTGTGGTTCTGTATTATATGCGGAGCATAGCCTAACCCCCCTCTTAGGCTTGCCAATTTTGCTGCATGCCTCCTCTGCTTCTACATGTTCTGGCTCTGTGTCCTTTTCTTCCGCAATTCCAACATTGTTGCGGCTGCCCACCATTAAATCCTCCTCTTCCCTGAGGGTTTTCACATCCACCTTGTCTTCCTCCTCTTGTCCCATTCCCTCTTCCTCTAGGCCAAAAATGTTACCCACTCTGATCCGTGGGATATACTTGGTTGTTTTGCTGCACTGATTGCATCTCCTGTTTCACCCCATCTTCATTACTTGTCAATCCCGCTCCCTAGATGGCTATTTTTAACAACATTTTCTGGACTAACTTTGCTTCATCTTGCTTTCTGCTCTCGGCTTTATTCTTATTCTTTTCCTGCATCAATTGGCAATGATGCACGATTGTCAATAGTATTTCTGGCCGTGGCTTCGCTTACATTCCGACCTGTTACTTAGTTGCTGTGTCACTGGCTCGGGCAGTCCCTGACACAAAATGTGGTAAAATAATGCTACCGTTTTATCCCACGGTTCACGCGTCTCAAGGCACCAGCGTTCTTGAATATAATCCAACAGGTTCTTCATCCTCCCCCATTTTCCTAGTCATAATCACTCCTATATCTCATGTATCGGGATATTGCACTTTGAGCGCCCGCCATACATCTGCTCTGCAGTTATTAAATGGCGCTCCATCGTGTGTCGTGTTTTGTTAAGTCACACCTGCATATCCTGCTGGCTTCCAAATGTCGTCGGCTCTCTCCCCTATAATAGCTGCTAGCTATAGGTGACATAAAAGGCTTGCTAACGTCATTCTCTCTAGCTCATAGATACATTTTACCGCACCAGAAGTTAAACTTGGTAATTTACATCTTAAATTGTCTTTGTCCATTTGTGGCCACGGTATATGTTGTGGTCGTCCTCTACCTTTCTCTAATAATGGGAATTGTGGGAAGCCTGGTCCGCAATCATACCTGCCTACACTTCTTGTTTTCCAGGCATGGTTAGCCTCGCCCGTTTGTCTCCGCCATGGTAATGCATTTGATCTGCTTACATAAGGCAGGGATACATCCCCTGTACTGCATGATTGTGCTTGTGGTCGCTCAGTATACAATGTCGATTCTGGTGTTCTCTCTTTGGGGTCCTCTAAACCTGACCATTTTACCCCTTTTTCTACACTCAATTCTTTTGAAAATCTTCATGCGCTCTCCCTTCATGCCCTTTCGTTTTCTTCCCTTTCTTCGTCTGACATTATTATGCCCCAGCTTGTATGACTGTTATCTTCTTCCGCATCATCAAGATCTAGTCTACTTAAAGACCGCGTTCTATGCTCTTATGTCATGGCGTCATCTGACCTACCTCCAGTTTCCCTCGAACAAAATCCTCCTACATTCTCTTGGCCGTAATGTCCTCCTTTACCCCTAATTTTCCTATATAAATCCCGAAATATTTTCCCTATGTCTTCTGTATCTCGCTCATCAGCCCATATTGGTATTCCTGTTATCTCCCTGCAGGGCCGTTGTGACCCTCTCTCTTCCTCAAGTCATTCTTGTACTTCAATCGGCCCTATGCTTCTATGACATTGATGATCTATCTTGTCATCTTTTAGTCCCCTACTTCTATTAATTTCTTCCTCCCTTCTCCTCTCCCTTTAATTCATCTTCCTCTTGCCTTCTCTGCAACCTACATTCTTTTATTCTTTGCCCTTCTATCGCCTTTTTTCTCTTCTAGTCTCTCCTTTTCTTTCCTCACCTTGTACCTTCTTCCCTTCACTTGCATTCTCTTTCTTTCTCTTCTTTATATGCCCTCTCTTCTTCCTTTTCTTCTTTTCCCACTCTTCTCGATCCCCATCAATGCCCTTATCATACAGCTTGAATAATATCTGTCCTCCCATCCATTTGTTCTGGCTATTGTTATTACCTTAGCTTTGTGCTGTCTTTCTTTCTGCTTCTTCCTCTATCTCCATCTGTTATCTTGCCTATCCTTTATCTCATCACGCTGTTTACTTTCATTACGTGTTGATATATTTGCGTTCTCTGCTTTTACTCTCTTCCATATTGTACTCAATGTTATAAGCAGGGTGTTCATATGTCGGCTTGACATACCCCGCCGTTGCTTTCAATTGCTTTTAAAGGTTAAAGTCTCTTCTCCTCTGCATATACGCTCTTGTTTTTAGGAGGGGAAAGGGGATCCAAAGGCGTTTTATCCTCCGCTTTATGCTGATTAAGCATCGCTCTGATACAACTTCTGATACTCTAAAACAGCCAACCCTTTTCTGTAACTTCTTTCCCTTGTATGTATCATGCAAATCTGTTGTCCTATGTCACAATACTGTTTTTGACAACAAACCCTCCTGAGGCAACGGCACGAGTGTCTTTTTAGTCGTGCCTTGAACCCATTTCCGAATCATATTTCCTTATCTTATCTGTATATGGCAATGTCCTACATAAGTGTAAAAGAACAGTGTCTCCCATAGGGATGAGTCGATTTCGACTGTCTATAGTTACCCGATTATTTTATTCTTCCCTTTATGTTATCAAATATACCACACTGATCAATTTGAACAGGCACCATCAATCGCAGCTTATTTATCCGAAAATCAAAATATTTTATCTCTTTTTAAAACTTCTATGCAATGATGTTATTTTTGTGCCTTCGGTTACACTTTCTATCAATGTTTTAAAATATCAACGATAAAACGAGATATAAAAGTCTCTTCTTTATTAGTTTCCTTGATTTTTACCCTCCTGATTGACGTCAATCTCTTGATTTAAAAAATCTAAAAATCAGCTCAATTTTTTTACTATCGTTTTAAATCTATTAGTTTAAAGACAACACTAGCTTTACTTTTACATATTATAACCGCACACACTTGTGCACTTCAATTAATTGTTCTGTGTACGCCTTTACTATTTTTAGTAAATGTATGTCATCCCATTTTGCTCCATTTTGGAGCTTGATATGCACCGCACTCTTCTTGTTGGCCTTGCTTCAGGAATCCTTAACATCCATATTTAGAGTCTTTTTAGTGCATCCCCTTAGAACCGGGAATCGAGGTATCTACTTCTCTTTTGTATAATCCCCAAAAGTCCAGCTACTTTTACATATATATTTACAACACGGTCCCTCCCCCTATTTTTGCCACATTCAAAGTTCTACTTACGTCCGTGGCTCAGCTCGTGTCCCTCTGCATCACTCTCCCTCAACTGACCAGTTCGCCTTCCGTCTGCGGGGCACCTGCGGGGACGACCAGACAGGAATTTCTTCAAAGGGGGACCTGCCAACCATATCTTCTTGCATGTGCTTTTGCGCACCGGTCTCCACAGGAAGCTCTGCTGTCTTCTAATGGCAGGAGCAGCCAAAAGTCTGAAGATCTGGGCCTAGGTCGATTAGACCTGAACCATCCACACTGTTACCAACATGTGCTCTAGCATCTTGAAGCGTCTAGTGTGCTAGATGGAATTACCATTAAAGATCTCGGACCAAATAACCGGACAGACTCAAAGAATATGGCAAAGTACTACTTTATTCTCCATTTAATAAAGTAGTGTCAACTGGCAAACATCGGACTGATGCTTGCACATTCACTCACGAACTTGATTACACTGAGTTCTTATACCCCAATCTGCGTCATTTTGACGTCATCCTATATGGCAAACCATAAAACCTATTGGTTGGAGGGATTGGTTAGGGGAACATATCTACTATTAAAATGTATACAGGTTAGTACTTCATTGGCAGTCTCTGATCTGTAAGACACACCTCAAACTACCTCTAAATACGTATACTACTGATTATAGCGCACAATATGGCAGCGCATTGGTTTATGCAACATTGTATAGCAGGTTGCCCAAAAGACCCACTGATTGCTTGGCATTCTCACCCAAACTTGGACTTTCGGCTTGGCTAGCAGCACGTAAGGAAACCAAAATCCAGGTACTTGAATCACGTAAGATTACTCCCCACTTTCCCAATTAGTCCATCATCTCTCATCATTTCGGCCATGAGCCGTTTCCCATCTGTAGTTGACCTTGTAGCTTGCTCACTGTTTTGGGACATTGAAGGGAGTGTAGGCAAATCACTATCTTCATCTGAGGCTTAATGAATAGCCCTTGTTTTAGACTTCGAGTCACATGTGAGGAGACCAAGAACTTGTCAATTGTTACCTCTCATTTACAGCTATTTGATTTAATTATACTGAGTGTCATTGTTCGCCTTGACCTCTAGAGACTTGCTCACTCCACCTTGTATACACTTTTTATACACTTTTAATTGTCCAATACTTGGATCCTGCAGATGTTTTCTTCTTCTTTAATCCAAAAGAAATATGTCTCACACCCATGACTTATCCATTTGCCTACCTTTTGTGCTTTGCAGCCATTCCTCAAATAGCATCCTTGATCCCCAGCCAACAAAAACTCTGTTTTGCATATGAAGCTGTTCTCCAGCGTCTCCTGACTCTTCAACCCTGGTCTGTTTTGAGGTAGCTGAATTGAATCTTTGCACATGCCGGTGTCTATTTTCCAACTATGGCCATCCTAGCCATGTTATATATTCCCCTACAGCAAGCTTCTATATGTATCTTCTACATTGCGTTGCTGCGCATTTACACTTATTGGTCAGCAAGTTATTTATCTTCTTTTGCATTCATTATTACTTTATTATTTCAAAAATGTTTCTCTTGTCACTTCAGTTACATTGTTACTCTTAAGTATTTTCATATTGTTTCAGTATGTCCTTGTATAGCTTATTTATGACATTACTCTGCCCTCATCAGGTTTCACTCAGCGCTCCATCATGTCCAATGGTTTGTGCTGACATCCTTCCACGCACCATCCTTCCACACTTTAAGTGCGAGGGTGCATATCGTCTCTTGTACACTCAGTGCTGTATAGGAACAACACATGGGGTCCCATACAGAGCCCTTCTCCTACTGTTTCAGTATGACGGTGGTGAGGGGGCGGGAATTATGGATAATGCATCCTATTGCTCCTCTACAGTAGCAATGCTCCGTCTTTCAATTTTATCCTTACAGCCTCTGCTCCCTTCAGTTCCACTACATCATGGGCCTCTGTTGTCCACGGTTTCTCTGGGACCTTTTTAAGATCATCTTGCGTGTGCCTGCCCTCCTTTTTCACTAGCTATGTGAGCTGCGGTACCAGCTTCTCTACTACTCTTATCTGCCAGGGTATCTGCAGCTGGAACACCATCTCTCCCTCTTCTTCCCCAGTTCAGAAGAACTGTTTGTCGGTTACCCCTTTATTTACTAAGGTTCCTGAGGTGGTGGAATGCCTGACTGGCCCTAACTCTAAAAGGATGGTTCCCTTAACTGATGTTTCTAATGGGCGTTGTTGTCTAATAGGACAAAATAAAAGTTGGTCTGTGTCTAAACCCCTGCTTGCCCTGACGCTGTACAAAAATGTGATAGGAAGTTTCTTGGAAAGGAAAAATAGTGGTTCAACAAAAACAGCGACACCAAAGTTGGTTTCAGGTGGTCTTCTCACCAGGTGCAATTTGGTCGATGTCAAAAAGAGGGGTTCACTCACCACGGCTGTTCGTATGACCTTCTCCACAGGGCATCTTACAGTGAATTCAATCACCTCCAATGTCTCCGAGTTCCTTGGTGTCCCCTTCCCCAAGCTTTACCTTGTTCACTTTCAGCTTGCAATGCAAAACACAAAGTCTGTTCCTTCAATAGGCCTCTCAGGGTTCCCTTCCCCAAGGCTTCTTCCAGCTTTCAAAATATAAAGCAGCTGGTCAGGATGTGACATTCCTCATGTACAATCTGTTCCTGCTTATCATCCTCTTGTGGGGTGGAATCAGAGGCTTTTGAAAATGCTGGGTTCTTTACTTTTCCTCAGCGTGACCATTCTGACCCTTTGCCCCTCTCTTGGTTCGTTACTTTCACTTCCTTTTGCACTTTTTAACTTCAGGTTCTTCCTGCACATTTTTTCTATGTTCCTTCGCCTTTTCCATGCACACTTGCAATGACCCTTCTTTCTTATCTTGCTTGTGCACCATTATGCTTGCTTCTTTATTTTCGGGTCCCTCGCACCCGTTTTATACTGTCCTTTCCTTTCGTGCCTCTTGCACCCTTTTCCACGGCCTTCTGGTGCCCTTAGGGTCGCTGGCACTCTTTTATATTGTCCTTTCATTCGTGCCTCTTGCACTGTCTCCACGGGCTTCTGGCCTCTTTCATTCAACTTGTTTCATAGTCCAATACACACACGCACATCTTGTGCTTACACTGTTACTTATATAGTTGTCAGAGTTTTCCCGTCAGCTTCAATGAATGCCCATTCAAACGCGATCTGCTTTCTTACGCGCTTCTGGTGTTACCTTGTATCGCGCTCTTGACAACCCAGCTTGGCAAAGCTTTCCGACTCGCCGGGCTCACTTCGGTGCCGCGCCTCACGCCAACTCTTCGTTCTGAAGTCAGGGTCTCACCAACCGCACCTCAGACACTCCTGGGCTATCTCGCCGGCCCAGGGGAGCGAACATTCACATAAACAGGTTTTGTGGGGCACCAGCACGCCTCTCGTGTACGGATCCTTCTAGGCCCCTTGGAGACACGGCTCCCTCGCCACGGTTCAGCCGTTTTGCACAGCAGTTTCTCAGTGGCTCGGCTTCCCGGTCTCTAGCCTCTTGTCCTGGGTAATTCTGGCGGCTTGGCTCTTCTCCCAACTAGTTCTCCTGCTGGCTCTCCTACTCGCTCATCCATCTATGTTAAACCACACCTTTTATAGTGAAAAAAACAGTCAAGTGGAGTCAGGTGTAAATGGTCGCTATTAACTGCCTGACCCTGCCTGAATTTATTAGTGGGACAACTCGAGTTCATTCTAGGGTAGGTTGCCCTTACTTTCCCCATGTTATTCCTTTTTTTTTTTTCAATAAACAGTACAAACTTAGTATCATTTTCAAAGCAATTTCATGTTGATAATATCTCCCCCTCTTCTCTCCCTCCCCTTTAGACCAAGACCATAAAGGTATGCTGCAGTTTATATGCATCAGGGGTTTAGAGCGGGCCGTCCGGGTCCTCCCCGGAGGAGCTGTCCTCATTTGCACAGAACAGGGTTGTCGTGAGGGCCACCCATTGTAATAGATCGTCGAGGTGTCCATGTTTTGTTGCCATTGTGCCAGTTCCCAAGCCCCCGTTTCGGCTGTGGTCCATTTACGTAGGTCCTCCCACCGCGTCGCGACGCTGGGGGCCTTGGGGCTTTTCCAGGCCATAGCAATTCGTCTTTTTGCCAAAATATACATTAGGTCCTTAAGTCTGTTCAAAGGCCTGTTCTTCTAACTTTTGGGGTATGAGCCCAAGATGCAAGCTTTGGGCGATTGCACGTCCGGTGTAATGTCCGTTTCGGCCGCCTTTGTTTTGATTAAGGTCCAGAAGGCGTTTATTGCCGGGCAACCCCAGAACATGTGGGACATTCCGGCAGAGGGTTCTTGGCATTTGGGGCATGTCACGGCGCTCGTGCTACTGAATCTGGAAATGATGTCTGGAGTGAGGTATGCCCTATGAATGATGTAGAATTGTATGAGCTGGAATAGGGCATTCCTAGATACCTTTTTGTGGTAATGTGTTATAGTCTCCCACTCTTTGTCTTCAAACAGCGTGCCAAGTTCAGTTTCCCATTTTGCCTTGCTCTTAAGTTTGTGTTGTGAGGCACAGCTGAGCAGGGTCTCGTAGAGCCTTGAGGTTTCATGTCCACCCTCCGCTGCGCTCAGCAGGTTCTCTATGACCTCATGCCCGGTGTTGAGGGTTTCTATCTCTGGCCATCGTTTCGTGAGTCTGTTCACTATCGCCCCGTGTAGGAGGAATTGACCTGGTGGGATCCCCGTGGTCTCCTGCAGTTCGGTGAACGTGAGGATGCCCTGTCGTCTACTAGATCCCCCAGGGTGGCGATGCCGAGAGGTTCCCATAAATTCCTGATCACCTTCTGGCCCTCTGGTCTGGTTGACATAATAACGGCTATCGGGGACTGTGGGGAGAAAGGGTCGACCAATTTGGCGGTTTTGCAGGCCCTCCTCCAAATCCGGATGCCCAGGTTGATTAAATATGGGTTTTGTTGTTTTGCGTCCGGCTCAGTCCAGAGCAAGTCCCTAAGTAGCTTCAGGAAGTCTGTGGGCTGTAGCAGGCGGGTGTCCGTAGTGGCGTCGTCGGCCATCCATTGGATTACATGCTTCAGTTGGCCTGCTAAATATTAGAGTTCGAAATTAGGGATTGTGAGGCCTCCCTTATCATACGTTCTCTGCGTTACGTCTAGGGCAACTCTGTGCCTTTCCATCGTGCCATAGAAATTTTCTGCAGAGTTTGTTTAGCTCATTGAAGAATTGCTGGGGAATGTTGTACGGGATATTGGTGAAAAAGTACAGAGTTTCGGTAATGCTACCATTTTGAGAAGCCCCGCTCTGCCGGCCACAGAAAGGGGTAACTTGCTCCAAAAAGTCCATTGACTTGATTAAGCCTTCTTTCGCCTTCACAGTGTTCAGCGCATGTTCAGTTCTGGGGTCTCGGTGGATCTTAATGCCCAGGTATTTAAATGAGGTGGGTTTCCATTTAAGAGCTAAAGCGGGGAGGTGTTTCGTCTTAGTCATGCTTAGGGCAGCTAGGGGGTACAGGCAAGACTTATCGTGGTTGATTTGGATCCCCGTGCAGCTATAAAACCCCTCCAGTGTTTTCAGTATGTAGGGTAATATGTGCTCAGGGTCCTTTAAGCAGAGGAGCATGTCGTCCGCGTACATAGAAACTAGGTGGGTCACCCCGTTATTGTTATTCCCGCGTCTTCATACTCCTGCCTAAGGTATGCCGCCACTGGTTCGATGGCTAAGATGTAAAGTAAGGGGGATAGGGACATTTCCTTTCGGGTCCCCCTGGAGGGGTTCCATTTGTCAGAAAAAGTGTTATTAGTTCGCACTCTGGCCATGGGGTCCGTGTAGGTGAGTTTGACCCACTTTAAGAAGACTGGCCCTATTCCCATCTTGGCCAGTGTGGCGTGGAGCCATTTCCACCGGACTGAGTCGAAAGCTTTGGAGGCGTCCAAGGACGCCACCACGCATTTTCCTGGCTCACCATCTGTGCTATATATGACATGGTGCAGCTTGCTTAGGTTTTCTGTGATGGAGTGACCCTGCACATACCCTGTTTGGTCATGGTGGATTAAGTGCGGGATGGCGACCTGTAGTCTCCTAGCCAGTAGCGCTGTTAGTATCTTATTGTCCACGTTTAGCATGGACAAGGGCCTGTACGAGCCACAGTCTGAACTGTCTTTATTGGGTTTTAGCAAGGGGATGATAATAGCCTCATGCATGGTGTCGGGGAGGCGGCCCTCCTCGTACGCCTCATTATACACCTGGGATAGTAATGAGGCTAGTAAGTCCTCGTAGGTCTTATAAAATTTGCCTGGGAGCCCTTCAGGCCCTGCTGTTTTCCCAGAGGGTATTGTTCTGATGGTAGCCGTGACCTCGTCTGGGGTGATGGGGCCGTCCAGGGTCTCCGCCATGTGTTCGTCTAGGTGAGGTAGCTTAATGATGTCGAGGACATCTTCAATGTCAATGTCCGTGGGGGGAGTGGGGTCCGAGCATAGGGCGTGGTAATACTCTTTGAACACTAGGTTTATCCCAACTTGTGTGTGGGTGTCTAGGCCGTCAGTGCCCCGGATTTGGCAGATGGGTGATCTGTGGATTTCACGCTTATATAACCACGCAAGCAGTTTCCCTGGTTTATCACCCAGGGTGTGGTTCCTTTCAGTGTATTTCGCATAACTCTGTTTCCCAGTGTCTCCCAGTGTGTTAGGCAAGCTTGTTTAAGTTCTATTATTTTTTGCATATGGGCCGGATCTGGGGATAGCATTGATTCTAGGACTTACAGCTAATTTTCAGTGCGCGCTAGCAGGGCCGTGGTGTGTCTTTGGGCTCCACCGGCGGCCGCAATCATTTCACCCCTTATCACTACCTTGTACGCTTCCCATGACATGCGTATGTGTTGGACGCTGTCTATGTTGGTTTGCCAGTAGTCTGTCGTACCTTGCCTGATTTGCTCCTTGAAGGCATTGTCTAACAGTGCCTCACCTCTAAGTTTCCATGTCGGGACGGGGGGGCCTAAGGGCTGTTAGTGTCCACGTAGTTATCAGGGGGGAGTGGTCTGAAAATACTCTGGCCAGGTATTGTGTGTCATCGAACAGAGCTGGGTGTACCTCACTCACGAATAGGCAATCAATTCTAGTGTAATCTCCATAGGTCCATCAGGGCAAATTGGTGTGTGAGGGTGTTTAGTATTTTGGCAGGTGGGGAGGGCATGGCGTGCTTATTGTCCGATCTATCCATGCAGGGATCCAGGGTGCAATTGTGGTTACCTCCCCATATTATTGTGCCCTCTCTACTTGGGCTCAGGCGGGTGTACAATGAGCGGAAGAAGACGGTGGCGTCGTGGTTAGGGGCATAGGTGCTAATCAGGCACAGGTCTCTTCCTTCGATGGAGCCTTGTATCAGGGCCATTCTGCCTTCATTATCCGTTTTGGTGTGAGTCAGGGAAATGGGGATTGAAGGTGCGATCCATATCAGTACTCCACTTGGGTATGTGGAGTACGCAGATCCAATTAAGGTTCCCCTCCAGACTTTGGCCAGCGCTGCAAGTTTGGAAGCGTTTAGGTATCTCTTGCAGCAGGGCGACCCCGACCTTGTGGCGTTTCATGAAGGAGAGGATACTGTGCTGTTTGACGTAGCTATTTAAGCCTCTGACATTCCAGGACATGATTCTGATTTTGTCAGCCATGGTCTGCGTCTGGTTGAGGATTGACGGGCGGTCCGTGGTAGAGGTCCCGGGTGGGCCCGGTAGGACCCGCAGCGATTTTGCAGCAGTTGGTCTGTTTCATACAGAATTCTTACTGGGTTCCTGTCTTGAGGTACCCTTCCCAATGAACAATAACCTTTAACTTTTTTTTAAACGTAACATGTCTAGCGAGGTTTCCCCCGTTCTGACTTTCCCGTTTCTGCTCCATGGGCCTAGGTCTCTTGGTGCCCTAGGGGCGGGTAAACTATCCAAACTATTCCTGGGGCAGGAGTAGCTTCAACTTCAGGTGGTGCAACTATGAAGTCATTTGTGTCTAGTGCAGCTCTGGTTGCTTCAGGGTTGCCGCTTTACGTAGTGTGGTGCTGAGTTTCTAATTAGTGCTGCCTGGGGATGGTGCGGTTGGGCACCTTTGTTGCTGTTGGTTATGGTTTGCGCTGTTTCGGTTCTAGGTCGGGGACGTGCTCCCTGTCCATCCATTCGCTTACTTGAGCAGGGATGTTGAATAAGTGGGCTTTATTCTTATGCAGGACCTTCAATCTAGCCGGGTATAGAAGCATGTAACGCAGGCCTGCATTTTTCAGTCTGGCTTTGGTGTGGTTGAATTGGGTCCTGCTTCTTTGGACCTGTAGGGTGTAGTCGGGATAGATGGCGACCTTTGCAGAGTCTCTTTGTATGGAGACGCCGAACCTTGAGAAGGCCAAGATAGTTTCTCTGTCCTTATAATTGAGCACTTTGGCTATGATAGGTCTGGGCGGGTTTCCCGGGGGCGGCCGTCTGGCGAGGGATCAGTGGGCTCTCTCTATGGTGAAGCCTTGTGAAAGCTTCCCTGCTCCGATTTCATGAATAAGGAGGTCTTCGACGTAGTTCCTGGGATCATTGCCTTAGATTCCCTCGGGAAGGCCAATAATTCTGATGTTATTTCTACGGGCCCGACCTTCTGCCTCGTCGGCTCTATCCTCCAGGTTCTTCACTTTCTGTACGAGGGCATCTACTTCTTTCAGAAGTTGTGTTTTAGATTCGGTGTTGTCTCGCACTTGAGTCTCAAGGGCGTCCATTCTACTGGGAATGGAACGCACATCTTGCCGCAGTAGGTTCAAGTCAATAGCCCCTGCGTCTATTTTGTTTTCCATGGTTTTCTGGAGTGTCATGATGGCCTCCAGGAGTTGCGAATTCGCAGGTTCAGGTGCTTCCCTACTTGGTGTCTCGCTGTTGGCGGGGCTGTCGTCTTGTCTGAGTGCCCCGGGGGCTGCAAAGGTCTCCATGGTGGTTTGTCTGTGGTTGCCTCGTGCTGTCATGATTCCTTCCCCTCATGTCCCCAGCCCTCCAAGATGTCAGGCTGGAGCCAGGCAACGATCACCAACATGGCCCTCAAGGGCCTCTCCATCCCTCCAAAGACCCACTTGGAGTCAGACTTGGCGCTTGTGGCACCAAACTCACTCACTCCCATAGGATAACATTAGGGCTTGGACTTGTAGTGTATTGATGGGGACAAGATGGATGCCCCCACATATTTCGGTTCCCAGAACTGCATGTGCAGTCTAGTCTTTTGGGTGTGGTTCAGCCCAGAGACACCTGGGATACTCGGAGACTATTTAAGCCATGCCCAGGCTGAGAAACATGCTTTGTGTTTTCTGCACCTGCAGTGTGACACTCACCGTGTTCGGATTGGTCTCCAGTAGGCCTGCATCTTTCTTCTGCGGCCAGCTCCTGCAAGAACAAGAACACTGTTAGGAACAGCATTACCTTGCGACGCTTCTGCCCATCATTCATCGCTCCTTCTGTTCTGCGGGCATCTTCCACGGTTTCATTCCCATCCTGGCACGCTGCTTCATAAGGAAAAGGGAAAAGAACAGAAAAAAGGCATTAGTAAGCATTCAGCAAATCTTCGCTTCTTTTTAAAGACTGTACGAGCTTCAAACGTTTACCTGAATCCCAGCCGCTCTGGAGGAACTCTTTCTCCGGGACTTCTCATCCATCTGCAAGAGGGAAAAGACACTCCAGGTTAGCGTGGAAACATATAGAGGTGCCGCATACCGCGCTTACTCACCGCATTTCTTTTCATAACCGGCATCCTCGCTGAAAACGTTGCGGCACCTAAAAGACAAAGAAAAAGAACTCAGTTCAATACAAATACGAAAGGGTCGCATCGCGCATCACGCTCTCACTCACCTTCAGCGCTACCCATCTCAGCAGCACGTCGCCATCCCCGGACGCCGGCCATCATCTAAGGAAGGAAAGGAACGAAGTTAGAGAACTGTTCAAAAGACTCATTATACTTACCTGTCCGACTCTTGCCAGTGAAGTAACTAGGCCGCAACGAGCCCACATCAATCAAAGCGCCCCTGCACTGAAAGCAGGACGGAGAGCACACTTTCCAAGAAAACAAGGTGAGCTGTGGATCAAAGGGGGAAGGGTTGGACCCCGGGGAAGAAGGGATTCAAGCACACAGAGACAATAGGGAGTTAAACTCTACCAATCCTGTGTTTCAGGCCCAGTCTCCAGTCGAGTAGACTCCAGGGAAGGGTTCAAGGTCGTGAGAGGTCAGAACAGGCTGAGTGACGTCCCCGTGGATAGCAGATGAGCGTTACAGGTGCTCCTTTCACAGACATGGCTTCGGGAGCAGGCAAGCCCGCTGGGTTTTCACGGGCTTTTGGTGATAGCTGGAGCGGCCTGCCCTGTGGTGGTGCAGTGTTGGGGCAGCCTCGAGCCGGCACGGACTGGTTGCGTCGCCCGTTTCCTCCTAGGGCAGCCAGGAGCAAGTTGGGAGGATCCAAGGGGTGATCGAGGTGGGTAGGCCCTTGAGGTGTGAAGGCCTTGCAGGGCGGGCCCCTTTGGGCTTGGTTCAAGGGGAGGCTTCAGAGTTGGACCCACCTGTGTAGTAGGCTTGGGAGGGTAGCGCCCTGATTCGGGGTTCCGGCCCGGCCGTGGTCTTATTGTGTTGTTGCCTGCCTCCAGGCAACAAGGTATAACAGCGCTCCGCTATGCCCAAGGAGTGGGGAGGGACAGCGGCCTGAGTACTTCTATAGGCTGGGCCCACAGGGGGATAGTGCCACCCATGTGCTGCAGTGGTTGCCCTGCCCCTCGCCACAGGCCACATCCGTTTCGGCCGCTGGCCTCCCCCAGAGTCTAGTCGCGGCTCGGGCCAGGGGGCAAAAACTCTCTGAGTAGTCTTTGGCTGCAGGTGTCCTCTAGGGCCCCTTTAAGGAGGTCTCTGTGGGTGCCTGGGGCCTCAAACTTCTGCACTATGCAGCCCCACACCGGGCGTGGCGTGCCGCCCTGGGGCGTGAGGTAGTCTGGGTCGAGGGAGGTCCGGGGGATCAGGGCACTGTGTTTAATATGTTGGGGGAATGGTGACCCCCAGGCCCCTCCCCGACTCCTCACCGCTTGTGTTTTGACCGATCCGCGGCCCCTCCGCGCCCTCGGTCGGGGTCCGGGCCTCTTTGGAGCTCGATGCGTTAGATGTGGGGAACGCCTCAGGGCCCGTTCGGGCGGCCGCGGCAGTCTGCTGCTGGTCTCATGGAGCCGCCACGCGTAGCCCAGAGCTGGTGCAGCCCACAGCCGCAGGGTGTGTTTTTCAGTTCCTCCAGGGGTCCAAGAGGATGGTGCCGCCTGTTAGTCCTGCGGTGGGGCAGCAGATGCGGAGGTCTCGTGGTGCCTCCTTTCCCGCACTGGGTGGCTCACTGGAGCTCCCGTTCAGGGCTGCTGGGGAAGAAATGCCGCGCTGTCAAGGTGAGCTGGGTCGGTTCCGATCCCCCCTCTCTCCTCACGCAGCTCGAGCAGCGCAGGCCCAGAACCACGCCAGCCGCTCGCCGCCCGTGGCTGTTCCAGGCTCTCCCTCCTCTGCCGGTACGGGGCACCAGGATGCAGGTCCCAGTCTCCGTCTGCCCAGGCTACTTTGTATGGCCGGATCACTTGGCACTCGTCTCCTCCAGCCGCGGCAGGGTGCTGCGGGTCTTTCGGCGTCTCTGATCAGGGCGCGGGCTTCAGTGGGGAGGCAGGTCTCGAGACAGCCGCCATTTTCCGTCGTGGCGTCTCTCCTTTCTCTCGTCGCGGTGGCTGAACGGGGGGGATGAGGCTGCTCCAAACCTCAGCCTCGGGTGCCCCAGGCATTCCTTAACAGTTGAGGCGACTTTCGGACGTTTTGATGGTTTGTAGCTAAAGTTAGCAGCAGATCGTTTGGCGCATCATACGGAGCTGCTGAAGACACGGCTTTCCTACATGGCGGTTGGCCACGCCCCCTGCCCATGTTATTCCTATGGGTAATCTTTACTGATCTTAGTTGCCTGTTCCCCGCTCAGTATTTGTTGGAAATAGGGAAGGGGGAGTTAAAATGTGGCTGTGGGTTGGATTTGTTTATTGAAACAATGACAGGTGACTGACATGGGATATAGGAAAGCCCTCTAGCCTGCATTTTGCTTGAAGGAGTAGATTTCCCTCTCAGTAGGTTACTTTGTATTCCTGACCTAGTTGCATACATACGTGAGACTTGATAATATTCCCTGTGATCTAGAGAATGGGGAGATAAAGGGATACTTCCCTTAAAACCATGGGTCTCATTACGAGTCCGGCGGTAACCGAGGTGGTAAAATCGCCTGGTTACCGCCGGACTCGTATTACCATTCCGCCTCCGTGATTCCTGGAATTACCGGGGCATTACAACCTCGGTTTCCCGGGAATCACGGAGGCGGAATGGTGTTAATCCCCATTCCCATTGAGTCCTATGCGACTCAATGGGAATGGGGATCATGGAAACACCGGCAGCATCTCGTAATGCTGTCGGTGTTTCTTCGTCCGCCTGCAGGTGGGCGGTGTTAAACCCGCCAGGTCAGACCTGGCGGGAACATCACCTCCCGCCTGCAGGAGTTGTGATCGCCCGGCATGGAAACAACGGTGGCGGCGGGTTTACCGCCACCGTTTTTTCCATACCGGCCGATTTGTAGTGAGGCCCCATGTCTTTGTCATACTGGTCTCTTGTTCTCCCTTGTGTTGAGTTTAGGGTGGTCTTGGTCAGGGATGATGGAACGAACATAACCAACAAATGCTTCCAGGATTTCCTGTGCTTCCTTTGTCGTCTCGTTGGGATACCGCATCTCACCTAGTATTCCCACGAGAACAACCCCAGACCCCCCTATCCAGGTGATCTTCCCTCGTTTGCCGAATCCCAGGGTTAGGATCCAAAAGTGATGGCCCTCCCCAGGCCACCTGAAAAGAGGATTCTCTGGGTCTACCTGGGAGAATACCCCTAGGTTTCTCACACCCTTTTATTGTCAGTATTGGGTCAATGCATAGCACTGTATGTCACTTCATATCATTGTCATCTGTCCAGCATAGGATCACCATGTCTTTGCGAATCACCACTTCGAGCTATAATACTACTATGGTACCCCTAGCATCTTCCTTCTCGCCCTGGGGATAAAATAAAAACTCTGATTCTAGCCTGAATACCTTTCCTTGTATCCACAGGAACCATCCCAGCAGTATCTGAACCTCATACAGGAATAACCTGGGGTAGATGGGCTGTCCTTGCAGTGTGCTGTGTGTGTGTGCTGCCAGAAGGAGCGTTGCCACTCAGGCGTAACACACGCCTGGCGTTGAGCACATCATCTCCTTTTATGTGAAAGATATTGTTGCATTCAGTTTTCTCAGTAAATCCCTGCCCATAATGTTTATAGGGGTTTCTTTTGAATACCCTAGGGGTGCTACAATGTGCTGTGTCCCTATCGCTAACAGTGAGTCTTTTGTTACTGGAACCATGACAATTTCTTCACAGAAGACTTGCGTGTCCATTACTATGTTTGACAGTGGAAATTGTGAGAAACCTGAAGGTGTCTCCCTGACTAGTCCCCGGGGGTCTGTCATCCAGATGGCCAGGACACAGCCATCGCTATTGGATCCAGATCCTGGGGGTGGACCAGTGAGGGAGGATCACCTGGTTGGGTGATCCTCTGGGAGTTGAAGTGGGACACCAACGGGTGAGACATGGTATTCCCCTTCTTCCAACACCTTTTCCCCATCCTACGACATAGGATATTCCGAAACACTGCCCCCCACCCCTCCTTTTCAACATGAACACTTTCGGACACCACGACAGACAACGGACTAACACCAAAGCCATTTACCTGATATGTTCCAATACAAGGGTCAGGCAAAGTCAGGCAATTGACCAGAATCACACACACACACACCAGACAGCCCTTCCCCACAGGGATAAAAGGGGGGAGCACACTATGAGCAAGACAGACTGCTGTAAAGATGACATGGTAACAAGAATAGACAGACACAAGTGATCACAGTTCAAGGGTGTTTATTAAACTGTTGGAAGGTTGGAAAAATGCCTAATCTAAACCTAAATCTAAGAAGGGAGCAAGCTACGACCATCAAATAATAAGGCAGTCCTAGTGGCGATGTGTCAAATAAAAGGGCCTATACTAAGAAAAACGTATTGCCAATCCTTTCCCTAAAATACAAAAGAGTGTGGGATAGGGTTCACAAGAAAGAAGTGATCACAAATGATAAGTCAGGATGTGTTAGCCGGGGGCCTCCCTTCCCCACGTTTTGAGCACGGGACTAGGAGGAAGTTCCGGTTCATGTATCAGGACCTTCGGTGGTTAAGTCTATTTTCTACAAAAAGTCTCTTGTCCCACAAGGACCTGATGGGTTTCAAAAATAACAAACAAAAGAAGCTCTGTTCCAAATGCATGTTGGGTGATGGTTTCACCCCTGGGTTCCCCTCTTCCGGGCACAGACGCCTCAAACAGTTTGTATCAATATCAGGATCTTCGGAGGTTGTCTCTCCTGCTTCCGCAGATCTGATAGATTCAAATAACAAACAAAAAGTTCTTTCAGATTGCACTTGAGGTGATGTTTCTTCACCCCTGGTTCACCCTTTTCCGGGCTCAGTCCCCTCTCGAAATCAGCCTCCCTCCTATCGGGTTCACTCTGGCTTGTTTCTAAAGATTTCTTATTCTTGTCTTCATGTGTCGATGGGATGATGGTTTTCCAACCCCTCAATCCCCCTCTGCCGGACTCAGACCATTCAATGGGGTGATGGTTTTCCACCCCTTTGCTCCCCCTCTGCCTGGCTCAGACCATTCAATGGGGTGATGGTTTTCCACCCCTTTATTCCCTCTCTGCCGGGCTCAGACATTTCTCGAATATTGGCCTCTCTCTCTCGGGTTCACTCTGGATCTCATTTGTAGGCTTTCCTCTTTTGCTTTCACAGTTCTATTACACATGTACGTTGGGTGATGACTTCACCCCTGGTTCCCCCACTTCCGGGCGCTGACGCCTCACGAATCTCAACCTTCCTCCGTTGGATTCCCCAAGGCTGTGGCAAAAATATTTTCTCCTTGGCATTCACAAATCTTAATGCCTTTTCAAACAGTTCTCCGTGGACATCCTTCTGCCGGGTTCACTTTTGTCAACACACTGTTTCTTGGGACTTTAGACTCCGCCCCTCTTTATTGGTATCCCTCCGACGGCTTCACTCTTGTCATTTCACAATTCCTTTAACTTTCTTCTAATGCAGGATTCACTTCCCTTGCGTTCTTAATTGTTGGTCAAAGACTTTTCCAAGACCCCTGTATGACCACTTCGATCTTCGCGGCTCCCCTAGGGCCTGCTGGTATCAGTAATTTCTTTCAAACACAGGATTAACCAGAGTCTCTCAAGTCAGCAGCGGCGTGGTGCCAGACCCCTCTGCAGCTGTTCTTCCCTAAACAATTGACAGTTCTTTGACCTTCTCTCAATGTGCCACTTTTTGATTTTCATTCAACACAGTTCGGTTTCTTTATTGGTTCCCCTTCGACTCACCGGCTGTGATGAACCGCTTGGCTTTTCAATCGATCTGGAGTCAAGACCGGTACCACGCGTCCCCCTCTGTCATGCTTATCAGCGTAGGCATGCTCCGTGTACCATTGACATCTGCTGCAACACACTTCGGCTATTGTTCACGGTCTAATGTTTCCGTCTATGGAGGCTTTGCGGGTCTTGGTCGGAAAGGGCAAGGTCGCTTCTCTCCTTGTCGTCCCTGAGAAACACGCCATCTTTCTCCTGCCGTGCTTGGTTAACTCTCTCGTCGTGCGGTCTGCTTTGCTTGTCCTGTGCTCTTGTGCTCCACCTTTTATCCCTGTGGGGAAGAGAAAGGGCCGTCGGGTGTGTGTGGATCTGGTCATCTACCTGACTCTGCCTGACCCTCGTGTCGGGACTTGTTAGCTAAACAGCTCTAGAGTTAGTCCGTTGTCTTTCCTGGTGGGCGAAAGTGTTCCTGTTGGAAAGGGGGGGTGGGGTGGCACTGTTTTTGAATGTCAGATGTGGTAGGATGGGGAAAAGGAGTTGTAGGGAATTATAACCTTTGTACTGGGAGGGTTGGTAAACTTAGAAGGATGAGTTTGGTAGGGTTAACCAGGATTATTGTTGTGCGAGGAACAGCGGGGGATTGTGGAAATGTTAATGTTTTGTGAAAGTAGTGCAGAAGAATGGTTGGGAGTATTCGGGTAGGGACCAGGAAAACGGGGATTCTGGGAGAGATGGTTTCTGAATGTAACAGGGTTTGAGATCCTAGGGGACTTGTTATAGATAGATGGATGGGTCGTTGGATTTGGTTAAGGGAGATTCCATGCGAGGAGGGGAGGCAGATAGTGTACAGTCTACAACAGCCTCAGGGACTCCGTCCTCCTTACCTTCTTCGCCAGTATAATACTGCATCTCACCTGGGGAATTTTCCTGAGTACCATACTAGACTCCCCTAGCCAGGTGATCCTCCCTCGCTCATCCACCCCCAGGGTTTGGATCTGAGAGCGCCAGCCCTTCCCTGGCCACCTGAATAAGGGATTCTCGAGGTCTACCTGGGAGAATACCCTCAGGTTTCTCACACTGCACGACGACTCAGCTATCCAAGTATGGCAGTTCAAGAGGAGGAAAAAAGCAGTGAGAACCGAAAGGGTGACAAGGAGAGAAGTGATCTTGCCCTTTCCGACCCAAGACAGCAAAGCTTCAGTGAACAGTAGCCAGTGTGTATTGCAGCAGCTGTCAACGGTACACGGGCCCTCCTCCACTGATAATCAAGCCCGGGAGAGACGCTTGCCACTGTGGTACCATCCTTGACTCCAGAGACAAGAAAAGACAAGCGGTTCATCACAGCTGGTGAGACGAGAGGAGAGCCGATAAGAAACCGAACTGTGTTGAACAAAAGTAGAAAACATCTAATTGAAGAAAAGTACAACGCACTTTTAATATGAGAGGGGAACACCAGCTGCAGAGGAGTCCGCCACCACGTGGGTGCTCACTTGAGAAACACTGGGCGATTACCCTACTGTTGAAACTACTGTTACCAGAAGGCCTTGGGAATGGGGCAAGAAAAGGGATCAAAGTAGTCATACACAGGTCTAGTAAAATCCTCTTTACAGTCAAAAGTCAAAGTCAAAGGCAGAAGAGTGTAAAGCTAAGGGAAGTGAATCAGAAAAAAACTAGGCTTCTTGGTACAGCTGGTCGGTTGGGCTACTCATTACTTATTTTAGGTCAAACTAATCGCTGTTTGTAACTAGATATAGGCCGGGGACAGGAATAACCCCTTACTGCCAAAATATAATATTTTGTCGCAGGTCACTGGATTGACTGTAAGCCAAGGTAAACCCGTCATAAACTGTGATACAGGTATGTCAAAGACATGAAAAAAGATCCAGGACTATGCGCCCTTTAGGGTTATAAAAAGTGTTGTATTTTACTTGCTTGCAATCTTGGAACATCCAATATTAACATTTGCCCTTTTAGTGATAACGCGTGTTTCGGCCCCATATGACCTTTCTCAAATCAGGGCTAGTGTGGTCATACCACACTGGGGGTCAGTAGCTCCTCTTATGATAGAAATGTGTTGGGCCAAATCCCATTTATATGTAATCTTCCAGACGGAACTGAAATCGCTCGCGTTGGCTTCGTAGGGAAGTGAATCCTGCATCTTAAGAAAGTAGAAAAAAGTGTATGAATGGCAAAAGTTGGCAAGAGTGAACCCGACAGAGGAATGTCGATAGAAAGGGGAGAAGCTTAAAGTCCCGATGAACAGTGTGTTGACAAAGGTGAATCCGACAGAGGGATGTCCACAGTTTGCTGTGTAAAAAGACATTAAAACTTGTGAATGCAACAGTTGAGATCATTTGGGAAAAGGCCGTAGTGAACCCGACGGAGGGAGGCTAACATTCGAGAGGGGATCCAGGTGTGAAAAGCCAGCACCCCATTGACAAGGGAATGCAACCGAGAACTCTTTTTGAACACAAGCCAGAGTGAATCCGACAGAGGGAGGCTGATAATCGAGAGGGGTCTGAGCCTGGAAGAGGAGGACCCATTGGTGAAGAATCATCACCCCAAGTGCAATACAAAAGGAACTTTTGTTTGTTATTTTGAACCTATCAGGCCCTCGGAAGCAAGAGAGTTAACCACCGAAGTTCCTGACATCGCTAGGAACTGTTTCTGGATCGGAGCCTGGAAGAGGGGTTTCCAAAGGTGAAAAGTCCTCACCCAATGTGCATACGGAAAGAAACATTTTGTTTATTAATTTGAACGCATCAGGTCCTCGGAGCCCAGAGACTTTTTTGTAGGAAAAAGACTTATCTACCAAAGATCCTGATACCTCAGAAAGGAACTGTCGTCTCGTGCTGGGAAAGCTCTTGCTTGAGCTATGCTCCGGACTCCCGCCTTGTCCCGTGCCCAAAACGTGGGGAAGGAAGACCCCGGCTACCACACACTGACGTATTACTTCTTTCTTCTGAACATTATCCCACACCCTTTTTATATAGTAGTAAGGTTTGGCAATATTTTCATTTTAGTATAGGCCTTTTTTTTGACAAGACGCCACTAGGACTGCCTTATTTTTCATTTGATGGTCGTAGCTTGCTTCCATTTTAGCTTTAGGTTTAGATTAGGCGTTTTTCCAACCTGCACATCCATTTTAATAAACACCCTTGAACTGTGATCACTTGTGTCTGTCTTTACTGTTGCCACCATGAGTTCCTTACAGAATCCACCCTCCCTTATACATGACTTGTTGGCCCCCGGACATCTGATGGCAGTCCTTTGGTCAATATATGGTAATATATGGTAAAATAAAGTTATGTATTCGTCCCATGGTTTTCAAGCTTCCAACATCCATAGCTCCTGGACCTGTTGGATATACTCTGCTGGGTCTTTGCCCGGCTTCATCTTCCAGGCCAAGACAGCTCTTAAGTCTTTATCTGACTAACCTAGCACTTTGCCACTTGCTGTATGCACTATCACTGTTTATCACATTCATTTATTGTACTTATTATTATTTATTCTGTTCTCTCCTCTGTTCCGCACTTTCCACTTCTCCCCCTTCCATGCACTTTCCCATTTTTCTTTTCCTATGCACTTGCACGCTCTTAATGTTACTGGGCCTAGTAACATTGTTGTTTTTGTTCTCCCCTGTTCCCCTCCCTTTGCCTGGTCGCGCTCTGAAACACTTGTATACGAGCACGACATAAATACAATATCATATCATATATCTTCCAAGTATCCTGAGCTGTCCGGATACATGCTTCTCAATACCTTCCACATGTGAGCTCAAAAGTTATTAAACAGTGCTCTGTCGTGTGCGTTAGTACTCAGCTTCACCCCCTTGCATCCTGCTTGCTCCCATATCTTATCCCCTCGCTCTCCTATTATTGGGGCAAATAAACCTTTCATGTCCCCTATTTCTAACGTCACTCCTGCACTTTATTTTTCCAGTGCGTATATCCATTTGCTAGCCCCTGCCACAAGGGAGGGCAAACTATAAATGAGGTTATCTCTGTCCATTGTCTGCCATAGTCTATAGTGTGCATCTCCTCTCCCATTCTATAGTAATGGCAATTGCGTTGCTGAGGGGCCCTATCTCCGGTACCCTCTTGTCACCTGTGCCAGTCCTATCTTCACCTTCTCCTTCTGGTTTAGGAGGACACTTGACCAATCCCTTATTGGCGCCTCCCATTCTCCTCTCCTCCTTTGCTTTGGCCCCCTTTTCCTCTCTCTCTGGTGTCAATTGTTCATCCTCCCCTTCACTTATCTCCTCCTCCTCTTCGTCCTCTGCTGACGCAATACTGTCCTCATTCCTTATTTTTGTCTCCTCCCCCCGTCTTGTTCCTCATTGTCCAGTTTACATGTAATCCTACCTGATGTCCACCCTTGTCTATCCCCTTGTTTCCCCTTTCCTTTTTCTGTACCTCCTTTTTGATTACTCTCTGCTTCGTTAAAAAGAGCATCCACCTGTTATCGTGTGTTCTTTTCTATGTCCGCTAGATACTTCTTAAGTTTAAGTCTCGCTTCGTAGGCTCATCCTTTTTCCCTTCATATTACTCCTGTCTCTGCTCTACTCCTCTATTTCTACTACTCTTGATGCACTTGCCCCTGTCATGGGGATCCTTTTGAAGTCCAAAGTGCAATTCTTGGTTTGACTCCGACCTAGCTACACTTAAACGTAAGTGTAGAGCGGCTGAGAGGAAATGGAGGGCTTCTTGCTCATCCTCTGACAAATTAACCTGCCGCCTGCTCCAAAGGCAATACCGACTCTCTGTCCGCACCAAGTAGAGAGTCCATATTCAAGCAAGTGTCTCTGCGGCATCTAACAACTCTGCCGAACTCTTTAAAAGCTGTAAGGAGCTGACCAACCCTGCTGCAGTCTCCATCCCTCCTCTCGCCTCCCATGCTCTTTGTAATGCCCTTGCCTCTCACTTTATCTCTAAAACCCAGGATATCCCGTCCACTCTCTCCTTCGCTCCACCTCACTTTGTACTGCACTTCCCCCCTCCCTTTCCCCTTGCACTTTCTCCCTTCCTCTTACCCCTGCACTTGCACAATCTGAATGACACCTGGCCTAGTAGGATCGTTGTCTATCTTCCCCTTGTTCCTCCCTCCCTGCCTCGTCGCGCCTTGAAACACTTGTGTATAGGCGCGTTACAAATGCCATATCATATCATCATATACCAACTCTCCCCTCGATCCCATGCCCTTACCCTATCTGCTTGATGACCCTCTTTCAATAAACTGCCTCCCTATTTCTCCTCCTTTGCTCTTTTCTCCCCTGATGAGGTCGCTAGACAAGTCCAATATATGAAAGCCTCATCAAAACAGGTCCCTCCCTGTTCCTCTAAAACCATTAATGACCACATTGATACCCTGGCTCCGGCCTTTGCCGATTTCTGCAACCTCGCCTTTGCCTCTGGATCGTTCCCTTCCTCTCTGAAGCACTCCCTTGTGCATCCTCTCCAAGAAAAACCCACAGCTGATCCTTCTTGTCTGGCTAACTATCGCCCAATTTCCATTACTCCCTTTTTGGGTAAACTCCTGGAAAAGCTGGCCATCTCAGTTTAACCTCCATTCCGATTCTGTTGGCTCTCTCCATGACCACCAATCTGGCTTCAGAGCTGCCAGAAGCATGTAAACTGCTCTCCTGAACATCCGTGAAGACCTGCTCTCTAACCTTGACTCTAACATTCCCTCTGTCCTCAACCTACTTGATCTCTCCTCTGCTTTCGACACTGCTAACCATACCACCCTGCTCAATTGTCTGCGTGTCATGATGCCCGCTCCCGGGGAGCCGGTTCAAGCCCTGCGTCCCCGAAAGCGGACATCCAGTCCCCAAGGAAGGACCCAGCAACCCCATATAGGGGCCCTTTGGACAGTGTCTTGGCGCCTATGGCGCCAGGCTCATAAAAGACATCAGTCCTGGCGCCAGGCTCATTATGGGAGTGCTTGGGTGCACTTACCTGATGCAGACCATGCTGCAGGATCCCGGCCTCCTTGAGGCCTGAAAGGAACTACTTTACCTGTGGGACTAATTTACCATCCGGGCGTGGTCGGGGAAGGATACATACCTGATTGGAGGAAGGATACATACCTGGAACTTCTTCCAAGGCTATTTAAACCCCACCCGAACAGCCACACGTGCTTCGCGTTGTTCTGCATCTACCAGCTGGACGCTCAGCGTGTCAGCTCCTGCATCCTGACTTCTGCCACGCCTGCCAGCATCCTGGATCACCTGCAAAGGAAGAGAAGAAGAGAACAGAAGAAGGAAAAGTCCTTACCTGCTAAATCCGCATCCCGGAGACATCTCGCCGACAATCCTGAAAAGGAAGACTTTAATTTAAAAGCTCATCGCGTCGATCGCTGCAGCGCCGCATTCCACTCACCTTTACAGGGCGCCTCCATGTTCAGCAGCGATCATCCGGATTCGCAGTCACGCCCCAGCGCCTAGGGAGAAAAAGACCAGAACAAAAGGTGAGAGAGAGAAGGGAATAAGGAAAGCTAAATCTCCATGTTAAGACTTACCTGTTGATTCATTCCCTCTTCATTCCGGGTCCGCGCCTCATCCTGGCATACCCGGACCCCGGCCCCTAAGGGGAAAAAGGGACATCAGCGTTAATGAGCGAATGAAAAGACATTACCAAAAAACGCTCATTAAAAACCTACCTGATTTCTACAAGGATTTCACCTCACATCTCGGGTCGGTGCCTGTTCCCCGGCATTCCGTACCCCGGCCCCTATGGGGAAAAAGACACTAGCATTAGTACATTAATGCATGGACACAAGGGGAAACTCTTATCAAAAAACTTACCTGGAAGCCAAGCAAGTTTGGTTCTCACCAATCCGAAAATCCAGTGAAGTAACTGGATACCAACGTGCCCCTGCATCAGAAGCAGGATGGAGAGCTCGTCCTTCCAGACCCTAAGGTGAGACGCTATGAGAAATCACAGAAGGGTTTCGAGGAGGGTGAGAGGGGAAAGTCGGAGGCCGATTGCATTACCCCGCAGACAGTTAATCCCCTATTTTCGCCTACAGAAGGATACTTCTGCGAGCCAGGCAAGCCAGATTTGGGGGCCTGGTCCAGTCCGTCTTCCAAACCCTGCGCATCACCTTAGTAGAGGTCACAGCAGCGCGAACCAGGCCAGCGCCTCCGTGGGAGTCAGGTGAGCGTAACACTGCGTGACAACCTGGGTATCAGCAATCAGGCTGTGGCCTGGCTGACTTCTTTCCTATCTGATCGACCCTCCCAGGTTCAACTTGGGTCCTTCCCATCTCCCTCTCTACCTATGGTGTTCCCCAGGGTTCTAACCTCTCACCCTGGCTTTTCAACCAATACCTGGAAACTTTCGCCTATTGCATTTCCATTTTCTGCTCAAATATCCAGTGCTATGCTGATGACACCCAACTCATTTTCAGGCTTCCTTCAGCCACCTCCTCTACTTCCCTCATCTCTGATTGCCTAATCGCTATTCAAAATTGGTGTGCCGCCAACAATCTTTGTCTAAATGCCAACAAGACTGGGATCCTCCTCATTGGCACACCTGCACCATCCTTTCCTCTCTGGCTGGCCTCCCTTGGCCCTCCTCCTACCCCTACCTGCGAGGCTAAGAACCTCGGGGTCATCTTTGATTCCACACTTTCCTTCTCCACACACATCTCTGACGTCTCTAAAAAGTCAAACTTCTTACTGCATCTCCTTAGAGGTACTCTGCCTTTCCTCTCCTTCCCTCAGAAGCTCACTGTCTCCCAAGCTCTGGTTCTCTCTAGGTTGGACTACTGTAACAGCCTCTTTCTAAATCTACCTGTCTGTACTCTGCCCTTTACAACTAATCCAGAACAGAACTGTGAGACTCGTCCTTGGCCTTAAGCCCTGGGATCGTATCTCTTCAGCTCTGTAATCCCTTAATTGTTTCCCAGTGGATGCAAGGATTACATTTAAAACCCTCTGCTTTGTCCACAAGGCTTTCTGGGGCCTTGGTCCAAAAATACCTTCAACTATCCCTCCGTAAATACCTCCCCATGAGCCCTTTGCTCCTCTTCCTCTAAATCCCTCAAGGTCAGCCGTTTTTTCAAAGAAACAAGCTGGGGGTAGATCTGATTTTGGCTGGGCCCTCCCTTTGGAACAGCCTCCCAGCCATCTTGAAACTTGAGGAGAACCATCTTCGGTTCCGGGAGCAGCTCAAGACCTTCCTCTTCTGCCTTTGCCCCACTTCTCCCCTGCTGATTTGCTTTCATCTCTCGGCACCATGCACATGGCCACCCTCTGTCGATTGGGCCCAGGTACCTGCTCACTCTGCCTCCCTCCTGCACTGCCTCCAGGCCACTGCTTGCACTGGTGTATATCTGTACCCATACAGTCCCCCACCCACTTTTCTTATGCACTTATCAGATACACCCTATCTGACTAACCTAGCACTTTGCCACTTGCTGTATGCACTATCACTGTTTATCACATTCATTTATTGTACTTATTATTATTTATTCTGTTCTCTCCTCTGTTCCGCACTTTCCACTTCTCCCCCTTCCATGCACTTTCCCCTTTTTCCTTTCCTATGCACTTGCACGCTCTTAATGTTACTGGGCCTCGTAACATTGTTGTTTTTGTTCTCCCCTGTTCCCCTCCCTTTGCCTGATCGCGCTCTGAAACACTTGTGTACGAGCACGATATAAATAAAATACCATATCATATATCTTCCATAACCCCAAGATATTTTGTCTATTCTTTAATTTAGAGCCTTTGTACTTAGTAAATACGTGAACATATGTTCTTTTATTTTACTATCGAATGTTCCCCCCCCGTGGCCATGCATAGAAACACTGACCTGCAGTTTCCTGAACCCACTGGAAATTATATTTTATTATTGTATCGCAATGTTGGGGTAATTTTTCACACATGTGGTCGAGGGGGCTACCCCGAAATGCCATTATTCACCCACTCTCTTCCCCCATGTATTATATTCCAATGGTCCGGTTCACCTTTTCTCTATTCTCCCCATCCCCTTTTACTCCTCTTTCTTACGTTCATACCCTCCCCTTTATTCCTGTCTCAAAAATCCATACTTACTGCTCTCCCCCCTTATATCTCCTATACCCCCTCTCTTTCTGGCCGTCTCCACAGGCCCACCCACGCACACCTACCACTCACACTGGCCCTCTCCACAGCCCTGTCCACTCACTTTGTGTTAGTACATCGCTGGCCCTCTCCATGGGCTCACCTTTAACTATATTAGGGTAAGCAGACGTCAGACGGCGCCCATCCCCTACATCCCTGTCCACCGCTAGAATGCCAAGCGCAATATTGAACACCAGGTACCTTCCGGCGTTGACCCTTACACCTCGGTCTATGCCACAAGACGGACGAACACTACTCGCTGACAAACAACTGAACATTGCATAAAAAAAAAGTGAAAAAATGAAACCCTTCCTCCCAAATGACACAACCATACAATCGCCTGTACTACACGCAACTCCCGTCTAATGGGGTCCACCTCCTGCTACTCTCCTCTCTACTCTAACACAGGTGTGCCCACAATCATATCCACTCCCTATGGATTAGAGTGCACTTAAATCTATGACTACTACTGCCAATCGTCCTCCCACCTTGAGGATGCGCACTAAACACCATTAAAGGAAGATCACTCCCCCTCCTTGGGCATGCAACCACGATACAGTGCGTTCATGCATGGGTACACTCATGTATCCAGGAGATCCTTGAGCCCTCTCGGCACTGAGCCTTCCTTGCTGGCTCGCTCCTCCCCCTGAGCGCGGGCGGTGCTTGGGACCAGGCATACCTTTGCCAACTCTGCGTCTGCATAGCCTCCTCGGTTGTGCCTGTAGAACTGGTCTGCGGTCGCCGGACCCGAATTCCCCCTCCCCCACCCAGGTGGCCGGCTGGATTATCCACAGTTGGCCGAGGGAACTGAGGATCTCGCTGGGGCCTCCAAAATGTATCAGGGGTCCTCTACAAGCACGTAATCAGTAATTCACCAGAAGTATTCCAAAAAGACCGCATACCAGACAAGAAGTAACACTGTTTATTACCTATTTGTTGTAACAGCTGGGCTTCCTAGTGAATTGGGAGAAATCTCAAAAATGGCCAGAACAGTACATGGAGTTTCGAAGGGATTGGTGCCTCTGACGTATTCCACATCTATGACGGGTAATCACCACAGCTGTGCTGCTTCAGAAAACTTTCGGCTTCTCCGTCGATACGCTGTCCTCGAGGGCCTCCCTCGAGTCGACGTCACCGGATGTTATAAGTAGGACGCACAACGCCCATAGCCTCAGTACTTCTATCGGTTCTTCGAACTTGTTTGTTTGTGAAGATATCATGTCTTCATCTTCTTCTACCCTGCGGTCGGGATTCAAGAAGTGTATGGACTGCAGTTCCAGGATGTCACTTACGGACCCGCACAATGCCTGCCTCTGGTGCCTCGGTGAGGACCACGCCACGGATGACTGACGATTGCCAGTCGTTAACATCGAAGGCCTTGCGGGATCGGAAGAAGAAGCTTTCTGTCGGTAGGGTTTCCAAGCCCCGAAAGTCGAAATCTGCTGGGCTTTCGACCGACGATTCGAGAGGCGACTCTCTGCGTCGTCGGCGTAAATCCAGTGGGTCCTGGAGTGGTTCTCGCCATTCCTCTACCTCTTCGAGGCACTCGCGGAAGAGGCGTCACCGGTTGACTTCCCCGTTCTCGTCCGAGGACACCGCCCGTCGGCGGGTTGCTTGTCCCAACAAGCATTCCTCTACTGCGGAATGGGATACATTTCGTTAGGAGATGATGGCGATTTTTGAATCGTAGGGCTCTGTTCCATCCGCGCCTTCGAAAGAAGCCGGCAGGGAACGTGCTAGGGCCACCGCTTGCACACCTTCGGGCTCGGGTGGTCGGCGCGATCATTGGGAGCCTTCGAGGTCCCGATCGGACAAGGTGGATCACTCTAGACATGCCCGTTCCGGGTTCCGGTCCTCGACACCCTCGAGACCGTCGGAGCCTGTGAGGTCTTCGAAGAAGACGTCAACGCCATCGGCGCCATGTCCGTCGCGGGACTCTCTCGAGGCTCTGCCTCCGAGGAAGCCATCGACGCCATCGGCACCAAGGCCGTCGAAGGACACGCTCGGGGCACTGCCAACGAGGCTTGTGTCGAACCCGTCTGCGCCACGCTCGACATCGACGCCGATTCCGTCGACGCCCTCCATGCCTTTCGAGGAGGCTTTATTGCAGGTGCCCCGGAGACCGGTGGAAACCCAGAGGAAGGCTCTGGCCAAGTCAAAAAATGTGGTTGTGCCCTCATCCAGGGATTTATTCCAGCCTCTTGATTATATTTCTGAGGTGGATGAAGGATCTGATGAAGGTTTGGTTCCTGATGAGGTTCTTGACAACCTCTTATCTGGTCATAGCCATATGGAAGACCTGCGTCGTCTTTGCACGACGCCAGTGGTCTGGACACCTCTCCCGAGGTTGAGTTCAGTGGGCCTGAGCCTGGCACGCACGCCGAGTCTTCGTACTGGCGGCTCATGTCGAGGGTGACGGAGAACTTGGGGTGGTCTGCGCCACCAGTGGATTTTATGCAGGATGACCTGACAGATATCTTGGACCAAGGTCCACCAACTGATCCGGTACTGCCATTCCATATGGCCTTGCAAAGAAGGGTGGCGGTGGCTTGGACTGCTCCGAAGAGTCTCCCGGCAGTGGGTAAATCGTTGCCGAAAAAGTACCGCCCAGCCAGTGGCGACCCCGGCTACTTCTCTATGCACCCTACTCCGGAGAGTTTGGTGGTGCAGGCGGCTACGGCCCCAGCAAAACGGGCGTCGTACCCTACCATCCCTTCTGATAGGGACGACAAACCTTTTGACGGTTGGGCGAAGAAAGTCTTTTCTTCAGGGGGTATGGCTTTGAAAGCAGCCATCTCTGTGTGTGCCTTAGCACGTTTCACTCACACTCTGTGGAATTGTGTTTCTTTGGCGGCTGAACATATTCCCGAAGGGGAGGAACAGGATTTTTTTCTTGCCCTTGTACAGGATGGTAAGGATGCCATGTGTGAATCCATTCAGTCGGGTCTGGACGTGGCAGACTGTGTCAGCCGGTCAATGGCGGCGAGCACCGTGATGTACAAGCCCGACTTCTCAACATGCCCTTTGATGGTGACCATCTTTTTGGCAGCAAGGCTGACGAGAGCCTTGAGGTTGCAGACCTCAAAGACTGCAGCGAAGTCGTTGAGCGCTGTAGTCTGCCAACCTCCGCCTTTTTGTCCTAAGGGACAGCAATGGAGGGGAGGTTCCTTTCGATACTTCTCTACCTTTGGTAGATCGAGGGGAGCTGCAAGTCAAAGGGGCCAACGTAGGAGTACCAGAGGTGGAAAACAGGGTATTCGAGGTGTCAAGGCCGCTCGAGCAGTTGCCTCTTTGCCCTCAGGTACTGCTGCAGCCGCTTCATGTCCCATGGTTCGCTGGTTGGGGGAAGGCTGGCGCAGCATCTTCAGACGTGTGGGTTCTGGAGATCATAGCCCACGGCTACTGCCTTCCTTTCCAGCAGAGGTCTCACGACAATCCACCAGGGAATCTCTCTTTGAAGAGTCCGGATCCGCTCCTTGCGCAAGAAATCAAATCCCTGCTGGAGAAAGGCTCCATAGAACTGGTGCCTGTAGTGGAGAGGAACAAGGGATGATATTCCCCATATTTTTGGATCCCCAAAAAAAGACGGGGGATTGAGACCCATCATTGACTTGCGTGGTTTGAACAAGCTCCTCAGGAAGGAGAAGTTCAAGATGGTTACTCTCTCTCAAGTCCTCCAGGCCCTTCAACTTCAGGACTGGTTGGTGTCTCTCAACCTCAAGGACGCTTACTTTCATGTGCCGATTCATCAGTTTCGGGTCCTGCGTTCGGATTGACCTCCGCCCAGAGGGTTTTCACCAAGCTCTTGGTGGTGGTGGCAGCGTATCTCAGGAAAGGGGGGATTCACGTCACCTGCCACTCCCTTCACAGGCTGGGCTTCTCCCTCAACTTTAAAGAAGTCTCACTTGACACCAACCCAGCGGCTCCAGTACATCAGAGCAGTGCGCGACACATCCCTGGGGCAGTGTTTGCCTCCCAGGTGAGGGCTCATCACATTATGCAGATGGTGCACAAGTTTCAACATGCCCAGAGTCTCCCGGTGTTCGAGTTCTTGAGGTTGCTAGGCCTCATGGCATCCTGCATTCTCCTGATGCCAGAGGCCAGGCTGCAGATGAGGTCTATGCAGTGGGCTCTAAAGATGCAGTGGTCGCAGTCTTCTGGCAGGATGTCGGATCCCGTTTAGGTGCTGCCCTCGGTCACCCAGGATCTTCTGTTGTGGGCCGTCGAAGGCAATCTGATGAAGGGGGCTCCATTTCGGCTACCCTGGCTGGAGGTGACGATCATGATGGACGCATCCCTCATGGGATGGGGAGCTCATGCCAACGAGCTGACAGTCAGCGGTCGTTGGTCTCCGTCGGAGTCCAGACTCCATATCAATCTGTTGGTGCGGAGGGCCATTAGGCTAGCTCTGAAGGCTTTTCTGCCGTCTGTGTGGGGTAAGAATGTCCTGATTCTGATGGACAATACAGTGGCCATGCACTACCTCATCAAAAACGGGGGGGGGGGGGGGAGGGGAGGGCATGGTCTCTCCCTCTGTGCAGAAAGGCGATGCAGCTCTGGTTCTGGGCCATTCAGCAGGAAATTTTGATCTCGGCAGTTCATCTGGCTGGAGACGAAAACAAGGCGGCAGACACTCTGAGCAGGCAGAGCATAGTGTCTCACGAGTGGGAGCTGGCTCAGGAGATTCTCCTGGAGATCTTTGCCCTTTGGGGGATGCCACAAGTGGATCTCTTCGCCACCAGTGTCAACCGGAAGTGCGAAAGATTCTGCTCGCGGGAATTTCTTCCAAGAGGAGTCGTAGGGCACGCCTTCGTAGTGGAGTGGTCTTTCCCACTGCTGTACGCGTTTCCTCCAGTCCCCGTCATTCCACAAGTGCTGCGGAGGTTACGGAGGTTCGGTTCCCGAATGATCCTCATTGCTCCGGTATCGGCCCGGAGAACGTGGTACCCAGACCTTCTCGACATGTCCATCTGCCCTCCACGCCGTCTTCCCTAACGAGACGATCTGCTCTCACGGGAGGGGGGGGGGGTCAGGTTCTCCATCCAGAAGTCTCTCAACCTTCATGCTTGGCTTCTGAAAGGTTGAGGTATAAGGATTGGGACCTCCCCGAGGACGTGATGGAGGTTTTGCTTGTACCTGTACCGTTGCCGTTGGAGAAAGTTCTGCGACTGGTGCAGGGTTCAGAATGTGGATCCTTTTTCATGTGCCATTCCTATGGTTCTGTCTTTTTTGCTTCCATTAGCCCACAAGGGCCTGCAAGTGGGTACCATTAAAGGTTACCTGGTGGCGCTGTCTATATTTAAGCGCTCGCCTGAGGAGTGTTCTTATTTTAAGATTCCTTTAATTTCTCAGTTTCTGAAAGGGCTCACTAATGTGTTCCCACCGTCACCTTTCCAGGTGCCCGGTTGGGATTTGAACCTGGTTCTAAAATTCCTAATGGGTGCTCCATTTGAGCCTTTACATTCTTGTCCTTTGAGACTGTTGACCTTTAAAACTGTATTTTTAGTTGCGGTTACTCCCGCTCGCAGAGTGAGTGAGTTGCAGGCACTATCTGCTAAGCCACCCTTCACAGTGTTTCATAAGGACAGGGTTGTCCTTAGGGTTCGTCTTTCTTTTCTTCCGAAAGTTGTGTCGGAATTTCATTTAAGCCAGAAGGTCATTCTTACGGCGTTCTATCCGCCTCCACATCCTGGTATGGAAGAGGAGAGGCTCCATAGGTTGGATCCTAGGAGAGCTTTAAGTTTCTACATCTCACATATGTCCCGGGTCAGAGTGGACGATCAGCTCTTTGTAGGATACGTTGGAAGGCGTTTGGGACAAGCTGTTACTAAGCAGACTTTGTCTAGATGGATTATCTTGACAATTTCTGAATGTTACCGCTTGGTGGGTAAGGACACTCCGGTAGGCTTATGGGCCCATTCTACTAGGGGTGTGGCTGCCTCTACTGCTCTGCAGAGCGGTGTTCCCATTCGTAACATTTGTGAAGCAGCCACATAGGCCTCTGTCCATACTTCTGTAAAACACTACTCCCTGGATTCTATCCATGGCCAAGATTTGGCCTTTGGCAAGGCGGTCCTTTATTCTGCAATTTAATTGGGCATTCTAAAATTCTAAATTCTTTTCCCACCTCCATACGTTGGTACTGCTTTGGGAGTATGTCATAGATGTGGAATACGTTGGAGGAACCAATCCCTTCGAAGAACAAGTTACTTTCTTACCTGGTAACGTTCTTTCGATGGGATGTTCCGACGACGTATTCCACATCATACCCTCCCAGCCTGCCCCGCTACAGATTTTCTTATGCGATTGCAGCTTACGTTTCCGCAAGGCTTTCTGTGGTCATACAGGCATAAGATTGGTGCCACACATTCTGGGAAAAAACTATAACTGAGGCTACGGGCGTCGTACGTCCTACTTATAACAACCAGTGATGTCGGCTCGACGGAGGCCCTCGAGGACAGCATATCGACGTCATCGACGCAGGAGCCGAAAATTTTCCGAAGCAGCACAGCTGTGGTGATTACCTGTCATAGATGTGGAATACGTCGTCGGAACATCCCATCGAAAGAATGTTGGCAGGTAAGAAAGTAACTTGTTCTTCTGGATTTGTACTGGACATGACCCAGGGGACTCTCGGTTTACCATTGGACATGGGGAACATGATCAAAAAAGAGATGAGGGCTTCTCCGACGAAGGAAGTGATATCTCTGAGGGAGTTGGCCAGACTGGTGGGTCGTCTGTTTTCCTCGAACCAAGCTATATTTCCCGGTCCGCTTCATTAGAGAGCATTGCAAAGGTTGAAGATCCAAAATCTCTGAAAGGGCCTGTCCTACGAGCTGAGGATTCCCATATTGCAAGAAGCAAGGGCAGAATTGGAATGGTGGTTCCACCATATGGAGGCCTGGATGGGAGAGCAATATTTGGCTCCTCCCCGGATCTAATAATAAATTCAGACGTCAGCCGGTGGGGCTGAGGAACCTGTTGTGGAGCAATGACGATGGGAGGCAGGTGGTCGGGACCGGAGCTCGATCTGCACATCAATTGCCGGAGTTATTTGCGGGGGCTGTTGCAGTGAAATTCTAGATCCAGGAGAGAGTTCATTGTTGCATACTCCTCAAGATGGACAACGTGGCCGCGGTCAGATACATCAATCGTCTGGGCAGAACGAGGTCCAAAATGGTAGCGGAGCTGGAAAAAGATTTCTGTCATTTATGCCTACAGATGAAGGTATTGGTTACGGCCGAATAGTGACCAGGGTACCAGAACGAACTAGCAGAATGAAATTCCAGATATCTCAGGAATGCTAGTGATTGGCAGCTGGATTCAGAGGTATTGCAGGAATTGATGGCGTGATGGGGTCCATGTTGAATTCGTGTCGAGACCAAACAGACAGCTGCTTCGTTTCTTTAGTTGGAAAACGGACTTAGAGACAGAGGCAACAGATGCGTTTCTCCAGCACTGTGGGCTGGACATAGGGTATGTGTGCTAGGGAGAATTCTCTTATAAGGCTAATTTCCCTTACCTATAGAGTCCCCCAGCAGCTTTGTTGGATTTGAGGGGTTTATTTCTTTCTCCTGCTAAGAGTGAGACTCTTTTTCCCACTCTTAGACATGTTGCTGAGGGTTGTTTTAGGCTATTTTGTCTGCTTATGGTCTATGGGGTTTTTCTCACCCTCATAGGTATCATCATTTTACATGTGTGTTACACAGCACCCTCATTGCAGTAACACAGGAGTGTCATAGAGACCCCCAAACATAGACTCCATACCCTGGGACTGACTACTGTCTCCCAGGGCATGTAAAGTTGCCATTGACTTTACTAGTCAATAGTTATGAACAAAACCAGTACAACCCATCTTACTATGGAAGTACTGGAAAGGGTTATTAGTTTTTCCCTGGTGTTAATTTTCGAGAGTGTACCGTCCAGTCCCTCTCTCCAAAGTTTCTGGCTGGTGGCAGTGGTTACTACTGTAAATATTCGACCGCAAATATTTTCCTATTGCATTTTCCCATTGTTCGAGGCTACCACTTTTACTGACAACCTCTAACCTACCGCCGGTTTATTTTTATATTAACTTTACTCCGGTAGGTTTTTATTGCCAGATCTTTGATAATATTTCTTCTTCGTGTCTTTCTCTGAAATCCTAACCTAGGTCGGGGATCCTTTGTTCGTCCTTTTGGCAAGCTTCTGCCCAGAAGCCCTCCTTTCAGCGCCACTGGGTCTGGGGTAGACAGGATGTGTGGGAGGGGGAATAGGCACCCTGGACAGGGTTACCTAAGCAACCCAAGTCGCACTCTGCCCTGATAGGCTGGAGGGGTTATCCCGCCAGGATTGCCACCCCACTGTGTGAGTGACAGCTAGGCTGTATGAATGGGGATTTTTCTGCATAAAAGCAGGGCTCTGAGGACTGGAGGACAAGACATCGCCACTGGAACTAAGAAACTCAAAGAGGAGAGAAGCTGAAGACATCTGCAACAACTGAACCACCGGTGAAGCCCTGCTGCAGATCCTCACCACTTTTCTCCAACGACTCGAAGATCTTCACCGGCAAGAGTCTTCTTCCCTTGAGCTGGTGGGGCCAACCAGTTCGCCAATCGCCTTCCAGGACCTGCCTTGGTCGAATTGCCAGTGCCCAGCACTAGTAGACCGGATTGGCAGGCACCCGTCCACCATGACCGCGATTTAAAGGAGCGTACTTTTTATTTCGTCTTGGCATCACCGCGGCAGGCTTCATCCCTGGGCAGTTCAGTAACTCGAACCTTCCTCCATGACGAGAGTCTCTCTTCCTCTGCTGGATCTCCCGAACTGCCAGGAACTACCGCCACCGGAGGAGCCTCTTCCACTTTCAAGGTACATTGTTCCGCCAGGCCTCCCGTTTTGTTGGGTACTGCTAAAGGTGTTTTAAATCCTTTACTTACCTTCTGGGTTGCCTGTACCTTTCGTCTAACATTATATTTTTACCTTCTGCAACCGCCTTTTCAGCTCGTTAAACAAAGACTTGACTGCAGCTACTAGAACCGTTTGATCCTGGGCACTTGCCTTGTACCATTGACTCTGGCACAGGCCTCTTGACTCTGGCTAAATCTGTTACAACTGCCTTCTCTAGATTGCTTTTCACTAAGAAATGTGTTGGTGCACCTAAACTTTTATTACCACCTTTCCTTCCCCTTTCTATATTGCTGAAGTTCCATTTTGCTTGGTTTTCACCAAAGTATTGCTTACACTAAAGTATTGCCTTGCCTAACTTGTTCACAATCCAATTGGGAAGTGTTGCTGGTGTGTTTAGGTGTCTAAACCTGTATGACTTGTCCTTTCCCTCCCTCTGAAGAAATTGTTAGAGTGCCATTTCTTCCTGGTTTACACTGTGCCGTTTGCTCAGTTTTCACTCTTGCTCAAACTTGTCTACAATTTAAATGGGGAGTTGTGTCTACATTTCTTGCCTGTTTTAACTTGCTTTAATGATAGTGATTTGTGTGTGAACTTAAGAGTGTCTAAAATAAATATATATATTCTTTTTGATACAAAGCTTTAGTCAGTGTTTCCTTGTTCCATAGTATTGTAGTCCTATTGTGTAAACTCTGAATACTGCTCCTCTCCCTCTTGAGATAAGTCTGACTGCTTAGCCACAGCTACCAACTAAATCTTTGTGGTACAGACTGATACCAAAGGGAATTTATTGCATATACCTGTAGTCTTAATCTTCTGTAGTGCTCCCTAAGCGAACTGCATAGGATTCTGCCTAACAATGTGTGCCCCCGACCCCTCGTTCACAATGATTCTGAGGATGCTACCTCAAGCGAAGAGACCAAGGGCCTTGCTGGAGTTGGTAATGCCAGACTGGAGGAGGCAAGCCTGGTTTCCCAGTCTGTTGGAGATGGCTTGCGACAAGCCGATAGCTCTGCCGGGATGAGAGAGGATTGTGCTAGGTCCCATGGGGCACACACATCCCTTGGTTCACTCGGGCAACCTGAACTTAATAGCGTGGGCAATTTATGGAGATCCTGAGTTATACCAGGTATTTCAGGGGGATGCATCATTGAGGAGTCATGGGCTCCCCGGACCAGGAAGGCTTATAGATCAGCGTGGGCACAGTGGCATAGCTGGTGTCTGGAGAGGAAAAAGCATTCCACTGGAACAGACGTGGTGCACGTAGTGAATTTCCTGGCGCAAATAGCGGCACAGGGTAAGGCCTATAGAACAATTAATGTGTATTCAGCGGGGCTCCCACGTTCGAGGGCCTTCCAGTGAGAGGACATACTTTCGTATGTAGATTTCTGAGAGGAATACAGGTTTTAAAAGCCACCAGCACTTAAGTACACATGTCTATGGGACAACAGTGAGGGATTGAGGCTTTTAAAAAAATGGTCAGACAATTAGGAACTTTCCAGAAAGTCTCTTTCGGCCAAGGTAACAACTCTTTTATGTCTTATATCTTGCAAAGTATCGGATGTAAGAGCGTTAGGGATTACTAGAAGGACGGTATTCCCAACTGGGGTGACATTCTCTGTCGAGAAAAGAACAAAGACCAGTTTAAGAACAGTATCATATGCTTCATTCCTAGATCACCCGAAGCTTTGTCCCGTTAGATGCCTGGCGGCTTATCAAGACATGACAGAACGCCTTAGACCTGCAGGAGAATCTCAGCTGCTCAGAGCGTTATGCAAACCATATGGAGCGGTACCACCGGCTACCGTAGCGAGATGGGTCATGCAGCAAGCAGGGGATTGATGTTGAAATCTACAGTGCGCACTCAGTGGGGGGAGCAATGGCCTCTAGAGCATACAAATATTTAAAAATGTAGGGGCTCGGCTGGAATATATAGTGAAGGCAGCCGATTGGTCGAACAGGTCGACTTTTAATAACTTTTCTTTCAAGCCAATTGAACAGATATCAATGTTGGTGGTAGGTAAGCTTTGAACAAGTATAATCTAAACCTCTGGGTCTTGACATAGAATTCAGATGTTCAACACTAACATTCTAGAAAGTCATAATTCTATAAGAGACACAGAGGCAAAGGATTATCCCACCCTTGCAATTGTTATAATGGACATGATTGTATATACTGACTGTTTATCATGTGAAACACAGTTATGTAATAAGATAGGCGTGATTGCCCACCCTCAAGGATCATTGTGTAAGATATTGTGTTTACAAATTGTCAGGATGCTTCTTCTAAGAAGGTTGCTTTTCCTGATGCAAATGGTACTGTGAAATCAGGCTCCTTAGCTTCAAAGTCTACTACTGCTTCAACTTCATTCAACTGCAAATGTTCTGACAAAATTATAAACAATCACAGCTCCACTGTTTCTGCTGCAACTGACTTTTGAAAATTATATTTGGCAACTTCATACAAGACTCTTTGACCTTAACAGGTGAGCAAGGCACTCTTCTCTCTATTTTATAAGAAATTGCAGCCTCTTTGCCTTTCCTTTCAGTCTTGCAGCTACCACAAAAATATGTCGGAGCTTTTGGACTGTCTTCCTCTTTCTGCTTCACCAGTATCAGCTTCACAGATTCAGGGCCTAATCATGAATTGGGCAGTGCTATTAAAAATGTGGCAGTAATAGCGCTACTGCTGCATTACTGCACCGTCCAATCCCGAATGTTGGGGAAAATCGGCACATACACTCTGAGCTGGAGGTTAATACGCCAAGTTTCCATCCATTTTGGGCACAAATATTGCAGCGTAATTACCTCCACAGTAATTGTTCTGAAAATGCCCCATTGAGTCCTATGGACTCCTAACAAATGGGGACTAACACTGCCGGACCAAGTGGTGGTAACAGTAATTGCATTGGGCGGTATTCTGATGGATTTACCGCCGGGACACCGCTGAACTTCTGAAGGAGCCCTTAGTTATATTAGCAAGCACCCAACTCCCGTTCCCAGATTCAGATTCACCTTTCTGCTGCCATTGGTTACCCCAAAGCTGTATTGCCACTCTTCCAGCTTTGGATAACCTTGTCACCCTTGTATCACAGGACCTTTGGTTAATAGCAGCTTCAACAACTTCAAAACCAAGATGATCAGTTCTCACTTGTGCTGGTTTAAGCAGAAGAAGGCTTTGTCTATTGCCCTGTGTAATGTTTGTTATTTCAGCAACTTCAACAACTTCTGCAATTATTAAAAAGTTCTTTCCGAGTGTTATAATATTCAGGTTTCCCTGCAGAAACAGATTTAGGTATACACAATCTTGTTTTGAAGTAGAACTACAACTTATAAACTTGCATTCCCTTTTTATTTAATAGCGTTCTACTTTCACAGATACCGGGAAACAAAATATCTTGTATGCGATCTCTCTGTGAAGAGATATCCTTGTAACACTTTAGGAAAGTCAACTGTGGCTTTTAAATCATTACCGATAACGTTCTCCGACTCAATAGAAGACATGTGACCTCTCTGGTAAAGAATATTGGCTAACATTGGGAAAAGGAAAGATTTCTTCATATGCGAGTACTTTGCTGAATGCTAAACATCTGCATGCTACAATTGCCTTTGTTATTCAGGACTTCTCACAGTTGCGAGAGATTCCACACACTTTCCCATCAACTCGAGAATAAACTATGCTGGTTACAGTTACCATAATAAGATGTTTGGAAGTGATTCGGAGTACAGAGCTTTATTTGCCGGCTCCAAAAGCACAACAGCTGTGGGCTGCTTTCACCTCCAACTTTCTGACTTCTGCTACTGCTGCCACAGGCTCTCTTGGGACCCTCACCCCTCTACAGCATGGCTGCTACCGATCTGGCCTTGATTGGGGAGAGTTTTCTTCTCTCCAGCATCCCTCAGCTTGCTTCTGGGCATGGGCCTCAGGTAAACGCAGAGCTTCAGCTGCATTCAAAGCAATTAGGCACACCTGGAAAGGCACCCAACTGCTTACAGTCTTTTCCAATGCTGCTGCAGCCAAACAGGGTTTGTGAGCACAGGACCAACTCGGAGCCAGCAGGTGAAATCTGCTCTTCCTTTGCTTCGGCGTCCCTTCCGTGGTCACATTTCCATGTGAACTGCCGCTACCTCTGCTACTGCTGACCTTCCAGCTCCTGCTCCAGCTTCTTTCTGGTACCCCCTCCTGCAGCAGCCTTTTATGCCCCTCAGGTGGGTCTGTTGGCTTCAGGTATCTTTTCCTCACTACATGCCTCTTCAGCACTATTCCTTGTCACAGTCCCAGAGGGATTCTGGGACATGTGGTCCTTAGGCAAACTATTTTTTGTATTCCCTTTCTACTTTTGATGATTGTTTCACTTTCCCTGATATTGTTGGAAGAGGGATTGTGGGATTTAGTTTTCTTAGAGACAGATGGGACATGAAGGGCTACATTTCCGTCATCCTGTTTGGTGTATCTTTGGTATTAGGGAGGATATCTAATTTCAGGGAGGAAAAAGACTGGTTCTTTACATACAGTGCTTTGTTGGATGACACCCTGGGAGTTTATTTTTCACTCTCTAACAGGAGGCAGCGATATTCTAAATTGACAATAAGCCAATTCTCTTTTAACCTAATATCAGGGTTATCCCTCTTCAATACTGTGGGCCTCATTAAGACCCTGCCGGTCCGGAAAGAACACTGGCAGTAAAACCACTGCCACTGTTTTTTCCGTACCGGCAGATTCAGAGTCCTGCAGGCGGGAGGTGTCACTCCCGCCAGGTCTGACCTGGCGGGTTTAACACCACCCGCCTGCAGGCGGACATGGAAACACCGGCTCCGTCATAGACGGAACCGGTGTTTCCATTGTCCCCATCGCATGGAGTCCTACGGGAATGGGGACTTACAGAATTCCGCCTCCGGAATTACCGGGTCCCCGGGGTCATAATGCCCCGGTGATTCCGGGAATCACGGAGGCAGAATGGTAATAAGAGTCCGGCGGTAGCCTGCTGGTTTTTCCGGCACAGTTACCGCCGGACTTGTAATGAGGCCCTGTGTCTCACCCTGTGGAATAACCCCACCACCCTGAGCCTCGTCTCCACCCTGGTGATCCTCCCACAGTGCACCGCCCCCAGGATTGGGACCAGCAAGCTTCTGCCCTCTCCTGGCCCCCTGGGAGGAGACTTTAGGCAGGATTTTCGTGGGGGATCCACTGGATTCATCACAGTACTGGGATGAGGAAGAGGGGGTTGAGGGTAATGCAGCTGATTATGATTGATTTACTGGGACGGGGAAGAGTGAGGTGGGTGTACTACAACATATTACAAATGGGGTCACTGGAGGAGGAAAAGGGAGGTGTGGTTAATGGAGTCCAGGGACAAGAACAGAGGGAGAAGGGGTACTGGAGTACTGGTAGAGGGAGGTGGCAATAATGTAAATGATTAGTGATGGGGAACTAGGATTAGGAAGCGAAATGCAGTAATCCAACACATTACTAATGGGGTACTGGGATTAGGGAGGTGGGGGCAATGGAACAGATTACAAAAGAGGTAATGGGACGAGGAATATGGAGGTAGGGGTAATGCAGCAGTTACTAATGGGATACTGGGATGAGGAAGAGAGCAGCAGGGTAATGGAGTACTGGGACAAGGAAGAGAGCCATTGCAATAACATATTTGGATTACTAATGGGATACTAGGACAAGGGAGTTGGGGTAATGAAACCTATTACTAATGGCATACTGGGATGAGGGAGCTGTGGGCAATGCAATAGATTATGAATGGGGCACTGGGACAAGGAAGGAGGAAGTGGGGGTAGTTGTCACGCCTGTGCCACTGGCGCACACATTGGCAATCATCATGGACAATATGGTACTCGTTTATCTTCATAATACTCTTTAAACTACCCCTATTCATATTTTGGTCCATAATTTCCAATTGTACAACATTTGCACTTTCCTATTTTATTCAGTTAACTACATGCACCATAATGCACCTTGCTACAGCTATCAATTCCTGGCCATTCCCATTCGTCAGTATTGGAACCACAATCCCCAGAAGCCCTAGCGATCAGTGCTGCTACCACCATCTCAGGACCAGAGAGGGAGGAGGCAGATTATCTCCAGGTGTGCTGCTCCAGGTGCTACCAATTAGCCTGCCTGAGTACAGGGCAGGGCTGTATTTAAGCAGCTGCCTGCAGGAGCTCAGTCTCTTGCATCAAGAGTCCTCCCAGCCCCTTTCTGCCTTGTGACTCGAATTTGTATGCTATTCCTGTTGCTGCCTTTTCCTGCTTTGATCCAGTGCTCTTTCGGGGCTGCCTGCCTTGCAGCCTGCTACACTCTGCTGCCTACAGCCTTACCCTTCTGGGCTCCCTGCCTTGCAGCCTGTTACTCTCCGCTGCCTACAGCCATAGCGTTCTGGGCTCCCTGCCTCACTGCCCTGCTCCTCTGGGCTCCTTGCCTTGCAGCCTGCAATCCTCTGCTGCCTACGGCCCGGGTCCTCTGGGCTCCCTGCCTTGCAGCCTACTGCTTTCAGCCCTGACCCTCTGGTCTCCCTGCCTCGACGCCCTGTTCCTTTGGGTTCGCTCCTTGCTGCCCTACTCCTCTGGGCTCTCTGTCTGCCGCCTACTACAGCTCTCTGTCCTGCTCCTCTGGACTCTCTGCCTTGCAGCCTACTACAGTTTTCTGCAATCCCCTACCGTTTTTCTGCACCTTGTGCCATCCGTTACTGCAGCCCTGCTTCCTTGTTTGCAGTCCCCCTATTTCCTGGCTGCTTCTCCCTTGCTCTCTTCCTCGTTTGCAACCCCTTGTTCTTGATCTCTGTCCTTCTCTTCCTTGAGTCCTCTGTCCTCCCCTTTAGTTTACCCATTTCTATTGTACTGTTTTTTCCTTCATTACCTTCTGCTAGATTTCTCTTAGACTTCGTTTTTCCTGGTTATTTCTGTTCTTGTCTCTTGTGTCTTATGCTTTGTGCAGAGCTTGACTGTTGGTTTCCGGCAGGCAACCTCTTCCACTTCCCTTGTCGCGTTTCCTGTGTTACAGACACCCACAGCTGTTGTTCCGAGCCATGAGCAGACAGAGTGGGCCCCTGTAATAGTAATCTGTGCAGAAGGCTGGAGTTTCCAAAGGTCCGTGGAACACTCTTTTCCATTTCTGCATACACCCCAAGAGGGAATCCAGTTTGTTTGTATCTTTGTATTTCCTGCCACTTTCTGTTCACAACTACAGTTGCCTACTTTTCTTTCTTGTTAAGTTTCCTGCTTTGTGTGTACTTATCTGTCACCTTACATCAGCACAGCCATCCAAACCCTACCTGGGGGCCCTGTGCCACTCTTGACAGAGTGCCATCCTTGACAGTAGTGTACTGGATTACTAATGGGATAATGGCATGAGGAAGATGGAAAGGGTGATGAGGAGGAGAGAGGCCGATGTAATGAAGGACTGGAATGAGGAAGAGACAGTCAGGGTAAAAGATTACTAGGACAAGAAAGATGAAGGCAGGGATAAAGCAGCAGATTACTATTATGGTAAATTTAAGGGGAAGGCGAGGATGCATGTGGTGTGTTTGTGTGTATAGATATATATCCTGTTGATATACAATATCTAGACTAAACTGTAATTGAGTTCCTATTGTATGCTTTTTTTGCTGTTGTTTATTACTGGTTGTTTATTTTTGGTTGTCTGCTGACTACCCTCCATTCGTTCTTTGGTGTTGGCCGGCTGATTGTCTGTGTGTAACAAGGGATTATTGAGTTTATATATGATCAATCTGAATTATGTCTGATTAGTTGGAACACGCGGGGTCCTTGTACATTCAACTCGAAAATAATAAAAGATCATCTTTTCGGTGCATACAATATATATGTTCTTGCTCCAGGAAACATGGCTTGTGAATGCAGTGGCAATTGAAGGCTTTACAATATGCAATATGCAATCAATCAGCCACGCAGAAAGCCAAAGGCAGACCCTCGGGAGGCCTGCTTATCAGAAATTCCCCGTTCACAAATTCTAACATGTTCAATGACAACAGAGGCATTCAAGTAGAAAGTGCAGACTTTGCATCCCTAAATACAAATGAGAAGGTTGCACCCTTAATAACAAACTCCTGGGTATCTCAGACATGACTCGGCTCCACAACTGCCAGCCAGATCTGTTTGTGAAGTGTATCTGGTCGGTTTGCCCCCCCTAGTGTTGGTGGCAGGGGTAGGAAAACAGGTTCATCGCCATGTTTTTTTATGAAGTCTCTAGAGAAAAAAAGAATGCTCTGCACAAAAAGGTGAGACAGTTAAAAAAAGGGTGCTCGAGCTTTTCAGACTTTAAAAAAGAAGTAGGGGCACTCAGACGTCAATACAAACTGGTCATTGGACAGAAGGATGTGGCTCCTCCAACAGGATGGAAAGTTGATGCTCAGATTAGTGAGCAATAGACTCGCAACATTTTTGGTCAGTCCTGCACTAACTGGAGACTGACCACCCCTCCAATCAATGCAATCTTGCCCCTTAACATAAGTGTATAGATTCTTTGTCCTCTAATTTTAAAGGGAAGCATCTACCTTTAGGGTCGCAAAGGGGGTGCCGTGGAAGCTCTCGCCCGATGAACAATCCCTGATAGCTCGGATTTCGAAGTCATCTGTTTCAAAGGCAGCTGGCACTAATGGCCTCACTTACCAAGTATTGGAAAATAACCCAATACGTTGGGCTAAATTGCTCCTTTGGTTGTTCAGGGAAATATTAATGAGACCAAGTTTTCCCCCATCGTGGAAATGTGCAATAATGATACCCCTGTTTAAGGTGGGCGATCGGATGTCACCAGCCAATTATCAGCCCTTCGCCCTCCTCTACATAGAGAGTAAGGTGTTTATGGGCATACTCTTGGAGGAGTGGGTAAAAACTGCCAACATCCTTTCAAGATACCAGACGGGGGTTCAGAGGGGATTTATTGACCGCCTTAAATGAGGTAGCCTTGAAAATCCTAACTGAAAAGACCATGGAAAAAGGAGCTTGTCAGCTGTATGGGGCTTGGGTTGATTTCTCCAAAGCTTTCGACCAGGTTAATAGGGATCAGCTTTGGAGGAAATTGAGTGTTGTTATTGTAAATCCACAAAGACACCTCAATGAGAGTGAGTATGGATGCTGCTGGCCATCTCTCGGAATCCATTAAGGTGGAAAGAGGAGTGCGTCAGGGTTGCTTGTGTGCATCCCTATTCTTTAATCTTTATTTGATGGTAATTGGTGACTTCCTGAGCCCATCAGCTCTAGTCAGCCCTGTAATTAATGGTGGGAAAATCCACTGGCTGGCTTATGCCGATGATGTTGTCCTACTAGATTGGAAGGCAATTGGACTGCAACATCTTCTGAACAAACTGAATGACTATGCCAGAGAGAATGGTCTTTCAATAAACCCCACTAAGTCAAAATAGTTGTTTTAGGCACCAGCAGTAGGTGACCTACTCTCAGTGGAAATTAGCTGATCAGGTAATCCCCAGGGTTGAGGAATTGGTTTATCTGGGGTACAAAGTTTATGTTTCACTTTCTATGTGTAAAATGGATCTCGATCAAAGGAACAAAATCGCGTTGCTAGTACCCCAGATGAAAAAGATATTGATTAAATATTGTAAATTCTCTATCCTCCCTGTGATTAGATTTTACACAGCAAAAGTCATACCAGTGCTCCTTTATGGCCTAGAGGCCAAGCCATATCTTTGGAACCTGGATTGGCAAATATTTGAGGGATTAGTGTGGAAGAAACTTCTCAGTCTGCCCGTGAGCGTGTCCATGTCCAGCCTCAGATTTGAGCTAAGTCTGAGATCTTTGAATGCGCAGGTAGATTGGAAATGTATGCTCTTTGCTGCACCTTATTATTACTGCCCAGGACTCAACATTATATGCAGATATTAGATGTCACCTAGAAAGTAAAAAGTCAGACATGCTGGCCTCCTTAGAGGAATTGGTGGGTGATGTACTTATCAAAGCCAATACTAATATCAAGACTCTGATCCAGAATCCCATGAAGGCCAAGAAGGCTTTGGAGGAAATGGACTGGATCAAAACATCAGAGGCAACACACTCCATCTCCCCCAAAAACACATTTCAGATAGTGGACAAAAAAATTGGGAGCATTCTGAGATATTTAATAAAGTTCCAGATTGGAAATCTAGACAGAACTTTCTGAGAATGCGGTTGAATATCGTTCACACGGGGGACATTTTGTCTAAGAGAGGGCAGGGCACGGCGAGCACAGCACTATGCAGTTTTTGTGAAGACCCAACCAATCAATCATTGTTCCATCTCCTTATGGCATGCGAAGGGACCCGGGCTGTAAGGTCTGCATTATTTGCCCCTTTTGGGGTGAACAATGAGGGGTTCTTACCTGAGTTGTTCTGGGATAGAGCGATATCCGGTCATTGATAATAGCAATGGTCCAAGTTTTGGAAAGAACTAACATAATTGCCTGATACAATATGATGGTGTATTGGTCCTTATGATGGACATGTCGTTCGGTTGGGTTTGAAGCATCTCTAGACCACGCACACTGATCTCTAAACTATTTTCAGTTATTCCATCATTTATGGCTCGGCTGTGGGTGACGCTCTTTTTGACTAGACTCTGTTTATCTTATCTTATGTTGCCCAGCTATTATGCCACCATAATTGTTTTACATGCTTTTTCTTTTTTTGCCTTTTTTTTTATTGCAAGAAAATGTATTGTCGGGGGGTTTCTCCCGGGGTCGGCTGGGCCTTCCGCGGACCTCCGGGCTGGGAGGCCCCAACTCCTCCCACGTATCCCAAAAATGAGTATGAGACACACACAAGAAGCAAGGTGGTTCTGCTGTTTATTGAATAACGGCAGGGATGGGTCTAGGATCGTACGCGTCCGTCCAGACTCTCGAAATTCGTGGGGCACGCAGGCCCCTTTTTGCCTCAGTATGACGCGCTACTTCCGTCACCTGGGAAAGTGGTAGGGTTAGTATAGCATACGTATAGAGAACGCTGTTAGTGGTTAAGGGTCAGTCAGGTGGTATACTTGGGTTGTCCCTTCTATTAGATACTTGTAAATTGTTACACGAAGACCCCTAATGATTGGCTAATGTTAGTGGCGTCAGTGATGAGTGCCCCATGTTCTGATTGGTCCACTTGCGAGCCCCCCAGCCTGGGACCATCGTTGTTCCCAGCTCACGGTGTACCTGTCATTTGCAACAATTTGTAACTATGTGTTCGTGCAGACAATGCGTGGATTTGCTCATATGCCTGAGAGCAGACCATTCCCATCGCTGTAGGTGTCCATTGGGTCATTTCATTGTTGCAGCCTGTGTCCCAGACGTGGGACCCAGGTGACTTCTCCCTCGTGGGTCTGGCACCCTGTCAGGTTTGGCTTGGTCACGTGAGGAGAGACCGTGGCTGAGGCAGAATTCTGCACATTTAAAGTTGTATTTGCCTCTGTGTGTCTGGCTTTGCTTACAGGTGCGACCTTGGCGTCGGCTGGTAGCATACGAGTTGCAACATCGCTCCCTTGGCTATCAGTTCTCGCTGGGCTCGTTCTGCAGGGTCAGCAATTGTACTCTTGCTCACCCAGTGTTCATGGAGGCTCTTGCTTGCGGCCTACTAGGGCCTGGCGCATAGGTGGGGATGTGTAATGCACTGCACTTAAGTTGCGGTGTCACATTGCTTCACAGGCAGTATCATGTGTTTGTTGTATTTTCATTACAATGCAAGGGTCGGGAGAAGCGTCAGCAAGCATGTAAACGAGTGCTTTGTGCGTCTTGCGTTTCTGCATTTCGGAGAACCTATGTGATAAATAATAAAGATGCGTGTCAGTGGGTGTGTCCGTCACCTACGTCATAGCACTGAGTATGTTCTTCGTGTGGATTGGTGTGGGGGTGTCCAGTGTGCATGGTTGTACGGGTGGTCTTGACAGTTGGCTAGGTCGTCATGGCATCTCTAACGATGTATTTCCTTATTGTTGAAGGGCTTAGTCGAGTTCATCCATGCCGCAGGTGTCGGCTTGAGCAGGGCAGGCTGGCGGGCAGGCTGGTGGGCACATCCGTATGTTCCTGTACCAAGGTATTTGGTTGTCTGGTAGATAGGCAAATTCATCTTGTGGCGGGTGTCTGGGTCTCGAACCTCTAGGCCAGGGGCGCGAGGAGATTGGGGGGAGTCTTTTCTCCCATTCTCCCACTTCAGTCCCCCCTCTGGTCGACTTGTCGACCACAAACAAATCCTTTTCTTTATCTCCTCTTACTCTCCATATTTTAGTTACTCCTCCCAGGTGTCCATAGTGGTTTACATGGTCCTCATATGACCAATACATATATACACAACTTCCTCCCGGTTTGCAGTATACCCATCTCCAGATGTAGCTCCTCGGTTTTCTTGGGTTTTAGAGCTTTACGGATGGCGGGTCCAGGTGGTTGGTGATGATCTGTTTGCGCAGTCTCTCTCTTTCCTTTATTATGGTCTCTGTGTGCTGGTCATCATCAGTTGGCATCAAGGGGTGCATACCAACCATTTAAATCATTTCGTCTGTAGTGCGTGCCTTCCAGAACCTTATTATAATCAATGCAGCCCCAGCCAGTATTATACATCCAACTATAATCTTCAGCCCGTCCGACAGCCATGATGGCATCCATGACCATAACAATGAAAACCAGCTGTCATCCTTCTTCACTCCTTTACTTTCTTCCATCATTTTGGAGTGCATCTGGGCCAATTGTGATACTGCTTCGGTGAGTGTACCATTGTCGGCATCGTTAGCAGGATTAAATGTGCAGCATGATTGTCCTATCTTTGCGCAAACTCCTCCCTCCATCGCTGTAAGGAGATCCAATACATATCTGTTCTGTAGTGCTACCATCCTCACCGCTCGTAGTTCCTCTTTTATTGCGTTGAATCTGTTTACTGTTGAATTAATGGTCATCATCAGCTCCCATCGGGTTATCTGGAGCCATTTAGCATTTGCATAAGCTTGTAGTCCAGGGTGTATTATTGACGAGAAGAACATTGCAGCTCTGCTAAATAATCTGTGTTCTGGTGGGATAGGAGTGAGTGCTGTTTCCGACCTTCCCCACAGGTAGTTTCCTGTCAGAGGTTCTCCTTGTCTCTTTTTCCTGTTCAGGACATTATTGTTGTTGTTGTCGTTGTCCGAACCCCTCTGTGGTTGTACCGATCTCTTCTTCCTCTTGTTCCCTTCATCCATTTTGGGGAAGTTGGCCATGTTCACATGTTTTTGGGGCACCACTAGTGATGGTACATTAATGTGTACCATTGTGCATATACCATTCCACAATGGGGGCAGGGTGTGATATGCCTTATTTCCGCAGGCCCAGTAGTGATCCATTAACACTGCTGTTCCTGCACCCCCCTCTGGTAACTCTAACACGCTTGCACAATTGGTGTTGTATCCCACCTCCACATCTCCTCTGTGTTGGTTGCATAACTTGGGTGCGGTCAACAGTAGTATGCTCATTGGGTCTTCATCCTTCTCCATCCATGTCAGCATGGGTACGTACTTGCCCCATATCGTCCAACATCTGTCATTGTGTTCCTTTATGGTGGTAATATTTTCTCTCGTTACTATGTTGCTACCGACCACACCTATGTCCCATTCATTGTTTATGTATACCTTCCCTGTTATTGTTACCAGTGGTCTTTCCCAACAGCCTTGTGTGCCAGGAACTTCAGTGGCGTACCAATCACATGGTAGGTATTGTAGTGTTACTTTCTTCGTTTCTCCCTTTTCAGGGCCACTTGTCATGTACCTGAACGCTTCAGCATGCAAACTGCTCTTGTGGTAACTCAAATATGACTTGAGGAAATTGTTTTCGTATGGATATGTCTCGCGTTTTCCACACCATTCTCACCACCGTTCCTTGAAATCGCCCTCTCGTTTGGAATAGTGCCAGATATATTATACATCGTGCCGTCTTCTCTTCTATTTCTGTGGCAACGAATGTTCGAGAAGCGCTCATAGCGTATGGAATCAATGAGCAGACATAACAGCTATCTTCTGTTGTCTTGTGTTTTGTTCAAGACGTGTGCTGAATCTGTTATGTAATTATCAATACCCTTATTATCTGAGTATGTGCTGCGTTTAACTCTACTTCCCTTATGCGGAGGGTTGCTAGTACCACCTGACGTAACACCTGTTGCAGCCGTGGGAGGGGGTACGTTAAGTTTGGGTGCAGCCATAATATTGACAGCATAACTTTTCTGCCATACAGAGGCAGCCAATAGACCAGTGATGACCAGTACTCCTATCATTTTTACTACAAAAGCTAGTCTCACCGGCATTTGTTCTTACCTTGCTGCAGTCCGGCAGCTTATTCTTGCGACGTTAAAGTTGCCCGCCTGAAAATTCTCAATATGCTTGTAAATATGGTTAGTTGTTGTTATCAAGCCCTCCCTATCAAGTAGTCGTTCAGTGACCAGGCGAAGAGCTGTTCCCACGCCAACCTAAGTGATCTATCTCTTAGAGCAGGTAAGTGCTGGTGAAGATGGGGCATTGATTGTTCTATGGCCAAAATAAATGCGGTGTAATAGACGCGCACCCTCCTTCTTTTTAGGTACGTTGGCCTTCTTATATGATATACAAATTGGTGTAATAGGGCTTCAGGGTAGTTATCATCCGCGGGTAGCATCTACTCCTGGGCAATGTACGCTGTAAGTTACTTATTTTCTTAACAATACAATTACACACGGTACCTGCATGTGCGAGAGAAGAAAAAGAGAAAACATACAAGTGTTTACATGTGTATGTGCGCAAAACAATGTCCTTCAACTGGGGTGACCTTAGTGGGCAGGGTGTTTGGGGCTCAATTGGCAGAAGTCTGTTACTTCTCGTGACCATGGGATGGGCTGTGGGCAAGTGTCCAGTGTTTATTTCAGTACTTGTCTCTGGGGACTCTGGGGGGTGATAGGGTGTAGTGACACTAACGTCGTCAGCTGTGGTCGACGTCTCCTTCTCTGTAGGTGATGCTGTCGTTGTTCTTCCAATGGCCCTGTCGGTAACGCTAGGGCGGGTCTGGAGTTTGTAGATCTTCACGTCGTGTAGGTGATTCCAAGCACGCTTATCCTGCAACTTCACCGCTCTCGTAGATACCTCCTCTACCAAGTGAGGACCAGTAAAGCGTGGGCTGTTCCACTTTCTATTGAAGTTGCGGAGTAGCACGTGGTCACCTTTAGCAATTTTGCTGAGTCCTTCCTTTTCCAATTCTTTGTCGCCGTCTTCTTGTTGATAACTCTTAGACCCGTCCCGCGTGCGCTCGAGCTGTTGAGATACAAACGCTACACTAGTAATCAAAGAAGACACATATTGGTACATTTCATCACCAAGAACAGTTGCAGTGTTTTCATAATCTGTGAATGCTCTTGATGTAGGCGTTAGAGGAAGGCGCATTTGACGTCCGGTCACCACCTCGTGAGGTGGTGGTCAGGCCCTGGCCTATTCCTTAGCTCAAATAGAGCTAGTGGAAGACAATACAACCAACTCTTCTTTGTTGTTTGCTGTATCTTTGCTATTTCCTCTTTCAATAGGCCATTCAGGCGTTCACATATACCGTTGGCCTGCGGGTGATATGCACACGCAAATTTATGCTTAATGCCCAGTAAGGACATGATGCGCTGAAACATTTCATTAGCGAAGTGCGGGCCGTTATCTGACCGCAGTACTTCACACACTCCCCACCTGGGGAAAACCTCCCTCACTAGATTTTAGCTGCTCTGAAAGCATCTGCATGTGAGCAGGGTCCTGCCTCAATCCACCTGGAGAATGGGCATACCACTACAATCATATACCTATTTCCTTGACATACATTGATCATATCAACGTAATCAATATGAATGTGCAGGAAGGGTCCCTCTGGCCGGGGTATAGTACCTTTTATCACTTGCAGCGTGTGACCGGCCGTAAACTGTTGGCATGTAAGGCAATTGCTGATAAAATTTGTTACATGAGAATTTAACTTGGGGCAGAACCAGTCTTCCCTGATTCGTGCTGCAATAACTTCCTTCCCTGTATGAGCTGGGTGATGGAGCTGGCCCAGGGCGGTGTTCAATAGTGCCAATGGCATGACCATCTTTCCAGTGTTACCCTGACGCCATAGTGCATCAGTTGGCGACATTTTACATCCTCTTTTTACCCATAGTTCCTTTTCTGCCATTGGTGCTGCCGCCTGTAATTCCATTATCTGTGTGGCTGGGAGATGGGTGTACCCTTCTTTTATCAACATCTGTTTAGCTATCCCCCTCTTTCTCCCTCTCTCTGACTCTGAGGGGTTCCATAGTTCACCAAAATACACTGCATGTTTGGCATGTGCGTCTGCTGTTTCATTCCCTTTTGAGATATGATCTTCTCCATTAGTGTGTGCGGGGCATTTGACCAAAGCTATTTCTTGGGGATTATTGATTACTTCAATTAATTCAGCTAACAAGAGAGCATGTTGCACTGGAGTGCCGTCAGCTCTCCTAAACCCCCCTTCTCTGCCATTTTGTCAACCCCGAGTGGACAGTTGACGTGACATATGCGCTATCAGAATATACAGTAACTCTTTTGTCAAAGCTTTCCTTCAACGCCAAGATCAGTGCAACCAATTCTGCTGCTTGAGCCAAATAATGCTGTGGTTACTGTACACATTTCACCGGGACACACACCAATTCTTCTGTCATTTTTACAACTGCTGCCCCAGTTCTCCTTATCCCATCACTCTGGTCTATTGTTGATGACCCATCAATGAACAAGAGCTCTCCTCCATTGAGCGCATCCTCTTCAACTTTTCTACTACATGAGTACATTTCAGTAGTCTGCGTACAGTCGTGAACATAGTCACCTTCCTCAATAACTGCCGCTAGAACCTTGCAGGGTTAACTGTACTGCATCTAACAATAGATAGTTCTGGTCTAGATAAAATGATCTCATAACCTGACGCCATCTGCGTGGTTAGTGTGGACTTAGGCTTGTTCAATATTGCAAATAGTGCATGCTCCACAAATAGTGTGGTTGGGCACCCCATTGTAATAGATGATGATTTCTCTACCGCGAAGGCAGCTGCGGCAAGACCTTGTTCACAAGTGAAATGACCTAACATACCAGGGTCCAAGTGACCGCTGTAGAACGCTATTGGCTTGTATCCCATGCTTGTTTTCTGAGCCAACACTGCTTTCATTACTGCTGAATCGCAATGTGAAAAGATAAGGAACTGTCGTTCATAATCTGGGGTGGCCAGTACCGGAGCAGTTGATATCGCGTTTTTCAACTCGTCAAATGCTTCCTTCATATCCCTTGTCCACCCCAATTTTTTCTCCCCTTTGTTTGCTTCTCTCAATGCTTCAAGTAGGGGTCCTATGTATGAGCTGTAATCAAAAACCCATGCTCTACAGTAGTTGCACAATCCCAGGAACTGCTGCAGTTCCCTCACTGTTTGTGGCAGTGGCGTGTTTGATATAGCCTGTGACCTTTGTGGTGCAATCTTTCCTCCGTGTTGGGATATTAGTTGACCAATGTATAATACCTGTTCCTGACAGTACTGTAACTTTTCTTTGTCTACCTTGTAACCTTTTTCAGCCAATATTGTCAGCATTTTCAATGAGTCCTCCCTGCACCTTTTTTCGCTTGTGCTGCAAATTATTATGTCGTCAACATATTGCAGCACCGTACTTTCCAATTCAACGTTTCCCAAGTCCATCTGTATTACTCTGTTGAAAATTGAGGGTGACTCGCAGTACCCTTGTGGTAACCTGGTGTGTTTCCATTTTGTGTTTCTGTACGTGAAGCTTGTCAAGTCTTGTGAATCTGGGTGCAGGGGTATTGAGAAAAAGGCATTTTTGAGGTCAATCGCTGTAAACCGTGAGGCCACATAATATTGTGGCCGGGTTTGCTGCTATGGGGTATTCTGCTTCCACAATGTTGTTCAAGGGCCTGAGGTCCTGGTGAAACGTCAAGACCCTCCTTTAGCTTTGCGCACTGGGTACACGGCCGTGTTACATGGTGATTCTGATGGTACCAGTATGCCGTTATTTATTAGGGCCGTTATTGTTTCGTATATGCCCTCATCTGCCTCTTTTGATAGTGGGTACTGCTTCACTCTAGGGAGTATTGCACCCTTTTTCAGTTTTATTCTTACTCCCCCGATACTCTTTATGCAGCCTACGTCATAGGGACTAGTGGTCCACAGTGATGTTGGAACTTTTGCCATATCTTCCTCGTAAAGGGGAACTGGGGTAGATGCGGGTGCTTCAAGTGCCATGGCAATTTTCTGTGCCACTTGCTTGTATGTCACTCTTAGCCATATATCTACACTCATCATAAATAACATTTCACCCTCTTCCTTGTCTTCTGAAAAGAGCTCCTCATCGGACACCTGGGTGAGCCTGCATCCCTCAGCCAGCGCTATCACTGCCCTCCATGCTCTTCCTTCCTGGTCTTGGGCATGTACTGCGATATAATCAGCAGTCGCTATAATGCTCTCGATGCTCACTGAAATCACCTTTCCTTCTGGTTCATTGGCTGGTGTCTCAGGTCTGAACAAATAGTCTGCTGGCCTCCTCCAGATCTTCCCTTCTATTCCTGGCATCCATGCGAATGCCATGTCTGTTCCGTACTGGAACAGTTCGCCATCTACTGGCTCAGCCCGAGTCACTGTCTGCCCACAGTATGCTTGCATAATTTGCCGTGCAGTGAGCATGTTTATTCCTGGGGTGGAACAAATTATGCCGTCCTCCGTGAAGGAGATTGTCATATTCAACCTGCTCATTATATCTCTCCCAAGTATGTTTACTGGCGACTCCCTTGAATACAGGAGCGGGACGGACATGTCCTAATCCCCTATTGATAAGGGGATGTTATCAGTAAAGGGAACCAACCCCCTAGCCCCACAGAATCCTTGGGTGTTCATGGCCTCACCTGACATCTTAAATTTACCTTCCCTTATGCAAGACCGGGTTGCCCCAGTATCAACAAGGAATGATAATTTTTTGTCACCTATCGTTACCTCAATGCGTGGTTCCTCCGCACTATTAGGTGTTACCGACAGGATGGGACACACCAAGGACGTCTGTGGGCTGTCCTATTGTGGGTATAATGATTGACCACTTCCTGTGTAAGGGTTGTGTCACAGGACAGTCACCCTTCCCAGTTGTGTTTGCTGTAGCTGTGTATTGGTCGAGGTTACCTTATGGTCCTGTATTTGAGTGGGCTGCTGTACTTGCTCCACTCGGTGTTGTTGTGATATCGCTACCTGTTGTTGTGGTAGTGAATATGTCTGTGGTTGTTGTTGTGTTACTACCTGTTGCTGCGTGCTGCCCTGTGGCAGTCCCTGCTGTTGTTGGTAACCCTGCTGTTCTCTTGTAGGCCCTTGTTGTCCCTGTTCCCCCCACGCTGGTGTGGAGGGTCTCATTCTACATGTGCGTGACATGTGTCCTAACAATCCACAAATCCAACATACAGGTGGTTCCCTGGTCTGCCATGGGAAACTTCCTGAATTGTCCTGGTATACTGGTTGCCCAGTGGGGTAGAAGCTTCTGAATCCTCCCCCTTGCTGTTGTGCGTTATAGCCATATCCCCTCCCTCTCATCATTCCTCCCCTTCCCCTGTTGTAATTATAATATCCCGCTCCTGAGGTCGAGTATCCTCCTCCCATATTCGCCGTGTATGGTGGGGGTGGTGGCAGCTGTTGTGCTATAATTTGTGGTGATTGTATTTGGGAGGGATCTTGTGCGGCCACTACTTGCGTGGGGTTTGGCGTCATTGTTGTAGGTGTAGTTATTAGTGCACCTTCCATCGTGTACTTAGTCAGTTTTTTCTGCACTAATTTAGCCTCTTCCGATTTCCTATCTTCTTCCTTTTGTTTCATCTTTTCTTGCCACGTCCTACAATGATGTACTATTGTCAGTTGTATTTCCGGCCAAGCCTTTGCTTCCATCCCCACTACTTTCTTCAATTGTTTCTGCACTGCCTCCGGGAGCCCTTGTATTAGTATATGATAAAATATTGCTGGTGTCTTGTCCCACTGCTCTCTAGTTTCCATACGCCACTTCTCTTGAATTTCCTGGATATAATCAACAGGATCTTCGTTCTCATGCATCTTGCGTGATGTAATTGCTCCTATGTCTGAGGTATCTGGGTATTGTACCCTTAGTGCTTGCCATAATGCATGTCTGCAGTTTGCAAATGGCGCCCCGTCGTGTGATGTGTTTGTTCTTGTCACCCCGGGGAAGCCCGCTCTCTTCCAGATGTCATCTGCTGCATCCCCTAATATTGATATTAGTAGGCCCTTCACGTCTCCTACTGCCAGTTTCTGTCCTGCAGTGTGTTTTTCCATCTCATATATCCATTTCCCCGCCCCTCCACTTAGTGATGGGAGCCTACACTTTATATTTTCCTTGTCTGCGTGCTTCCAAGGGACGTATTGTGGTCTAACCCCTCCTCTCTCCAAAAGTGGCATTAGGTTGTGTCCTATCTGAACCCCCCGGGTGTCGCGGTGTTGAGTCCGTATACCCCTCCTCTTCTTCCGTGTCATAGCCGTTTCCCCTCCATCTCTTCCCCTCCGTTTATCATTTCCTTTATTTGATGTCGGCGTGTGTGTTCGTTCTTCCTGCCTGCGCCCAGGGAGATCTGTAAGCCTGCCAGCGTAGGGTGTGTGTTCGTGAGGGGCGGGTGCGGGTGTAGGTGGACATGTTGGACGGGATGAGTGCGGGGTGGTGGAACATGTTGGACGGGATAATGATGGTGTAGCTGCATGTGTGTGCCTTCCCGTCATTCCTTGCTCTTCTTCCTCACTTCCCCCCAGTTCTTCCTTCCTTCTGCAGGCCCATGGTGATTCCCTGTTGGTCCGGGTGATGTACAATTTATCTAAGCTTTCCCTTTCCCGGTTTCTTCCTTCTCTCCCCATTCCTTCTTCCTCGCTGCAAAAATCATCCAGGAGCGACAACCCCCAATCTGTCTTTTTCTCCCTAATCGTCACTGTTTTTAAATCTATTAAATCCATTCCTCCCATTTCCTCTTTACCAATTTCTCCCCTTTGCGCTGATGTCCATGCGTACATATTTCCTTATTGCACTCTCCCCTCTCCTATCTCCTCTTTCCCCTTCTTTTTTCTCTATTTCTCCACCTATTTCCTCTTTTCTTTTTTAATTCCTCCATTACTTCACTACTCATCTTTTCCAATATCGTTTCTTCCTCTCTCCTCCTTTCCCATCTCTCTCTTTCCCGTTATAATATGCTTTCTATCACCCTTCCTTCTTCGTATTTCTTTGCGGTTTCTGATAGTATTTTCCTTTTCCATATTTCCATTTCCTTTTCTTTCTCTTCTTTCTCCCTTTTCTTGTCGCGCTGTGCTGCTCGAGATACCCTTTCTGCTGCTGCCTTCACCCTTTCAGCTTCCCTCTTTCGTTATTCAGTTCGTTCCCTCATTTTTTCCAACTCATTCTTACTTTCTTTCCTTTCTCTCTCTTTCCTCCCTCTCAAGCTGTTTGATCAGGGTGTTTCGCTCATTCCTTAACTCCGCTAATCGTTCCTCCAAAATCTCCTCCTCTTCTCGTAACAGCTCCCCTTCCTTCCTTTTCCCTCCTTCCCCTTTTATCTCGCTCTTACTCTCATTGTCCTCGTTCATTTTTCTTACTACCTCCTTCTCTTCTCCTGTTAATGAACCTCGCAATTTTAATAACACCTGCGCAGCCACTCACTCGTCGTGTCCTATGGCTGCAATTTGTTCTTCGCTAGTCTTCCCTTCCCCTGCTTGCGTCTTCGTATAAGTTGACCCTACTGTACTTGTCGCCCCCCCCCCCGTGTAGCCACCTGTAGCTGTATATGGTGGCGGGCTGTATGCTGGGTTCGAATACCCCTCAGCCGCCCTTAATTGTTGTCTCACTACTTCTCGTAGTTCCGTTATGGGATATAACCCCCCTTCCTCCTTTTTCGCTAAGGGCATGTCGTCGCCCGGTTCCTTTTTTATTTCTTTTTCATTTATGTTGCTAGGCTTTTCTCCTCCCTCTTGTCCTTTCTCCGTGGACTGTGTGCTTTCACTCTCTTTTTCCTCATTCTCTTCTTCCTCCTTAATCATCTTCTACTCCTTTGTTTCCCCCACAGTGAACATTCCGGTCGGTCCTGGTCGGGACCCTTGGAACATCCTCCATAAGTTAAACACCTCCACATGGTGCGTCAACTTCTTCCCCTTGTATGTGTTATGTAGATGGGTCAATAGTGAGTGCTGGACATATGGGTCGAAACTGCCGTTAGGCGGCCAGGGTGTCGTCATTTTGTTGTCCGTCCCCTGTGTCCATTCTATGCTGTATTTAATCAGTTTCTCCCTATGGGGTGACAGTGTTTTACATATATGCTGTAGCGGGGTAGTGAGGGTGTTCCCCCCCACCCTCCCGATCCTATCCCGTATGACATGGTAGCACTGTGTTGTTAGCCTCCCTTGATATAGTAGTGGTTACCTTGCTAATAATGAACTCTACACAATTTCAGATGTTTTACCTGGCCCCGTAGTTTTGGGGACTTGCGATCGTCCGTTAAAAGAAAGTAATCAAATATAACATTTGCAATTATGTATTCTTTTCTGTCTTTGTTTCTCTCACCTAACACCGTTACGGCCCCCTACGGCCAAGGCGCACGTAGCTCCCTGCGGCTGCGTGCCCTGTGTGACGTGCTTATACAGCCGTCCCACTTTTCTTCACCCCTCCTCCTCTTTCCTCACTCGTCGTGGCTGGCGTTCTCTGTGCGCGGTCACGTCCCCCTCTCCACCTTGCCCCGATATAGTCATTGCCGTTGACCTCCGTGCCCACTCCCTTACCACCATTCGCTTCCCCACCACTTCTTCAACAATGCTGTGTGCTCGAGGTATCCTATGAAAGCCCTACAGGTGACGTCACAGACCTCTTCCAAAACTACCGGTAAGCTCTTTTCACATTTCAGAAAGTTCGAAATAAGTTTTGCTAGTTATCCCCGTTAACCCCACAGCTGTCCTCTTTTCACGCCTGGAACAAGGTAACCAATAATATAATCAGACTGCGCACGCTGCGTCGCCTCGCGTGTGATACGCCCCTCAACAGGAGGGCTTAACCAGCCAATTATCTTCCGTATTAGGCAACCAATTAGCTACCGCCTACAGGAAAATGTCATCTATCTATCGAGTTTCTCTGCTCGATCAATAGGGATCCTCATCTACTCATTGATCAATAATCGCCAATTCGTAGGAAACCGTACACACACACACACACACACACACACACACACACGCACACCTTACAGGTGGTCGCGACCTAGGCCAATCAGTGTCTACGAGCGGCCGCACGTGATATTTTCGTGCTCTGCCCACTCTTTTTCGTAGCGTAGCGGACTGCTCTTGCACTTGTCCAGCTACCATTCACTTCACCGTCAACACTAATTTATCAAATCTTCGCCGCGCATCTTGGTAACACCTCCCGCCTCCCTTATTCCATTCCTCCCCCCTCCCTCACAACTTCACATTGCTTGTTGGGTGTGGCATACTCACCAAGTTCTCTCGATGCGGGGCCGCTCGACCGCGTGCACCCCTCCAAGCGGCTCGCCACCTCCCCTCGTCTGGACCACGTCTGGACACTCGCCAACCTTCTTCTCAACCGGCTCCCGAGGGCCAATATCCGGATTGCGCTGTCCGGTCTTCTCGCAGTTCCGCGATGGTCCTGTAGTCCTCCAAAAAAGGGGGCAGCGGCAGAGGGGGCCGAGCCGCCGGGCCTCCTCGCAACGAGAGTACTCGGAAAAATAAATGTAGATCTTAAACAGACCTCAGCAGTGCCTCCAACTTGTCGGGGGGGTTTCTCCCGGGGTCGGCTGGGCCTTCCGCAGACCTCCGGGCTGGGAGGCCCCAACTCCTCCCGCGTATCCCAAAAATCAGTATGAGACACACACAAGAAGCAAGGTGGTTCTGCTGTTTATTGAATAACGGCAGGGATGGGTCTAGGATCGTACGCGTCCGTCCAGACTCTCGAAATTCGTGGGACTCGCAGGCCCTTTTTTGCCTCAGTATGACGCGCTACTTGCGTCACCTGGGAAAGTTAGCAAAAAAACCTATCGCCACTCTGGATTGGTTCCTCGAGTGGTAGGGTTAGTATAGCATACGTATAGAGAACGTTGTTAGTGGTTAAGGGTCAGTCAGGTGGTATACTTGGGTTGTCCCTTCTATTAGATACTTGAAAATTGTTACACGAAGACCCCTAATGATTGGCTAATGTTAGTGGCGTCAGTGATGAGTGCCCCATGTTCTGATTGGTCCACTCGCGAGCCCCCCAGCCTGGGACCATCGTTGTTCCCAGCTTGCGGTGTACCTGTCATTTGCAACAATATGTACCTATGTGTTCGTGCAGACAATGCGTGGATTTGCTCATATGCCTGAGAGCAGACCATTCCCATCGCTGTAGGTGTCCATTGGGTCATTTCATTGTTGCAGCCTGTGTCCCAGACGTGGGACCCAGGCGACTTCTCCCTCGTGGGTCTGGCACCCTGTCAGGTTTGACTTGGTCACGTGAGGAGAGACTGTGGCTGAGGCAGAATTCTGCACATTTAAAGTTGTATTTGCCTCTGCGTGTCTGGCTTTGCTTACAGGTGCGACCTTGGCGTCGGCTGGTAGCATACGAGTTGCAACATCACTCCCTTGGCTATCAGTTCTCGCTGGGCTCGTTCTGCAGGGTCAGCTATTGTACTCTTGCTCACCCAGTGTTCATGGAGGCTCTTGCTTGCGGCCTACTAGGGCCTGGCGCATAGGTGGGGATGTTTAATGCACGGCACTTAAGTTGCAGTGTCACATTGCTTCACAGGCAGTATCATGTCTTCGTTGTATTTTCATTACAAAGCAAAGGTCGGGAAAAGCGTCACCAAGCATGTAAACGAGTGCTTTGTGCGTCTTGCGTTTCTGCATTGCGGAGAACCTATGTGAAAAATAATAAAAATGCGCTTCAGTGGGTGTGTCCATCACCTACGTCATAGCACTGAGTATGTTCTTCGTGTGGATTGGTGTGGGGGTGTCCAGTGTGCATGGTTGTACGGGTGGTCTTGACAGTTGGCTAGGTCATCATGGCATCTCTAACGATGTATTTCCTTATTGTAGAAGGGCTTAGTCGAGTTCATCCATGCCGCAGATGGCTTGAGCAGGGCAGGCTGGTGGGCAGGCTGGTGGGCAAATCCGTACGTTCCTGTACCAAGGTATTTGGTCGTCTGGTAGATAGGCAAATTCATCTTGTGGCGAGTGTCTGGGTCTCGAACCTCTAGGCCAGGGGCGCGATTAGATTGGGGTGGGTAGTATTTTCTCCCATTCTCCCACCTCAGTAGATCTAAAGATTTTAGTTTAAATTTATTTTAAGAGTTTACTACGTTTTAATGTAAATTGAGTTGAGGAAATCTAACTTTAGTTGTGTTTTTTTGTGATTGTAAAGGTTTGTAACCATATACAATAAAAAAAATATATATAACTGGTTGTGTTTTGAATTAGATTAAAACTAAAGCCTTGCACTTTACTCTGCATGATCATTATGTGATATCCAAGTGGCTAACCATTTATAACATTCTTTATTATCTATGCATTTACTCATCATTATGCAGCCTGCGATTATGATATCGAATAATCTTTGAAAGTTCATAGCTGCTTTTTGCATTAGCACTTTATTATCATGCTGCTTTTATGCACTTGCAATTTATTATACTATTTTTGCACTGTGTCTTGTGCCATACTTGACGGAATGAGTACATGTTTACTGTATGTCTTGGATCTCTGTCCTGGTCTATGATTATTATTCTCTTGTATTTGCACTTTATTATGCTGTCTCAGCATTCTGTCTTGTATTGCACTAGACAGACTGCAAAACCGTGTTTTCCATTATTGCCAGTATTGGTGTTTGATTTTCATTTTTACAGTGTTCATACTTATGTAACTTGGTGATATTCCAAAATTCACTGAATGCATTATGCATTTTATGGGTCTTCTTTGAATACATATGCGTACCGTGATTGGCAATTGTATTGCATTGGTTTCAACACATGGTATTGAGCACATGTATGGACCATAACTTCTCAGTGTATCCGTTGAGGTTTTCATCTTGTCATTGTACATTTTTTCAAATACCTATTGATTGCACTATGCACTTTATTGGTTTTAAATCAATATATATGTGGCACATGATTGGCCATTTTAGGCTACTTGTAGACTGATTAGTAACATGGCATGCATGCTTAGCTTGTTTTATTTGACCATGTTATTATGTTACAAGATGTCTGCCGCTGGTGTCACCTATTTACATGGAGTGTTGTGCACTGAGTTGACACAGTGAAAGGACTATCCTTATGTATTTAAGCTCTTTTGTCTTGCCCCCTGTTTGTGAACAAGCGCTATGTAAATCGTGAAACGCGTCAAAACAGGACATATCCCACTGGTGTCCTGCCTCTGTTGCTTGTTGTTGCTGTTTTTGTTTTTAATTGTCAATAAACTTTTCATTCGACCTCAAGTTTTTGCCTTTCCTGTTAGGCTTTCCGGCGTTTTTCACTGCTTGGAGTGCAGGTTTGCCGCTTCGGTGGCTCCTCCTTTGTGTCTACATATATTTATATATGTATTGAAACATCATAAAATATATAAGCCTCATTGTATCATATTTCTATGTACATATAGTATATAGATGCACACATGTATATAAAAATCTATATCTTTAAAAAAATTGTACTTATTTTTTTCCCTCATCACTGTATAAGTTTCCAAACTGACTTCACCCCTACCTCTCTTTAATGCCTTTAATGCTGCTAACAAGTTCCCTTTATCCATTAAATCAAAAGGTGCTATTTTATATTTAAGATCTGGACTGCTTACGTGCTGAGAAAATAGAGATCTGAATTGTTAAATCACATGAAACACTAGTCCAATCAAACAAAGGTTATTGGAAACATGCACTGGCATCACACACGCTTCTGTTGCACACTTTTCTTTTCAATTTCAAGAAACAATTGAAAGCTTTCAAAGCAAATCCAACATCCCCAGACAATAATATCCCTGTAATACAACCCTCCCACATCTTTTAGTAAAATTTAGTAAGCAAACCTTTTATAATAACGGGGGTTGCTTCCTAAATTCACTTAAAATACTCCTCTTTTTCTCCTTGTATTTAACGGTGCTTGCTGCATCTCGTTATTTTATAGTTTTTGAAGTATTTACTCTTTTGCCACTCGAAAAAAAGAATGTAGATCTTAGGAAAATTATTTTTAAAAAACAAACAAATTACACTATCCCCAGACGCTAAACCTTCATAGACCGTCCTCTCTTACCCTGCGCACATGCTCACCAGCCTCAACCCTACCATACTCACTCCCCATATATAATATCAAGGCTGTTTAAAAAAAATAATCTAGATTCTTTTACTCTCGCAGGTCTTAATTTTCAAGATGTCAGATTTTCAGAAATGAAGTTATTGGTCCAGCAATGCATCATGGGAGATATGGTTAACTTTTTGGGTACCAGGGGCACCACGCTCTTGTCCAAATTTAAAGAAACGGACCAGATGGATTTATGTCAAACTAACAACAGATTTCTGCCTTGTGTTTAACTTATTTATTAATACATTTGTTGAAAATCCATCCAGCGGTTTGGGCGTTTGAACCATAATACAGATTTGCAGTTCTGGAGGGTTAAGGCCAGACATCCTGTTTGAGAAATATTTAGCTGATGCTTCAAATCTTATTAGACCTAGAATGTTCTCATTTACTATTGATGATAGGTTTCACCTTAATTATAGGGTGACTAGAGTCACGATATAATCCGTTCTTTGCACTGAATTCCTGTCAAAAACAAAATTATTAGGCATTTTCCAGGCCCTACTATCATATACAGTGTTAAGCACACTATTTTCCTGTTGCTATCTTGTGGCTAGGTAGTTCCGTTATGGCAGTGCATGGCAAAGGCCTATTCATTTCATGCCTCCACAAAAGCCAAAACTGTTAGCTGTGCAAGTGCTTTGTTGAATTTGTATTTTGTATGTGTATTTATTTGAAGAACAGTGATGTCAATTTCGATCAGAAGTGACCAACAAAAACACATTTCCAGATGGAGGAAGCATTCTCACAAACAAAGTCTGTACAATAGCATAAAGATGATAACAAGCAGTGAGCCAGTTTATGAAGGTGTATAGAATTAGCACAGATAACTGAGACAAAACAAACAGAAACCAAATGTATGTAAGGAAAAAGGTGACTTGGAAATGTAACATTAACGTAAGGGGGCAAGTTCTACAAACTAAATAGGAGTACTAATTAAATATACAAAATAACATTAAGCATCGCTGGAAGCAGTGGTGGGGTCAGGGGAAAGTAAGTGAAGTTTTGAAGAAATTCACAGTTCGGGTGGCTTTGATCGTTATGGGCAGTTGATTCCAATGGATCGGTCGAGTAGGCAAAAAAAGAGCAGAAGTGAGAGGAAGCACAGGGGAGGGAGTGTGCTGGTGAGGTTGAGTGCAGAGAATAGGAGGGAATGAGAATCTGAGTAACCCGAGAAACACATAGGCACTGAGGAGCAAGACCCACAATAGCTTTGTATACTAGGAGAAGGAACTTGAAAGAAAGCAGAGCAGTTGTGCATGGAGCGCCAACCAGCATCTTATTAGTAGGTTGAAGTGTGGGAGGATCTGGATAGGTTATAGGAAGTGTGGGTAGCAAATTTGAGGACATAAACATGAGGGAGGAAAGAGTATAGAGGCATGCCAAGAAGAATTGTGAGCAATAGTCCAATTTGCTGACTACAAATGTAGAAAGTTCGAGTTTTTGTTTAGTAAGAAAAGGATGAATTTTCTGAATCTTGAGGAGATTTACACGAACAGCAGAGTGTGAGGGGTCATAAATGAGAGACGGACACAAAGTTGTAATGTTTTCAACATTAGGCATTTTAATTGAAATAAAAAATGGTTTTGGATAAAGGCCTATCTGTCCCTATATCCTAATGAGTGTTCCTGCCTATTAACTAAAACTAAAGCAAGCTGACCCTGTGTCCAAAATGTATCTTACCCTCACACTAACATACACAATCAAAAGGTGCAAGGTAAATGTCTCGGTTTCCAACTCAACAACAATGTGAACATATCCAAATGTGTGAATCCAACATAGCAATCCTTGTGTCCAGGGGTTAGTTCTCTTCCCCTGAACTATTTCAGGAAAACTGTTGGAAGTGTTTTGTTCCAACAATGTTCTGTTAAAGTCAATGAAAATGTCTTTCACAAAATACTTTCTTCAGATTGACAAAGCAAATGTCTCTTTCATAGAACACTTTTATCAGGATGGTAAAACATGTTTAACTTCAACAAGTGCTTCAAATGATAAACTAACTCTTCAACTGCTCAAAAACATGATTTCCTGGTGTAAAGGATTCCAACCGGGCGTCACACGCCGGACCAGTACCTTCGCCCTTAGCCTTAGATGTAGCGCGCAATGAGAATGCGTTTTCGTGATTTTCTACGAATTCAAATTGAGCTGATACCAACCCATCATTGTTGGGCAGAACTGAGCTAGAACTACCCCCAAGAACCGGACAGGTCGGCCTAAGTTAGTCACCTCCTCAAGGAGGAGACTCAGTTTAGGGGGATGTGTTTTATGAGATGCAAAGCCTTCCCACAGTCCTTTTTGCCAAAAATCAATCTTAATGTAAATTACACATTTGTACAGTTGTGGCACTTTAACAAATTACATAGGCAGATTACATATTTCACGCAGAGCATGGCAGTCCAATTCTCACGTTTGTAGGACTTTGTTTCGTCCGTCTAATAATTGTTCATTATTTTCAGTGAGAAATGTCATACCTAAAATTCTGTAACTTTATACATGTGTACATATTATCATAAGGCATGTTAATCTTGAATTTCAAAGTGGCACCATATACAATTTCCTCAGAATATCCAATTCTCTGCCATTTCTGTCCCCTATATGCCACTGAAGGCTACCACGTCTTGAATTACAGCCATCAAAATTGCATCTAGATTGTGAAACGTTCGCATTTCTGTGTTGTCCAATTGCGGAGATAAAAGTCTCAAAGTTTTATTAATAAACTCATCCTTAGAGCCAACATGGGCGGCCTTTGTCCATCACTGGGACCATTTTCTTTCTTCAGTCTATTACCAAATGTCGGTTCAGCCCAGGGCTGCCCTGGAGATTCCCCAGCTTGAGTGACTAGTGGTTGTCAGTTTCAAAAGTTGCACGTAGGTGTCCTAGATGTATTGTCTCAAGTTGAAGTCCAGACAGAAGTCTGACAAGCATCTGATATTTCTTTCTCTTGGTCCATTCAAAGTTTAAGAGCGGCATTTAACAGGGAGCTGTCCCAGAATCTAGTGTGGCTTCTTTTGGAGGGAAGGTCTCTCCTGTTGCTAGCAACCCCCCAAGCAGAAGACATGTTTGGCTAGTTCCACAATGCAGCCAATGCCTTTACTTAGTTATTTTATTTTTCTGATCAGAATCATGTCTGTTGAAACAAAACATCCCATCTAGGTTTTCATGCAACACCCCCCTGACATTCCTAGGCAAAGAAAGGGCTTTATTCAACATTGTACTTTTAAAACAGGCCTTTTTCTTGGTTTGCAAAAAACACATTTTGACACGTGGTGAATGCTGCTGGGATTTCCCTTTCAAATTCGTTTTTTCTCTCTCATCTGGATTCCAAACATGGTTTTGCTGCCCGAGTCAGTTTCACTTATACAGCAATCAGTTTAAGACACAGGTCCACTGAAATTGACATATGCCCTTAGAGCTAGGGTTTCTTTTGAAGCAGTGATTTTTGATATTTTGTAGCCAAAAAGTCAAGCGTTTTCCCGTGTGGTTGAAAGTAAAGCTTCTGTTGATTTCCCAGACTTGGTCTGACACAGCCTGCCATTCAGGAATAAGGCTCTCTTCTGCTGGAGCACAATCTGAATATGAATGGGCATGGCAGGGCCTCTATGATAAAAGCAGAGTAATGTAGAACAGATGAAATGAGAATCAAAGCGGCATCATTTTCAATGGGAAACTTTGGGCTAGCAGCAAAGCAGCGCTGCCTTTTCACTCCGCTTCTATAGTACACACCAGAACACACCCTGGCAGCCTTTCTTAGTGTGCTCCCAGTTCCAACTTGCCCAATGGTGCTTGGCAAAACAGTGCAGCTATACATTTGTAGCTGCAAAACTCAGTTTTAATCCGAAGCAGTGGTGCTCAAAAGGAGCCAGCTGTCACGGCTCGCTCCCTTCGCTCCCGTTCCCGCCACTTGGGGGCATGTTTTGGGGTTTATTCCCTACTGGACATTTCCTCCGAACCTTATGCTACAGTGTCCTGATGAATTGGGAGCGCTAAAACCTTATTTCCCAAATTACCTCCCTTCCGGATCCATTCCAGGTTTTTGGCAGCCAGCATGCTACTGCTACTTTAATCAAATGACTATGCTTCCCAGAATGCCTGGCTCACTGCTTCACCTCCTCCCTTGCAGGACAAGGCTGGGTGGAGGATAGGCAACACCTGTGGCTGCAGGTGCAGCAGGCGGCACGCCTGAGGGGTGTGCTCGTTAAGCAGCTTTAAAAGCCTCAGTTTGCTTCAGTCCAGCGCTGGTCATTGTTGCTGTGTTCCTTTTGTGACTGGTCCCTTGTTCCTTGTTCCTAGCTTTTGTGCCTAGTACCTAGTTCTTGTTCCTTGTTCCTATCTTTTGTGCCTAGTACCTAGTTCCTGTTCATTGTTCCTAGTGTTTGTGCCTAGTACCTAGTTCCTGTTCCATTCCTAGCGTTTGTGCCGAGTTCCTAGTTCCTGTTCCTTGTTCCTAGCTTTTGTGCCTAGTGCCTAGTTCCTGTTTCTTGTTCCTCTGCCCTGGATTTCTGATTCTTGTGCTTAATTGATTTCTGCTCACTGGATTTCCCTTTCTGTCTTCCTCTGTCTGCAGGCAGCCTGTCTCTGTGCTTTACCCTTTGATGCTGCCCAATTCGCCTGTGTTTTCTGTTTCTTTGTTGCTGTCCTTTGCTACTGAAAAACCTGATGCTTTAGTCTTTCCCTTTATAGATTTAGCTTCCTGCCTCAAGGTTTCCTTTTGTGATATCATTTTCCCTGCTCCTGATCCTTACTTTCTATTGGGATCCATTCCATGTTTTCCAACTCACTTCTGCATTAATTTCCCATGGATTATTAGGTGTGGGTGTTATTGTAACTAGTCCCAGTGTAAATGCCCTTTTGTTTCCTCACTATTTTATATCACTATTTGTACTCGCCCCTTGACTAGGGTCTTATGTATTTAGTTTCCTCTACCCATTGCTGTTATAGCCTTCAGGGTTCCTGTTTGATCAACTGGGTTCGTGAGTTTACTGACATTCAAGTGGTCTTTCCGGTCCTCGTGAGTACAGTTTCTAAGTTCCTTATTCTGTATCATCCAGAGTGTCAGCTCACAGATCCTGTCCTTGCTTGCCCTCTACGTGGGTTTAGCGCTGTCAGTATCTGTAATAGCATAGTGGGTAAGGAGTTTGCCGACTTTCCTTTCAGTCATAAGGAGGTTCTAAGTGCTTACCCCACATTCCTTTTCATATATAGGTATTATTGTTTCTCCTGGGTTTTAGTATACACAAGTCTTGGGTTTTGTATGCACATATTTAGATTCAAAGTTGTACACTGTGAGATTCCGTGCACATTGCCTTCTTCCTTTCTTAACACCAGCGCAGCCATTTTGCTGTTAACTGCTGAAGTGCAGCTGGGTTATGGATGGGAATTCTGCTGAGTGGGTCAATGTATCCCACACTGGTATATTCCCGTACTAGGAATTTCTCAACAATCTCTTGATACCTGGAAGGCGAGTACAGCAGGTTATCTTTCAATGTAGTGTTTTCTTTACTGTACCTTACGGATTCCTGGTATACTCCCCTACCAAGTAGTGCCCCCCTCTGGTTTCACACAGATCCGCTGGTGTACTCTTCCTACCAGTACGTCTTTCCAAAAAGGGCTCACTGTCTGATGCGTATCTTTTATCAGGTCTTTTCTACAGCGTTCACTTTCCTTTAAAGTATAACACAGTTGCACTTCTTCACTGTTTATACCTTGTTGACTCCAGGTATCACATGCTCCAACTTCCCCCTTATTGATATTCCACACATGGTGGTCTGTTCAAGTTCTGTCTGTGAACTTCCTTTTTAGTGTCTTTTGGCTTTTGGCAATGCTTGTTCCAGCTTTCCCCAAATCGACATCTCATATAAGGAGAATTGTACAACTTTTGCCCTTTTAATTTCTTCTTTAGGGTCTCTAGGTTTAAGGCAATGCAGGTTCCAAGTTTCCCCCAAATAATATCTCATATAGTTCAATTTGTACCATGTGTACCCATTGTACTTTAATTCTGCTTGGTCGGTATTAAAAATCATTCCCCATATGTTCATTTACTTGTTTGCACGTCCCGGGGCTCCCAACTCCTCTGGGTTGACACACCGGCGTAACGTGCAGCTCCGGTGCAGGGTTTTCGTTGGGCAGGCTTCCCCTGTTAGGCAGAGTCTCTTTTGGCTCCCGGGTCATCTTTTCATCCTTTCGCTGATGGAACCATTGCCTCTCCAAAAGACTGCATCTCCTCCGGTCCTGCGGCAAATGTCTCACTTCTAGTGGCCCCTCCAGGGCACCCGCTATGACTTTACTGGAGTTTCTCTCCTCCCGTATGATACGCCTCCAGGCAGGTACCTAGTAAGCAGTTTCTTCTAATGGCACGGATTGTCTCTGTGAATCTGCCTCTGTTTCTGGGTTCACATACTGCTCTGTGCTCTCTGCAGCTCTCCTCCCTGCTTGCAGGTTATTTTCAAGTTTAAGTGTCCAAAGCAGTGGATTGTGAACCTGACTAGACTGCACGTTGTACTTGGTATTACTTTCATTCCATATTGGCTCCTTGCTCCTCTTCTTCGTCTCAGTACTTGAGGCTTTCTGGGACGTGAAGTCCAGAGGAAGTTTAGAGTGTTTAAGTGAAATTGTTGTGCACTTTTGTTTAAATAACAACCATCATAAACATTAGATGTTAAGTGTTTTTTAGAGGTGTTGTGTGCATATGAAGAGTGAATAGAGTTCTGTTTGGTAGAAGTGGGTTTCAGGGTTTTACAATTAAAGGTTCTAAATAGTGACTAAATGCCATCAAACTCTGGAATTAGGGGGTTGTCTTCACAGGAAAGGGAAGAATACAGTGTCTCTCCTGTTGGAGTCACCACTTATCCCTGGCAGCCATCTCCTCCCAGGTGATCTACCCCCAGAATACTACCCCTAGGTTCAGGATCAGGTAGCGGCTGCCTTTCCCAGGCCACATGGGTAGTGACTTAGGCTGTGAAGCAGTGATGACTCCATAGGATTCATCACAAGAGGCAGTGGTATTGGTGAATTGTTGCAGTTGTAGACAGCTATCAAAGAGGTCCTCAAGATTGCAAGCCTTGGCTAAGGGAGCAAGAAGATCAGGCGGAAGGGAAATAGGTGAGCGGAGGGTAGGGATAGCATTGGAAGCTGGGAGAAAGATGACCTCAGTTTTATAAGAGTTCAGACTGCTATCCATTGACTAATTGCAGTGGAACAGTTCGTAATCTGTTCTAAGATGGCTCTGGTGAAGGAGAGAAAGGAGAAAAATATTTGTGTTGTCAGCAAAAAGGGTGAAAGTAAAGGGCAAAGGATAAGTCTTCCTAGGAAAGAGGTATAGAGAATGAAGAGCACATGACATGGCGTGTCTTGTACATTATCATTGGTTAATTTGGGATGAAGCAATGTGGCTGGGTAGCCTGATCCCAACCCTTCAGTAAGAGATAGGACACCTCAGGCACACATGCTTTGTTGGTTTCGATGGACAATAATAAAAACAGTGCCTAGTTGTGGGTTTTAGGTCTTAGGCAGATGCTAAAACATAACAGCTATTAAGAGTTGTGCTAGGGAAGGATATTTGAAGACTGATGTGGCTAGCTACACCCAAAAGCTCTGTTGTGACCACCGCAGCACTGCTGGAAGGTGAGTGATCTCAGGAGCTGGGATGAGTAGCTCATACTTAGCAGCAGTGACACGTCTTGGCGTTAGGTGAGGTCTGGGTGGGAACTGGCCACACTATCATCCATCTTCTTTAAAAGTTTATTCGGATTCCTATATTAACAATAGGTACAATAAAATCAATAAACAGTTACACAATTATTAACAACCAAGTTTGCAATTGAATAAAATATAAAACCGTTATTCAGAATACATCTAACCCAACATCACCTAAAATGTCCATAAGGTTGCACCTTCAAATGGCAATCTAGTATTTACATTTTATCATCTTCAAAAGACAAACATATGACTGACTCCTTCAGGTACAGGTTACTTGTGTAAACCCACATGTTATGTTTTTTTTTGTATGTAATATGTGCCACTTGGTTTTGACAGTAAGTGTGTGTACATTTTCGTTTCATGGCAAGTTTCTATGAGAGCTGCTGTTGTTGTTTTTGCGTGCTGAGGGAGGTTAGGACCACAATGGTAGGTTCCACCAGCAGGGGGCGCATGGTTGCATCCGAGGTGATGTTTACCTAAGGACGGGAGCGGGCTCCCCTGCTGGTGCTCTGATTTGGTGGGTCCCCGCTTGGCATAAGGGGTGGATGGGCGAGATTGAGGGGGAGAACAGGTGGGAGACGAACGGAGAAAGGAGCTTGGAGCTGCCGCTAAGGGCACCCAGGCCCTCTGGTGTCAGAGAAGATCCCTCTGGGTGTCTGGCAGTCCGCCTGAGAGAAACCAGATGCTCTCCCCCACCCGGGGTCGAGAGAGAGGGCCGGAGGGCGCGCTTGCCATGTGCTTCTGCCAGCTGGTGTCCAGTAAATGAGGGAGGGAGGGAGGGAGGGAGGGAGAGAGAGAGGCTGGGAATGAGTATAGAATAAGGTAGCAGGTAGGAAAGCGGAATACAGAGAACGGGATCCCGGGCCCTGCGTGTGCCTGTTGCTGAGTCACTCGGGAGCGTAGGAGTGGCCTGTATGTCTATATGTTTTGTTTGTTCCCCGTACCACAGGACGGAGAAAGGAAATTGAAATGTAACCAGCGCCATGGCGGTAGGATGCTGACCCTACTTTGAGAGACATTGGGAAAAATGCACAGAGGTGTCTGGCGGGAGTGAGACTGCTGCGGGACCTTAAGTGTGCCTCATATTCTTTCCGTGGCCCATTCAGGAGTAGGTTGGAGTAGTGGGAGCTTTATTTATCTCTTCACCCGTCCTGGAAGGGGCATTTACTTTATAAAACCCCACAGGGATATTTTGTCGGAGGAGGCCCGCTTCATAGTGTGTGCATAGGGCAGTTATGGCCCACTCCAAATGAAATATTAAGTACCTCGAGTAAATGCGCACTGCTTATGCAATCTACAGACTATGTTGAACAAATGTGTAACCAAGGTGAATGCGCACGTTTCATGTGAATCCACAATGTATTTAAATATTAAGTACCTCGGGTGAATGTGCACTTCTCTTGTAATTCACATGATATGCTGAACAAATGTGTAACCAAGGTGAATGCGCACGTTTCATGTGATGCCACAACTAATTTAAATATTAAGTACCTCAAGTGGATGCACATTTCTCATGCAATCCACATGATATGTTAATCCAATATTTAACCAAGGTGACTGCGCACATTTAATACGATTGCACAACTTATTTAAATGTTAAGTACCTCAGGTGAATGCGAACTTGCTCATGTAATCTATATGATATGTTGAACGAATATTTAAACCAAGGTGAATGCGCATGTTTCTGGTAACCTACAGGATTAGAGTTGAACAGAGATTTAATGAATGTAAATGGTCACGTTCTCTGGGGAGTGATTCAGAGGTATATGCAAAATTGTAGGCAAGGTGTAGGCAAAGGTTGTCAGTTGCCAACACTCACTCATATGAAGAAGTAGTCAACAAAAGTGAATTAGTTGGGTCCAGGTCGGGCCTAGTGGACATGCTAGGGCCACTCTAAGGCAGAACATGTAGACTAAATAATGTGTATAATGGATGTAATGAAAGGGTTAAAAACTGTTTCCATTTTGTGTTAAATGAGAAAGACTCATTTAAGGCTTCAGCAAGGCTTATGGCACAACTGTATCAATGTTTGATTTAAGGTATACAATTATATAAAGGAAAGCGTGTCCAGCTTATTTAAAAAAATAAAAACAGACTGGCCTTCATTACGAGCATGGCGGTCTGGGAAGTACGGTACTGGTAAGCATGCCGGTACCGTACTTCCCGGACTTGCATACTACTGACTCTGCTCGCGGGAACCATTTCACCCACCAGGTTTTTCCTGGCGGGTGTAACGGCACCCGCGACCAGAGCACGTCGGATGCGGCAAGTACCAGATCCACCTAACTCTGCATGACCCGGTTCTTGCCCATTCATGGGTGCCGAAAAAAAGAAGCAACTCCGGAGGTAGGTGTGCCGTTTTTAACGGCACAGCTACCGTCAGAGTTGTAATGAGGCCCACTGTGTTTGTTTATTTAAGCAGGAGCACTGTTTTAGCTTACTTCCCTGTGAGGGACCATCCTTGGGTATCTACTGGGGCCATCTATTTGTCCCCCCTTGGGAAGTACTATGATGCACATGCGTGCAGTGAGGTTTTAGACTCCTTACTCAGGTCTCATACAGGTTGCAGCCCACCCATACAGATACTTAAAACAGTTACACAAGGGGGAAACACCTTACACTTGCATGAAATTTGATGGTTCCATTGCTTTATGAATGGATGGTGAATTTCTTGATGTTCGGTAATCAAACAGTTAAAGTTACTCTTTCAGCCCGTTATATTTTGGAAGGATAGATAAGAAAGGAACCCAGTTAATGATATTTTCACATATTGATGCAATAGGAGTATAACAACTTTAGTCACCATCCTGCCCATTTTACACCAGTTGTAGAGGCCAGTTTTCAGATGCCACTACAGTAATGGCTTCAGTAAGTTATTTCCTAGCGTTTATGTGATGTAATTGTGCTGGGGTATATGATTTCATAGCGGTTGGAGTTGCAGAGGATCCTGTTGCATGATTGTATGCTGGGAGCTACGTTGTGTTGCGCTATTAGTTTGGTTTGGGTCATTATCCATGCTGCCAGTGTAGTTTACAACTAAAGTTGAGTTGGATTGGGTTCTCCAATAGATTTCAGACTATTGAATCGTTACTTTCTGTATAATAGAATGCGAGACATGATTATGGTCTGATTATCTACAAAGTTGCACTATACATGTCTTCGAGCTCTGGCCAGCACCAGAACTAAACGTTCCAGTTACTTAGAAGTATTAATAAATACGTGGGCTGGGTAAGGCTGTTGGAGTGTTTATACTGGTAAAAATGTATATAATGTGTTTTTATTTTTATTAGGGTTAGTGGAATCCACAAGGGTGGACTTCAGTTTGCAGAAGTAGTATTGGAAAACAAAAAATTGCACCTGTTCTTGTTAGATTTAGAGTGAAAGGAATTGTTAAGTACATAGCATGTCACAGTCCACCATGGTACTATAATGTTAATGTTAAGGTAGTTGTAACGTGCACCGTCACCAACGGAATTGGTCCCCAGGCGCTCAGTATGCCAACAAAGTCTATTGGTAACTTGGTGATAAACGATGAGGCCAAACGCAGAGTGGTTTTTAAATGTCATTAGATCCACCCAATACCATCTCAACATAAACCCTATTATAATGTTTACTTGAAATATATTTTATGTTAATTTGCATTTATACAGCGCCTTATGTACCATTGGTATGGTCTCAAGGCGCTGGTAGGTTGAACAGTCTCAGGAACCGATGTTCAAGTCAGTAGAGAAAATAGAGAGAGTCAAAGGTGCGTGTGAGCACCGAATATGTGGCAGCTGGTGTGGCATTTGTGTGATAGCTACCTCTTAGCGGTAGGTGTGGTGGTTGAGAGATCAAGAGTATGTGTTCATTCTGGCAGGTTTTATCCAGACTGATTCTGGCTGCGTTTGGCCTGAGAACGCCTAGGCTGGAGGGTGCGTAACTAGCAGTGTTTAGTTAGAGTGATGGGGAGTATGAGGCAGATGATGGTATGAGAACAGCTATACCGAATGGTGTCATAGTATCGCTGTGTTCTAGTTGAGTGGTGGTATAAGAAGAGAGTAAGCGTGAAGATGTGAAATGGTGGTTTACCTTCGGTATTTGAGATTGGGCCTACTCCAATAGTTTCATGTACTCATCCATTCCATGTACTCAGACTGTTCCGTGCATTACGACCGTTTCAAGCACTCAAAACCGTTCCTTTCCATGCTCTTTCAAACGTACCATGCACTCTAGACCGTTCCATGTAAGTCGCGCTTTTCTATGCACTCCATTCCGTTCCATGCACTCCATTCCGTTCCATGCACTCAATTCCGTTCCATGCGCACCAGTCCGTTCCATGCGCACCAGTCCATTCCATGCGCCCTACATCCGCTCCACTCTATTATCCGCTAACACAACCTGCATCCGCACCACGGTCTTATCTGTTTCATGCTCTCATCCGCTCCAAGCCCCAATTCATTTTGCGCACTCCTCTGCTCCGCGCACTCCTCTGCTCCGCGCACTCCTCTGCTCCGCGCACTCCTCTGCTCCGCGCACTCCTCTGCTCCGCGCACTCCTCTGCTCCGCGCACTCCTCTGCTCCGCGCACTCCTCTGCTCCGCGCACTCCTCTGCTCCGCGCACTCCTCTGCTCCGCGCACTCCTCTGCTCCGCGCACTCCTCCGTTCTGCGCACCTATCCGCTCTGCACATACATCCAATTCATCCGTTCTACGCACTCACCTGCTCTACGCACTCACCCGCTCCACGCATTCATCCGCACTCTTCTTCTCCCACGTCCCGCTCTACGCACTCGCCCGCTCCACACATGACAAGTGCTGGGAACCACTATGTGATTGTGAGTTCTTCTTATGGTGAGGAGAAACAGTTCTCGACTCATCTGAATTTTTTTGTTTTCTACAGAGTCGAAGGGGATTTATCGATCATATCTGCCGCAAGCTTCCCTCTGGGCTCTCTCAGAGCTTTCAACGTCATCGATAAGCAGTCCTCACACTCGGATGAGTGGATCACAGACACCATAGGCATATCCTATGGGGGTCCGTAATGGACATCTTCGCACAACAGTATTTCTTGAAACCCGACTTTGGAGTGGAAGATGCTGATGACAAAGCCATTTTCTCGATTTTACTCAGAATTTTAAGGTTTTACTCAAAAATTTCACTTGAAGATTTTCTCACAAGGAATGAAGCGTACCGTATCCGATGGGTGGAAAAACAGAACTGAAGCCAACGGGCGATGCGTGTGCTACATATACCTTTGGTGACGTTGACATCGAGACGGAGGCCTCCAAGGGACATCCAGTCAACCGGCGTCGACGCACAGCGCCCCCCCCCCCCCCTGCTGAAAAACAAATTCCAAAGCAGCAAAGCTGGATATTGGAAATAAGATCAGGAATACATGGGAGGACAATCCATTCAAAAGTATAGTTGGGGAGACCAAAGAGAATGCTGGCACAGTAGTCCAGTTGAAGGAAGACAAGAGTGGTTAAGAGATGCTTGGGTGGTGTTTAAAGGAAAGAGCCTGATTTTCCCAATATTTAGGAGGTTGAGGCGAGCTGCTGTTCCAGTTTTGGAGATGAAAGTAGAAAGGTGTGAGAAGGGTCAGATGACGCCATGGTTTCTAGATGAAGAGTAGGGGAGAGTATCAGGTAGGAACTGGATAGAGGAAATGATGAGACCTTTTGGCAGGTTACGTCGGTTTTGGTAGAGTTGAACATCGGAGTGTGAAGCCATCCAATATTTAATGACAGATGCAGTTGGAAATTTTGATAGAGATCAGAAGAGAGTTCAGGAAAAGAGAAGAGTTGGGTGTCGTCCACAAAGAGTTGGTAAGAGAACCTAAAGGAGGAGATTAGTGCCCCAAGAGCAGAAGTGCAGAGTGAAAAGAGGAGCGGACCGAAGACCAAGCCTTCTGGAACACCACCAGTTAGAGGAGTGAGTAGGCAAGGAGATGCTCCGACTCCTTCCTGTCCAATAATCATATCAGTACAAATTAAAATGAGGGTGATAAATTTGCACTTGCCACCGGCTAGTGACATTTGACTCAACGAGTAAGAAATGGTGTGCTGTGTGTAAATATGTAATTAAGTTGGCGAGGGACTTCTTAATGGCCATCTAGTAGCTTCCAACTTTAATTTTTGCCCTTGTTAAAATGGTCCTGGAAACTACACCTATTTAAGCATGCCGAGTCGCTCAGGTAGCGCCCCGATATGCACATTTTACAGCTTCAAAGGGCATTCTCCCCACTATTTTAAATTGGGTAATTTCATTCAAGGTAATACCAAGGTTCCCTTTAGCGTCACTTTCATTAAGCTATGGATGGACGATAATTTACTAACACAGTCTGATCATTAGCACCTCATCTTTCATAGAAAGAAAAATGGTTAGCTATCACTACTTTAGAAGGCCATGGTATTTGAACAAAAAGCGGTTTGCAGATTAGGGGTTGTTCTGCACACAGTTGCATTTTATTAGCTACACAATGTATCACAGAAAAGTTAACCGTTGCAAATTTTCAAAAGAGACCACTTTGTTTTTTAAAGGAAAAAAAAAACACGTTGGATCTCCTTCCCTACCAGCTGCAATGGAAACAGAGTTTCTGTTTTCCGTAGTGGTTTAGTTTGGTCTATGTAGTATATGAGCAGAGGTGATTACTTCTAAGGTCTGAATGTCGCAAATTTCAAATGGACACAAAGATAGATCGGGTGGGTTTGTACCTTTTTGCTTTAACAATTTTCGAATGGTCTGTGAATGCCTCAATCGCAGTTTACGTTTGGCTAGACCTAATTGCGATAAACCGCCTTCAGGAAGGTCGAACACAAGAGGCACACAGAGGATGACCAACGGGTTATGTTAGTTACTTATTATGCATGCAGTGCTCACTATATCATCCCTAGAAAAAGGGTCCTGCAGGAGAAGCCTTTGGGTGCAGGGGATTAGGATGGACGAGAGATCTGGGGCTGACGGAAGTCAAGAGTGATGGATATTTAACACATGAAAATGATAAAAACTTTAAATGTGTCCACACATTTAAAGGGAATATACACTTTCAAAATAGCAAGTATCAGCGTGTGTGTTTCATTCCATCCCAGGGTAGCAGATAGACTGTCCCTCTCAACCTTACTATCTGCCTCACTGCTGCTGTACACTCTCCAGAAAAGCCTATGTATTTTGTATTTTATTAGGATGTATTAAGCAACTTTAACAAAGTGTTGTATATGTTTACAAAAAGGTTGGATGACGCGTGACAGATGGAGAGCAGGTTAGGGTGAGGAGAGGGAGGAAAGAAGGTGGGCTTGTAGACCAGAGCGAAAGAAAGGAACACATGTCAGGGGGCAAGGAGTTCCAAAGTTTGGTGCCAAGAAGGGAAAACCAGTGGAAGCAAGAAGGAGCACAGGGAGATTTGGGAGAAGCCAGTAGATGAAGATATTGAGAGCAAAGATGTCGAGAAGGTGAGTATGGTGAGATGAGAGCAGCAAGATTAATATCTAAAAACAATACAGAAGAAATTAAAGAGAATGTATTTATTTTATTTATTGGGTAGTTATAATGCGCCTATACAACACATGGTGTTTCAAGGCACCACAAGACAAAAAGGGGGAGAGGGGGAACAAGGGAGAAAGATTAAATAACGGTCCTACTAGGCCTTGTGACTTTGGATCGTGCAAGTGCCGAACAAGCGGTGTGAGGGAGGGGATGGGGGGGAAGTGCAGGTCTGAGCAAAATGAAGTGCTAAGCTGGGAAGGGTGAAGGGGTGAAGTGCAGGTGTAATGGGGGAGATCAAAGGGAAAATGTTGTGGAAAGCAGGTAAGCACAGGGAGGAGGCGGGGACTAGGCGGGGAGTTAGCAGGGGAGGGGGAGAGAGAAGAAGGCAGAGAACAGGAGGGTATTGAGGAGTTTCTGGAACATAAGGAGATCCGGTTCAAGCCTGAGAGGGGCAGGGAGTCCATTCCAGAGGGAGGCTCCTGCGTAGGAGAGACATCTATACCCCACTCTGTGCTTCCAGAAGCGATGGATTCACAGAGAGTTAGATCTAGCAGACTGAAGGGCTCTAGCAGGATAGAAAGAATTGAATGTATCAGGGACCCAGGCCCCAGAGACAGCCTTGTGGATGATGCAGAGGGTCTTGAATATGATCCTAGCAGCAACAAGTAGCCAGTGGAGAGAAATTAGGGCTGGAGAGAAGCAGTCCCTGGGCTTGAGACCAAGAATAAGTCTTGCAGTCCTATTCTGGATTAGTTGAAGGGAGGATGAAGGAAGATTAAGGAAGAGGCTGTTACAGTAGTCAAGCCTAGAAAGGACCAGGAGACATTGGGTTTCTGATAGAAGGTGAGGAAAGGTAGAATACCTCTAAGGAGGTGCAGCTGATCGTGGGCCTTCTTGGCATGGTCGGCGATGTGAGGAGAAAATGGAGAGATGGAGAGAAAGGACTCGAAGATGACACCCAGGTTTTTTGCCTCACAGGAGGGCAAGGGGAAGGGGCCCATAGAAGACGGCCAGAGAGAGGAAGGGAAAGTGGGAGCTGGGGTCCCAGTAGAAAGGATCTCAGTTTTACTGCCATTAAGGCAGAGATCATTGGCAGCACCGCATGACTGAATGGCAGTAAAACAGTCAGGGATGAGAGAGGTGGAAGAGGAGGAAGGATGGGGAAGCTTGAAGGAGAGCTGCGTGTCGTCTGAATAGCTGTAAGTGGCGAAGAGTAAGAAGAGATCAGATGGGCCAAGCGGGCAAGGTAGATATTCAAAAGCAGGTGGACAGTTTGCTAGGGGAGAGAAAAGAGCCCAGTTGAACCTGGGAGGGTCTGTTGGAGAGGAAGGAGGTCAACCAGTCCAGAATGTCCTGGGTTTTAGAAAGGAAATGGGAGACAAGAGAGGTACAGAGGGTCAGGGATGAAAGGGGAGATGTGGAGACTGCAGAAGGATTGGCGATTGCCTGGCAGATTTTGAACAGTTCACCAGAATTGTTAGTGGCCCCGGAGATGCAGGCATGGATGTGGGCCCTCTTCTTAGAGCGAATGGAGAGCTTGTATTGCTTTTGGAGCAGGCGACAGGCCAGTTTGTCAGGGGAAGCGTCTGAAGCCTGCCACTTCCGCTCAGCCACTGTGCATTTGCGTTTTAAGTCAGGATCATGCCAAATGTTATGCTTGGAGGCAGGCTTCATTCGAATCCTCATGACCGGGGCAAGGACATACAGGGTGTTGGTGATAGGTGAAGATTAGCAAGGACAGAGTCAGTGTGTGCGTCAGTGGCAGGAGAGGGAGGGAGAATGAAGGTGGTAGCAAAGGCGGCAACTGACACTCGCTTCCTCGGTCGAATGACGGAGAAGGAGACAGGGGCAATAGAAAATTAAGGGGAAAGTGAGAAAAGAGGACAAGGAAGCAGAGTTGAAAACAGAGAAAGGGGAAAAATAGGACTGAGGTAAGCCAATGAACAGAGCAGAGCGATAATCTAAGCCGGAGAAGATTTAAGACGTGATAAGTTTTGCTGCATGAAAAGACAAGAAAGGGCAAATGGGACGGATATTAAAAAGGTGGAAGCAGAAAGTGCTGTTGTGAATTGCCATATATTTTCCTGTATATTTTAGGTTCAAGAGTGATGGCCAGATATCCTTTGGAGTGTTTCCTTTAGTTTTTGATAGGCAGAGAAATCCTTGTCAGGGTAGGTATAGTGAGGCGTTTGTTGAAACTTATAATTTAAGAAAATGGCATATGTTGAGCAATCATCCTAAAGTTGTCCGCCTCACATTTTTGACCCCTCATAGAATAGAGTTAGTGTGTATGTATAGAATAGCAGGGGCCCAAGTACAGACCCTAGCGGGATACCGTAAAGGAGAGAACAAGGCGAAGAGGTGTGACCTGCTCAAGAGACACAGTAGGTGTGGAGATATGACTGAAACCAGTGCATAAAAGAGTCAGAAAAACCAAGTGCAGTGAGACCAGAGAGCACAGTGGGGTGATCAACCATGACAAAGGGGACCAAAAGGATAAGAATAGGCGAGTGCTTGTTATGTCGTATAGTACTGAGAGAATTGGTGATGTGGAGAAGAGCAGTTTCGTTCGGGTGTGCAGGGTGGAAGCCGGATTAAGTTAAAAGAAGGAAAGGGTGCAGATTCATTAAAGTAGACATTTGAGAGTGAACAACTCCTTTGAGAAGTAAAATAGGTCAGGAATTAGATGGGTGAAGGGAGTTTATTTTTAGAAGGGATGATGGAGGCATGTTCACCGATTTCCTGTCCATCTCTCTCCATAAAACATTTTGCACTCTACAGAGCATGGATCTGGAATCGGCAAATGGAGCAAGGGGTAGGGTGATTGCTTGTACCTGCTCTAACTTCCCTCTTCCCTAATGCTGCAGATCATGCTAGAGATGTGATGATAATGTTTAAAGAAGAGTACATGGGCTTAAGCACAGGCCATGCCCTCTCTGGCCTATGCTGCAAGAGGCAGGCGCTGTCACGATGCCTGCTCCTGGGGAGCCGGCTCAGGCCCTGCGTCCCCGAAAGCAGACAAGTCCCCGGGGAAGGTCCCAGCAACCCCTTATAGGGGCCCTTTGGACAGCATCCTGGCGCCTATGGCGCCAGGCTCATAGAAAACGTCAGTCCTGGCGCCATAGGCGCCAGGCTCATTATGAAAGTGTTTGGGTGCACTTACCTGATGCAGACCATGCTGCAGAACCCCGGCCTCCTTGAGGCCTGAAAGGAACTACTTTACCTGTGGGACTCATTTACCACCAGGGCGTGGTCGGGGAAGCATACATACCTGATTGGAGGAAGGACACATTCTAGGAACTTCTTCCAAGGCTATTTAAACCACACCCGATCAGCCACACATGCTTCGCGTTGTTCTGCATCTAGCAGCCGGACGCTCACCGTGTCTGCTCCTGCATCCTGACTTCTGCCACGCCTGCCAACATCCTGAATCACCTGCAAAGGAAGGGAACAAGAGAACAGAAGAAGGAAAAGGCCTTACCTGCTAAATCTGCATCCCAGAGACATTTCGCTGACGATCCTGAAAAGGAAGATATTTATTTTTAAAAGCACATCACATCGATCGCTGCAGCGCCTCATTCTACTCATCTTACAGGGCGCTTCCATGTTCTGCAGCGACCATCCGGATTCACAGTCGCGCCCCCAGCGCCTAGGGAGAAAGACAATAACGAAGGTGAGAGAAAAAAGGGAAAAGGGAAGCTAAATCTCCATGTTAAGACTTACCTGCTGGGTCATTCCCTTTTCGTTTCGGGTCCGCGCCGCATCCAGGCATTTTCGCACCCCGGCCCCTAAGGGGAAAAAGACATCAGTGTTAATGAGCGAATGAAAAGACATTACCAAGACGCTCATTAAAGACTTACCTGATTTCCACAAGGATTTCACCTCTCATCTCGGGTCGGTGCCTGTTCCCCGGCATTCCGTACCCTGGCCCCTATGGGGGAAAAGACACTAGCATTAGAACATTAATGCATGGACACAAGGGGAACCACTTATCAAAAACTTACCTGGAAGCCAAGCAAGTTTGGTTCTCACCAATCCGAAAATCCAGTGAAGTAACTGGATACCAACGCGCCCCCGCATCTGAAACCACCAATCCGAAAATCCAGTGAAGTAACTGGATACCAACGCGCCCCTGCATCAGAAGCAGGATGGAGAGCTCGTCCTTCCAGACCCTAAGGTGAGACGCTACGGGGAAGCACAGAAGGGTTTTGAGGAGGGTGAGAGGGGTAAGTGGGAGGCCGATTGCATTACCCCGCAGACAGTTAACCCCCTATTTTCACCTACAGAAGGATACTTCTGCGAGTCAGACAAGCCAGATTTGGGGCCCGGTACAGTCCGTCTCCCGACCCCTGCGCATCACCTTAGACGAGGTCACAACAGCGCGAACCAGGCCAGCGCCTCCGTGGGAGTCAGGTGAGCGTTACAGAACGCGAAGCCTTCCTACAAATTCCCACCCAGGCGCTATGGAAACTTCTGAGACTGATCAGTTGGCCCAATTACTGGGGGAATTATGGGCCGAAGTACATGCCGCTCGTCAAGAGACTAATGCCCTCAAGAGGGAATTAATAATATCAAAGGAAAGAACTAATGACCTGGCCAGACAGCTTTTGCAAAGTTAAGCTGGGCAAACTCCTCTACCCGGTTCCGGAGGGAACCCCGCTCCTGTGGTTCCCAGTAACCCTGTGCATATTAATCTACCTGGAAACATGCCGCTGGCCCCACCCGAACGCTTTGCTGGGGACCCCAAACAATTCACCGTATTCATGAATCAGTGTCGTTTGCACTTCCTATGCAGGCCTGGGGCCTTCCCTAATGATCAGACCAATGTAGCCTTTGTATTGTCATATCTCAGCGGCTGCGCTGCCGATTGGTCAGTTCCACTGGTTACTCAGGATGACCCGATTCTCCGTGATTTTCAAGGATTTCAAGCAAGCATGGAAAGGTTATTTGGTCGACACTCTCAGGGGCAGGCTCTGGATGATGAACTTCTATCCCTGCGACAGGGCAATCAGGATCTCCTATCCTACATTGCAACCTTTAATAGACTAATTGTAGAAACTGGGTGGCCAGAGGATAAGAGAATCACGTTATTTTATCGAGGTTTACGTGGAGAACTTAAAGATGTCCTGGCCCAAGATGTAAATCTGCCCCGAGAATGCACAGAATATATAGACTTAGTGGTCCAATTGGATCACAGACTCCAGAACAGAAAAGCAGATCGGTCCAGGTTTGAGACCCGGGTGTTGGTCAAGACCCACGCTAAGGGAGTTGATGTCTCAGAGCCTATGCAAATTGGTGGGGTTAAAGGACCTTTAACTCAAAAGGAACGTGAAAGGAGGCGGCAATTAAAGTTATGTCTTTATTGTGGGAACTCTGGACACTTTCTACGAGATTGCCTGGCAAAACCGCCCTGAAAGGCGGCAGGGGCCGCCGATAAAAACCTTGAAGACTCTGTTTCGGGAAACGACTCAGCCCGACAAGCGTAGGGGTCCGCTTGCCGAGCTTGAAAACTAACTCTCAGACCTCGCATTTCATAGTGCCAATGGTTCTCGTAGATCCAGAACAGCCTAAGCAGTTGCATGCAATAAAGGCATACATCGATAGCGGGGCTATTGGAAATTATGTGGACCGTGAGTTGGTCTCCAGGATTAACCTCCCTCTCCGTCCTAAAACCAGCAAAGACGTCATCACCACAGTAGATGGAACTGAAATTGCCTCTGGACCGGTAACGCATTCCACTACTGAGGTGACTCTTATTGGTCCCGATGGCCATCGGGAGGCAGTTGTGTTTGATGTAATCAAGGCCCCACAGATTCAGGTTATTCTTGGAATTCCTTGGTTAGAGACACATAATCCTCGAATTGATTGGCGAGCTAAGAGAATAACCGTCCCGGATTGTGCACAAACCTGTTATCCAGAAAACCTGAAGATTAATCTAGCATCTGTAACCTCTGCCTCCATGCAATTGCCTCCGGAATACCAAGACTTTCAGGACGTCTTCCAAAAGGAACAGGCCAACACGTTACCTCCTCATCGATCGTACGATTGCCAAATCGATCTGGTGCCCGGTGCACAACCCCCTTGTAGCAGGATTTATGCCCTTACCGATCGTGAGAACCTGCATATGAGACAATATTTGGATCAATACCTCGCCAATGGTTTTATTCGCCCGTCAAAGTCCCCGGCATCCTCGGCTTTGTTCTTCGTGCCTAAAAAGGAAGGCGACCTCAGAACTTGTATCGATTACCGCGCATTGAATCAGATAACGGTTAAAAACCGTTATCCTCTGCCTCTGATCCCTGAACTCCTTGACCAGGTAAAGGACGCTTGCATATACACCAAGTTAGACCTCCGGGGGGCATATCATCTGGTGCGAGTAAAAGAAGGTGACAAATGGAAAACGGCCTTCCGTACCAAGTATGGATTATTCGAATACCAGGTAATGCCCTTCGGGTTGTGCAATGCGCCTGCTGCCTTCCAATTCTTCATGAATGATGTCCTTCGGGAACTCATCAATGTTTGTGTTGTCGTCTATATCGATGACATTCTAGTGTACTCTTCTTCGGAATCTGATCACAGAAAACACGTTAGGGCAGTTCTGGAAAAACTGCGCCAACACAAACTATTTGCTAAACTGGAGAAATGTGTTTTCCATACCACAGAAGTTGAGTTTCTCGGTTTCATCCTGACACCCAAAGGAGTCCGAATGGACTCAAGAAAAGTGGATGCCATCCTCAAATGGCCATCACCTAGCTCTGTAAAAGGGGTTCAAAGCATGCTCTGCTTTGCCAATTTCTATCGCAGGTTTATCCCTGAAATTTCACGCATAGTACAACCCATTACTGCACTCTTGAGGAAAAATAAAAGTTTTGAATGGTCTGAAGAAGCCGAGCAGGCCTTCCAGGATTTAAAAGCTAAGTTTACCTCTGCACCTATATTGAAACAACCACGTCCAGATCTCCCGTATGTCGTCGAAACTGACGCATCCAGCCTAGCCATGGGAGCAGTTCTGTCTCAAAGAGATCCCGAAACCACCCAACTGCATCCTGTAGCATTTTGGTCCAGAAAATTCTCGGCACCAGAGATTAATTATGCAATCACTGACAAAGAACTGTTAGCCATAAAGTCCGCTTTTAAAGCCTGGCGGCATTACCTGCTTGGCGCTCGACATACCATCACAGTGATCACTGATCACCAGAATTTACAGTATTTGAAAACCACCAAGGCTCAGTCATCACGGCAGCTCCGATGGGCTTTGTTTTTCGCTGAATTTGATTTCGTGATTACCTATCGACCTGGCTGCAAGAACGGCAAAGCAGACGCCTTATCCCGAATTGGAATGGGAGAACCTGATACAAACTCAGAACCAGTACCAATAATTCCCGAACAGAGAATTCTAGGCATGACTTTGTTACAGACGCTTGAAGACATTCAAGTCAGAGTGAAACAACTCCTGGACCCTACAGTCCTACAGGATTGGATACAAAATGGATCAGACTTTACCATAGATAATGGTTTACCTTATTACCAAGGACGCTTATTCCTGCCACACAAGGATTTACACGAACTAGTTATTTCCGGTTATCATGATACATTAATAGAGGGACACCCCGGTATTGCCAAGACCATGGAAAAGGTGAAACGACAATTCTGGTGGCCCTCTTGGCGAAAAGATGTTAAATCTTTTGTGATGTCCTGTGGTGTTTGCGCCCAAAATAAAGGTCAAAAGAAAAGACCAGCCGGTCTCCTCCAACATCTAGACGTACCGCCAGCACCCTGGCACACCCTATCAATGGATTTTATTACGGACCTGCCTCCTTGTTCGGGATACAATACCATTCTGGTAATTGTGGATTTGTTTTCCAAAATGGCCCACTTCATTCCTTTGAAAGGTTTACCTTCAGCTTCTGTCCTAGCCAAAGAATTCCTCGAAAATATTGTTCGGCTATATGGATTCCCATCTATACTAATCTCTGACCGGGGAAGCCAATTCATTTCCCACTTCTGGCGCAAATGTTGTCAAATGGCACAAATCGACGTAAGATTATCGACCAGTCACCACCCTCAGACCGATGGTCAGACTGAGAGGACAAATCAGACCCTTGAGCAGTACTTACGGTGTATGTTACAGCAATCTGAAAGCAACTAGAAAGACATTCTTTGGATAGCCGAATACGCATATAATAATTCGGTACACTCGAACTGGCCATAGTCCTATTTTTATACCTTGTTTGGACATGACCCTCGAACCTCAAACCTCGACTCACCTCAGAACCTCGGAGTGCCCGCAGTAGAACATCTGCATTCTACCATTACCCGAGCCTTCAAAGAGGCAACCACGCATTTACAACAAGCCAAGAGAAAATACAAGGAGAATGCTGACCTACATCGGAGTGAAGCACCTCCGTATCAGATTGGGGATCAAGTGTGGTTAGCTACCAGACATTTACCGCTCAAAGGGCCCCGAACTTTTAACCCAAAATATCTGGGACCTTATTCTATTACGGCAATAATTAACCCAGTAGCGGTTAAACCTGATTTACCAGCTAATATTCGAATTCACCCTGTTTTTCATGTGTCACTTCTGAAACCAGTGGTACCCGGAACCCGACTACTCAAACCTCCAGAACCTATTCAAAGAGATGGGGAACCCGAATTCGAATTGAGGAACATTTTAGATTCAAAAATGTTTAGGTCAAAGCTTTTCTACCTAATTGATTGGAAGGGGTACGGACCTCAGGAGAGGTCGTGGGAACCCAGTGACCATGTGCATGCACCTCGATTAGTCAGGAAATTCCACCGACTCTTCCCAGACAAACCAAAACCCCCGGAGGGAACAACCTTGGGAGGGGCCTTGGGGGGGGGGGGAGTGCTGTCACGATGCCCGCTCCTGGGGAGCCGGCTCAGGCCCTGCGACCCCGAAAGCGGACATCAAGTCCCCGGAGAAGGTCCCAGCAACCCCTTATAGGGGCCCTTTGGACAGCGTCCTGGCGCCTATGGCACCAGGCTCATAGAAAACGTCGGTCCTGGCGCCATAGGCGCCAGGCTCATTATGAAAGTGTTTGGGTGCACTTACCTGATGCAGACCATGCTGCAGAACCCCGGCCTCCTTGAGGCCTGAAAGGAACTACTTTACCCGTGGGACTCATTTACCACCCGGGCGTGGTCGGGGAAGGATACATACCTGATTGGAGGAAGGACACATTCTAGGAACAACTTCCAAGGCTATTTAAACCACACCCGATCAGCCACACGTGCTTCGCGTTGTTCTGCATCTAGCAGCTGGACGCTCACCGTGTCTGCTCCTGCATCCTGACTTCTGCCACGCCTGCCAGCATCCTGAATCACCTGCAAAGGAAGGGAACAAGAGAACAGAAGAAGGAAAAGGCCTTACCTGCTAAATCTGCATCCCGGAGACATTTCGCCGACGATCCTGAAAAGGAAGACATTTATTTTTAAAAGCACATCACATCGATCGCTGCAGTGCCTCATTCTACTCATCTTACAGGGCGCTTCCATGTTCTGCAGCGACCATCCGGATTCACAGTCGCGCCCCAGCGCCTAGGGAGAAAAAGACAATAACGAAGGTGAGAGAAAGAAGGGAAAAGGGAAGCTAAATCTTCATGTTAAGACTTACCTGCTGGGTCATTCCCTTTTCGTTTCGGGTCCGCGCCGCATCCAGGCATTTTCGGACCCCGGCCCGTAAGGGGAAAAAGACATCAGCGTTAATGAGCGAATGAAAAGACATTACCAAGACGCTCATTAAAGACTTACCTGATTTCCACAAGGATTTCACCTCTCATCTCGGGTCGGTGCCTGTTCCCCGGCATTCCGTACCCCGGCCCCTATGGGGAAAAAGACACTAGCATTAGAACATTAATGCATGGACACAAGGGGAACCACTTATCCAAAACTTACCTGGAAGCCAAGCAAGTTTGGTTCTCACCAATCCGAAAATCCAGTGAAGTAACTGGATACCAACGCGCCACCTCATCTGAAACCACCAATCCGAAAATCCAGTGAAGTAACTGGATACCAACGCGCCCCTGCATCAGAAGCAGGATGGAGAGCTCGTCCTTCCAGACCCTAAGGTGAGACGCTACGGGGAAGCACAGAAGGGTTTTGAGGAGGATGAGAGGGGTAAGTGGGAGGCCGATTGCATTACCCCGCAGACAGTTAACCCCCTATTTTCACCTACAGAAAGATACTTCTGCGAGTCAGACAAGCCAGATTTGGGGCCCGGTCCAGTCCGTCTCCTGACCCTTGCGCATCACCTTAGACAAGGTCACAACAGCGCGAACCAGGCCAGTGCCTCCGTGGGAGTCAGGTGAGCGTTACAGGCGACTAGTTGTCTACAGCCTCAACTGGCTTCCCAGACGCACACTGCATCCAGGCTAGTCCTTTGTGCCGAGCAGATCGGACAATTGTAAGTCAACCACAGCCCGGGGCTGAATACCTGCTAATTTCATAATGCCAGACCTGGAGACCATCTCCTTGGAAAAGCCCTCTGTCTGTAGAGACAGGAGAGAGCTCAGAAAGTATGCCTCTCTGTCACGAATCAGAGTAGAATCCTTATAAGGCAGCAGAAGGAAGGGTTTGAAAGATACTGATTTATTAGGTATTGTTGACAGGTGGGGCACCTTAAGGGAAATGTAACACACTCTTAATGTCTGTCCTTGGAGTTAAAGCAATACACTGTCTGGTTTCAATAAATGTCGGTGGGTTTGTTAATCCTTAATTCAGTGATCCCCACCTGGGATATATTCTCACTTGTCAGTCGCTCAGTCTCAGGGTTTGAGCGGCTCACACTACTAACTCTGCTCTTTGGTCTGTTGATGACCTTTTCTCATCTTTGACTCGTAGGAAACCCCTTTCTTTCTCTAGGTCTCAGGCCCTGCGTGCATCTGTACGCTAGGCCTTGACAGTAGTGCAGGCCAAAGCAAGGTGAGAGAGAATTGAGCCACAGAAATTCCACCAAGAGGTTAGCCACCTGATTTAGCGTGGTAATGAAGGCACCCTGACCCTGTCTCTAAGTCCTAATTCTAGTCCCCAACACCATATCCTCTTCGACGAATCACAATGGTCTTGTATCTAAGGGAACCTTTCCTGCAACTCCTGATATCATCACCACTCCCCCCTTCTCCTCCATAACAACTCTCCCTATTCGTATACCTCTTCTTCTCTACTCACACGTCTCAATCTTAGAGTGTCTCTACCCCTCCTTATTCTTATCAATGGCCTCCTCACTCATCCTGATGCTTCTCCATCACCTCCAACCTCCCTTCATGCCCCATTTTCTGCAGCTGCTTCTTCCTTCTGCTATTACACCAACTCCTTGTGTTTGTATTTCCACAGCAATGCTCAGAGATCATACTCTGCGCCTCGCCAGCTTTGCACTCCTGAACTCCCCTCCCACTGTTCTCCTGAGAGGTGTTTTATATATGAACTTTGTGTTCAATGGCTATTTCCTGATTGGCTGAATGAGCCGCCTGACATGTCTGAGCATTATCAAGTCACTGGGATGCCTGGGATGTTCTGACTCTTTGGAAAAGGTTTTCAAACATGTCACCGCCATTTTGCATCTCTTTCTGGAAAGTTCTCCCTGGGGGCTGAGATGCAGCTACTGCCCTCTCTCACTGCCTGTTGTTGAATGGATACCCTTCTGTGGCCAGCAGGCCAGTGGGAGTGTTGACGACCCATTTTGGGCAGTTGGTAGTCCAGAAAAAATGTGTCTGCATCGAGGTTTCTTTAATCAATTTTATTAATGGTAGTGTTTGCAGAGGATTCTGCCCATCCTGCTTGCAGCTGTGAGGGAGACAATGAGCTTTCCTCGCTCCTGATGGTTACATGTCTTTATATCGAAATATTTTATATTGAATGAACATATCTCGAATATTTTATAACGAAAAATGTTATAGTGAATGCACTTTTATTTTGGTGGGGGGGAAACCCTCGTTTCCCACCCATGAAAACCCACCCTGACCGTTTCCCAAAATTATTTAACCCTTTACTGCACCCCTAAATGCATTCACTATAAAAGTTTTCAATATAAAATATTCGATATATGTTCATTCTATATAAAAGATTCGATATGAAGACTGTAAACCGATCTACTATACATCCCATTGGCAGACTACAACTCACATATATTTATTATCCCTTACCCTAAGTGAAACCGGACAACAACGGCTGTTATCAAGGAAGGAAACCCCCTTGTGTCTGAGAAGGCCTTTCTCTGGGACCTCGCTACTTTTCCCCAGATTCCCAGCCTTACTAACACGCACACTTCTAAAATCTTACACGATTTACACCACACTCCCTATCAGAAGACCCACAACACCAAGCATATAAATCGGATCCTCCTATTCTCCCCTGCTGCTAGCACACGCACAGTGCATACATTGCAGCTCTCGGAACACCCAATACCTTCTTTCTGGATAACCCACCCATCATCCTTTCTCCCCCTGATTGTGGAGAATCCCTACCACCACACAAGTGAAGGGTGGTAACAGTCCCCTGGCCCCACCCATTTTTTCACAGACCAAGGTGCGGTGAGGCCATCATTATTGGCAGAAGGGTTCTTTGCAAGGCTGCTTATCTTACCCCCTCCAATGCACAAAACACACTCCACACATAGCCCCATGGTCAGAACACTCCAGCCCTCATTTCACCAGTTCTCCACTCATGTGTTCTTAGGCCGTGTCTCGGGTTGAGATTCAGTGGAAAGCTGCCCTAATTACCCAGGTACTTCGACAAAAGTAGAGCAAAGTACAGTGACGGGCAAAGCCGGGGTGCCATGGCAAGCAGAATGCTGATGTGCTTAATTGCAAAGGTGCGCAGCCATTGACCTGATTAGTAAATGGACAGCTGCATGTTGTGTGGAAATGGACTCGCCTAATTAAGAAAGGTTTTAAAAAGTGACGGCGTCATCAAGCATTACTACTTAGTGGAGGGCAGGAACGTCTCCTTGTTGTCTTTTGGATTGTATGGATATAGTGTATTATGCCACTACGATGACATGAGCTTAGTTCTTTGTTTCATTTTATGATTGGAAAGCAACAAATACAGTTTAACAATGTTATTTGTATGTTTTCTTTTATTTTTTTCCAGGCGGAAGATGGCAGGCGGTTCAACAGGAATGGAATTGTGCCCACACTGTGGAAAGCCCTTCAAGCGGCTCAAGTCTCATTTGCCCCACTGCAAGATGGCCGACAAAGTACCATCACCTAGTGCAACGGCTATGAAACCCAAGCATGGGAAAATAGAACCCACTGCAAAAGAGAAGAAGCAGGGGAAAAAGGTCCTGGCACCGAGACAAGCAATGCCAAGAGAAGAGGGCTACAAAGGCCAAGCATGGAGTGCAACCAATACAGCAAGTGAAAAAGCAGAGTCTGTGCAAATGACACACAAATCTGGCACCAAAACTAGTGATGTGTCATTGATGAAAAAACGCAGGGATGCAACAGGACCAGTAAAAGTGGCCAAAAAGTCAGTTGCAGGCCTTGAACTAAGGGCTGATGTGGTGCACAGCCCAACTAAGGCCAAAGGGAGGGAACCACAGGACATTTCCCCTTTGAACCGCAGCAGAGGACAGCATATCTTTGGTACGGAGGACACATTGGCAAATGCCACTGCAGGTGGGCTATCGGTGGAAAATCTGGTGCTGCAGGGTGAGAGAGATGTGTTTGTGGGCAGTGCCATTAAACCAGAAGTGCTAATAGAGCATATGGCATTGTCCTCTTGGGAAGAACATAATCCCATTGTTGTCCTACAAACATATGCTCAGGAACAAAACATAGTCCAGCAGAAGCAGAGGTCAACGGTTCACAACCAGACATATGATGCTTCATCAACCAGCTATTTATTCACTAATGAGTGTCAGACCAAAGCCTCCGGACAACATTCTCTGGGGATCGCCGAGCCTATAAACCTGCTAGCTAAGAAGGATTGGGGAGACACATTGGTAGGGGCAGAACACGAGGCAATGGATATGTTTCACTCTGGGGATGAGACGGCAAGAAATAGCCATGCAAGTATAGAAAAAGGGAAAGACGGGAGGCCGAGTGTAAAGCAGACTTCTGTGTCAAATCATGTTGAAGACCCTTTGCAAAAAAGCATGGTCAAAAGCTCAGGAGGTGACTATCCCAAAAAAGAATCTGGACAAGAAAGATCATCTGTGGAAGAGGAGTACCTCAAAGATTTCAAAAGTTATACAGAGTCCAGGGAGCCTCTTCCCATCTTCCAAACGCTAGACCCCGGTGATTGCCCAGGGGCATTGGTTGATACAAATCAGAATGGAGAAAGAAGTAGGGTTCTCATGACTTGCCTGCAGCAGTTGCCCGAGAAGGGACAGCCAGCATTTTCAAGGTTATCTCAGTTTTATCTGGATGAAGCTAAAAAAAGGATGATCCATAGCAAGGATTTGAATCCATGTTTCAGCTCCCACCCACAAGATGATCAACTTTTGTGCAGCACTAGGGTACCACGGGAAGCTGTAGGGCTGCACTGGATTCCTGAATTTTATTTCAGTTATCAGCATCTACAAGTGGTTCCTCGAAAGTACAACTGGTGGGGAAAGGAAATCCTGTCAACGGCATCCAATCATCTTCGAGAAGAGCTTGGTACGTATAAAAGTCGCACCGATTTCTTTTTTTTGCTTTGGTTTGAGGTAGCCAGATGTTTTTTTTTTTTGAAGTACGGAAAAATAGAGTTTCGTAGCGTTTGCGGATAAAAAAAGAACCAGTTCTGAAAATGTGGAGTGATCAAAATATTTTCCATTAAATAAAGATACAATGTTAGTGTCTGACAAACGGTCATCTTACATGTAGATTAACTGGCATAGGTTTGAAGAAATTAATTTTGTAGCAGAGGCAGAATCAGTGCATGCTCACATTACCTCCATGTCACTCTTCCTCCTCCCAGTACTTACCTTTGAAGCACCCGCCTCCAGGGTCAGATTGGACCATAAAATTGTCTCAGGCACCAATGAAAAAGTGGCCACCAGTTGCAAATGGCAATTCATATCTTTTGTGATGGACTGTTTCAATAGTACCAAAGGGGGAGTTTTGGGATAAAATGTGATGCAAATTCTGCATTTTAAAGATATTTATTCAGCAACACTGGTCAAAACTACTAGCCGCATAGTGAAGTAACTCATCCAACTGGCCCACATTGGGCAAAAAACGTAGCCCACTTTGACCCAAAAAAATGGCCCGCACCAGATAAGTGCAGACTGGAGGGCTGGTTGGCTGGAACGAGAACCGACAGCAGTTGGTGACGCTCAGGCAGTGAGTATGACCAAGTTGATCGGTAATGTTCTGCTCTTGCTAGGGCTGTAGAGGGGCACATGCTCACTGAATGCTGGGTAATCTTGGTGCTGGCTTGTGTCTCGCTGTCGGAGTGACACTCATGATGGCCATGTTGGTTTGGCCATCCGAATACGCAATTGAGCATAAGTGGATATCCCAGGAATTAAATGCCTGCAAAGAATGTGGAGAAAGTACGAGTCACATCGCAAGTTAGCTTTCAGAGCCAGAAGGAGTTCTTTAAAGAGGGAAGACAAATTGAAGCATAGGAAAGAAACCGAGACAGCGGATTCTCCACTCACGAAAAGAAAGTGACCTAAGAAGCATATAACACAAGTCTTGGACTTTATAGGGTTTGAGGGCACTCTGTGCCCCCAGGTCCATCAGCAGATCCTAAAATCAGCTAGTACAGAAGGCTAGCAAAATGTGGCTCCCATCTGATCGTGGACATCAGGGATCACATTTTGAAGGAATGGAAGGAGTCTGAGCTTATTATCATGCTATATTCATGACCAAGCTGTGTCCACTGACAGGGAAGGAAGCTACTTTTCAGAGGCTGTGTAGGTAGAAGAGATTGTGTGGACAGGTACTCAATGCCAGAAAAAGAACTGGCAGCATGGGATCGAGTTGGCAAGTAGGCAGACTCAGCTGGTGCCTTTTCTTCTTTGTGAGTTAATACAAATGGATTATACAGGGCTGAGACGGTACTGCACGGTTTTAAGAAGCTGTACAAGGCAATTCAGGAGGGGAAGAACTGTGCTCCAATACTGGTTGGCATTCTGAGGCATGTAGAAATGCTATCAGACCTCTCATTTGATGGAGTGACAGGGGCAGGAATAGCAATGGGATCCATCATCTGGCACACTGATGATTTCAGAAAGAAATCACCTGAAGCTTCTGTCTGAAGGGAAGAAGCCTTTTGGGGACCTGTTGGAAGGAAAAGTCCACATGGTGTTTAAAGTGGATAAGCATAAACTAAGAAAAAAAGACCAGTCAAAATAGTCTGGGTATCAAAAACAGACCAGATCGGGCGTCAATCAGATGCAGACCATCTAAATGATAAAAGACAGATTTCATCTCAAAAAGACAGATTTCAGCTGCAGAATTCCTGACAATCAAAGTTGGCCAGTTGAAGGCTGGCTGCAACATTTCTTCAAGGTTTGGGACAGGTTGTCTGGGCCAACAGAATTGTGCAGTTTGGGAAGAGTTCCATTCAAACCCCCTGGTCTGGACCGATCCTTACTCTAGCTCCGAGGGACAGGTGCAAGAGGAAAGCAATGTCCCAGACAATACATTAGTTCATTATGATAGCAGCAATTTCAAAGTTTGCCAGGAGGGAGAGGGGCCAGGGATGTTATTGATTATTTTCACGGTACCCAAATCATCAGGGAAGTTCAGATTGGTATTCGGTAAATTGGCAGGTAGAGGTTCAAGATGGAGACCATACAAAAGATATTTTCCTTCATCTCTAAAGATGACTGGTTGGCATCAATCGACGTTTCGGATGTATACTATCATGTGCCAATCAAGAAATGGGATCAGCTATTCCTGGGGTTTGCAGTACCAGAACGGCTCTTATAGTTCAGTGTAATAACTTTTGGGAAAAGAACAGTACCCAAGTACCTAGGGTGTTCTGACTTCTGGCTACAATTGTGTTGTTGTTGCATCTGGAGGGGATCAGATATTTTTGTATTTCGATGACTAGTTGATCAGGGTCAGGACTTCAGCTCAAGTACAGAAAGTGTGCCAGTGTGTGGTCTAATTGGGATTCATGGTGAATCTGGAGAAGTCCCATCTGGCACCCTCACAGTCCCTGACCATCATGGGGGCACAGTTCTGTACCAGGTTGTGGGGGGCTTACCGCCTTCAGGACTGATCAGTTCGCCTCAAGGGAGTTCTGACAATTCTTCAGGGGACATGCCCAAAGGCCAGGAGATTCCTTCCTGAAGGAACAGGGGCACATTACATTTTGCATCTTTGTGGTGCCATGGCCAAGATTTACTGCTATGTCTCCAAGAGTCCCACATACATTTGCACTGGGTTACGGGCTTACAGGCCTTGGAGACCTTCATCCCAATTACCACAGACCTACTGCTCAAACCTGAGTGCCGTTTCCAAATTGTCATACTCAGGAGAGCGGTGAAGTTGGAACAGCATTACAACCATAATTACCACCAATGCAAGCATCATGGCGTGGGGCAACATTTGATACTGAGGATATGAAGAAATGGGAGCTAGAGGAGGCAGGCAACTCCTACAGTTGGTGGGAACTGTCAGCAATAGAAAGGCTGCTGCAAGTCTTTTCAGGTCAGATTCTATCTAGGCCAAGTGCTTGTAATATGCGCAGACAACTCAGTAATGGTGTACACCAATTGCCATGGGGAGTTGGTAGCAAATTGTTGAAGAAACTTGCTGAGGAAATATGAGAATGGCAGGCCCATATGCTCTCGCTGGAAGAAGTATATATCAGGAGGAGTGTAGAATCTGATGACAGAGCAAGGTATTTTCCTGCTCACAAGAGATTTCTCTACTTCAGAGTCGCTTCTGGGCGATATGTGCAAAGTTTGGGATGTCAGGAATGACCTGTTTGCCTCTCCTGCAACAACCAACCGGACAAATGTTGTTCGAGAGTCCAGTCTTGGAGAGGGTGGATGCGCGGATGTTCATTTGGGGAATTTGTTTTATAATTTTCCTCCAATAACACTAATTCCCAGGATCCCAAAAAAGATTGGGGACCAGTGAGGGGATGTGTAATCCTAGTTGTCCCATATAACAGCACGTGATTTTACTGGCCAGCCTCTGCTTATCAAGGCCAATACCACGCCGGCAGGTGAATGCCGGCCCTCTACCTAAGGATTCTCTACACTAGGATCCATTCCTGTCTGGAGCCTGTCCGGAGGCATCCTAGGCCTGGGCCACAGACCCTGGCTACATTTGGGTAAGCCTCCCCTGTCTTCATAGCCTGCTGTATTGACCTAGAGCATAACCTTTGGCTATCTCAGGTTCCCCTATGTGGTGTTCCTTCACGAGTGCCGTCGTACTTCATATTCATACTTTTTGGACTTCCGCTACCATTTCCGTTGGCTTGTTGATGTAATGTTATGTTGCACCGCACCATGGTGTACTATGTAGCGCATCCGCATCCACAGTAATACAAACGTTTGTTTGTATTACTAATTTAGTTTAACTTGCAGCTAGTTCAGCCCAGCACACCTGTTCACCAATTGCTGCACCCGGCCTAGTGTGCCCTGTGTCGAGCCTGCACCGAACTTACCTTTATGCATAACCTACCTTACCGTGCATGAACATTATCATGATCGCCTCTCTCACAACGCCGCTAATAATGCCTCTCTAACAATGCCTTCATACTTGAGTCTGGCGCTTGGCGCACTGTAGCCACGGCATCAACATGGTCCCGGCATCCACCCGATTGTTGAATCCGCTATGCTGCACTTCTGTTTGTTAGGCACTGCATTTAGCCTATTTGTAATGTTAGCACGTGACCCTGCATCTTGCCTACTACTGATCCTCGATGGCCTACTGCTGCTAGCTTGACACTGCATCCAGCCTGTTATTGATGTTAGTGAGTGACCCTTCATCTTGCCACTACTGATCTTCGATGCCCTACTGCTGCTAGTTTGACACTGCATCTAGCCTGTTATTGATGTTAGTGAGTGACCCTGCATCTTGCCTACTACTGATCTTCGATGCCCTACTTCTGCTAGCTTGACACTGTATCTAGCCTGTTATTGATGTTAGCGTGAGACATTGCACGTGCCAGATATTGTATCCTCTAGGCCTTACAGGTACCAGTATTTGACACTCCTCTAGCCTTGGGGCCTAGTTACTGATCATAACATTCGATGCATTATGTTGCCCTAGCGCCCGTATTACTGCAACTAGTGCTCGACTCGCTCTAGCCCTCATAGGCCTGTTATCACATTTAGTATGAACGTTGTATTTAGCCTAGAGTGTGTCCCTCTCGCCTGCCTTGAACCCTGAAGTATGTACTGTCCCCCTGGTTCTCCAGCTGCGCTACAACAGTAATTTTTATCATGTGCCCCCGCATCTTATTAATCTGCTGCCTTCTATTGTTCTCACACCTGTCCTTCGCAGTAAGGCTGCCCATACTCTCACTACCCATCCACCTCACTTGCCCTCATGCACCCACCGTCGCTTCAGCATCCTTGGCTTACTATCAGCTACTGCACTCACCCTGGTACATTATGGGTTGTCTCCTGCCAGCGGCCAATGAGCACAATCAGTTCTCTACCTCCACTAACCAGTACCTTAATGCTCCGGCTCTTTGGTTAGAACACTTCGCAAAGAAACCAACACTGAATCAGCCTTGTGACATTCCCACGAGAAATAAGAGACTAGGATCTAGGTTCTGTCATGTGAAGAAACGCTTCAGTGCCCACACCCTGCCTAAACTCTCCTTATCTAGTCTCAGCCCCCCGGATATATGCACGAACCCTACAAGCAACTACCCTACAACTGTAGCCCCAGCAGCCAAAGACTCTCAGCTCAAAGGCGCGCTTATTAATGCGAGATCGATCAAAGCCCACGCATTTGACATTGCTGATTTGATTACAACTCAAGAGCTGGACTTTATCGCCATATCTGAGACATGGTTACATGCAGCTTCTGGTCCCACACTATCCCACACTATCGCTTGCCATACCTCCAGACTACAGCATTACACGCTGTGACTGCAACATTGCCCAATCTAGAGGGGGTGGAGTTGCCTATATCCACAAAAATACACTTGGCCTTAGAGTTGTACCCAATGCCAACTTTAAGTCGGCGGAGCTCATCACAGTCAAACTACCCATAACGCCTAACCAAACGGCCACCATACACCTTATCTACAGACCACCTGGCCCAGCCTCCACCTTTGTGGATGACCTTATTATTGGACAAATCTAAGACCACCTCGCAAATCATTCTCCTAGGAGACCTCAATCTAGGTTTCTGTGACCTTAATGACCCTACCGCCACGGACCTGGCTAATACCCTAACCGACCTTGGTTTCACTCAGCACATCGCAGAACCTACCCACATCAAAGGCAGGACACTTGATTGGCTAACTGAGACTAATTGCAACATCAATTTAATATCTAATTCACCTTGCCTATGGTCTGACCACCATATCATCACCTACACTATTGATTTAGCCGCACACCACCTTCCCACTTTGGCTCCCGCCATACCCACCAGAAACAAAAAAATCTAACTAAAGAGAAATCGCTCCATCTCTTACTACCCTCCCTAAACAAGGTCACATACTCCTGTTCTGATCCCACTATCCTTGCTGATACCTACAATCAAGCAATGCTCTCAGCCTTAAACGCTATTGCCCCAATCAAAATGAGAGAGCCTAAACAGCACGCGCACCTTAACTCCTGGTTTACACCGCAGCTCAGAGCGCTCCGTAAAACTAAACGTGCGGAAAACCGTTGGTGAAGCCATCAGTCAGATGCCCATAAGGATGGCCTTATCCTAGCCACCCTTAACTATATAGAAGCCATCTACCATGACAAAAAAAGAGTCCTTCAATACCCGCATCATGCAAGCCGATTCTAATACTAGAGAACTATTCAAGATCTTAAAGGAACTGGAATCTCCTGACACATGTATCAAAGATAGCAACTGGTGCGCTAATATCCAGTCAGCCCTTTTCAATAAAATCGCTTCCCTCCAATCTAAAATTAAAGTTAAACGAAACGAATTGAAGCAGGATAACCGTCAGCCTACTCCTATCACGACTACCCCTCTTGCAGCACCTATTATTAAACCGTTTGCCTTCTCTCCACTCACCATTGCTGAAGTGGAAGTCATTATCAATAGAATTAAACCGTGCTTGGGTGATCCCACTGCTAAAAAAAAACCTTCCTTCGACCCGAGTATACCAATCAATTACAGGCAAATTACAACGGTCCCGTTCCTGCTCAAAATTCTTGATCGCTCGGCCTACCTGCAGATTCAAGACTACTTGGAACTCAACAACCTCCTTGGACTAAGACAATCTGGCTTCCGCCCCTGGCATGGGACGGAAATGGCCTTGTTAGATTTGAAAACACAAATCGAAGTCCTGAAAGACAATGGGAAACTAGCCTTACTATTACTCCTAGACCTGTCTGCAGCCTTCGACCTGGTCAATCACAAAATCCTGTGCCAGTACCTCCGCTCCACCGCCTACTTTTCTGATTCAGCCACTGCATGGATCAGCTCCTTTCTCAGCAACAGATATGAGGGTTTTCTCCCCATCAGCGGCTGCAGACCCAGCCCCAATCCAATGTGGGGTCCCACAAGGCTTTTGTGTGTCTCCCACACTCTACAATGTGTTCACCAAACCACTCTTGATGTCCTTGATTATCTGGGTGTATCTTACACTAATTATGCCGATGACACCCAGATACTCATCCCCATCACAGGTGATCACATTGCAGATACCAAGGCACTGAACGAAGTATACTCGGTAATCCAGACTTGGATGGCCCAACACGAACTTTGCTTCAATGACGATAAGACAGAGCTCCTCATCCTGGGCTCCGCTCAACGGCTTAATAATCTAGATCCCTTGTAGCAGTCCTTCACCATTGATGGCAATGTCATTAAAGTGTCTAAGGATACAAAAACCTTGGGCATCTATCTTGACTCCACCTTGTCCCTGACAAGACAAACTAATGCCGTTAGATTAGTGTCGGCATATACCTGCAAACTCATTGCGGCCTGCAGACCTTTCCTGACCACCCCCAACAGCATCATCCTAGCTAGAACGCTTGTTATGGCTAAGATCAATTACTGCAGTGGCCTCTACCTGGGGACTTGCCAGTCCAGGTAATGACAGTGGGAGTCACTGGGCTTCCACTATCTGTCTTTGCCCAAACAGTTATAGCACAAAATAGACAGTAGTTCTTTTATTAAAACATATTTTATTCCTGGGTCTGAGTCCCGAATACTGAATTTCTTGCCCTGTGTGTGAATAACTCATACCCCCATGTTATTGCACACCCGTGCCTAGAATGGCGGTGGTGTGCCGACTGCAAGGGTATGGGAATCCTTGCCCTCAACTCTCTCATTACTTTCCTCAGTCTAAATAGTAGGTGCACATTTCGTGGGGGTCGGTATATTAAGCACTACAATGAAACAACTAAAACAGAATTGTTCTATCAATCAATAAGGTGACTTAATCTTGTGTTTATAGATTTAAAATGGTATGATATAATTCTACGAGCCCATTCCTCAAATTGCTGTAGGGTCTCGGAGTTGCGGTCATCAACCTAGCAACTCTTAATAAAAGTCAACTGGTTTCAGCGTTTCTAGTCACTAGCCCCTTTCTTCAGGACGGAGAATATAGCATTCTCATTGACAAAATGATTTCTTCACATGTCTCCACATCTTGGACAGTTTTGAGAGGTGCTTCGGGTTACCCACGGGCGTTTTGGCTTGTGTCCCGATCCCTGTTGGGTTAAAAAAAACGGACAAAAGGGGGGGATTGTAAGTGCGGGATATTCTGGATAACAAATAGATATAAGGAACAGCCATACAGGTCAAGAGGTGTTACCTGTGGTGGTACTTTTGGTTCTCTGGTTGTTGCGGATGCCCCTATGTTCATGGTCACTTCCTACAACCTAAAGAATAGATAACTTAATATGTCTTAAGCTGTACCAACTGTTTTACAGACTAGTTGTCAATGCTTAAATGTGTTGGTTCAATTCATATTTTGAATATTTTGCTATAATACCTGTGAAATGGGATCATCTCAAGTTCTGTGGCAGTTCTGTGGCAAATGGGTCTGGAAGCTGGATGCTTCTCTTCTCTCTCTCTTACTCACTACCAACCTGAAACCTAAATCACAAATCATCCTGGGTGACTTCAACTTGGGACTTAATGACCCCAATGACAATCAGGCAACCTCCCTTAATGACACCATTACTCATCTAGGCCTCACCCAACACATTAATAAACCTACACATACAAAAGGAAGATCCTTGGACTGGCTTGCAGACGCCAACTGCAACCTCTCATTGACCGACATCACTCCTTGTGCTTGGACTGACCATCACCTTATTACCTTCTCTCTACCCAGATCTATACCATCTACTACACTACCCACTGGGTTACCTCAAATAATCTCCAGAAATAACCGCAACATCACTATAGAGAACATTAGTCCTCTTCTCGTGCCTATCAGTAAAACTAATCTACCTACGCAAAATGACAACCCATCAGCCATTGTAGACCTATACAAAAATAACCTAGAACTAGCTCTCAACCAGATAGCTCCTCTTAAACAACGAAAAGCCAATACCATTGCCCACTCCAACAAATGGTTCTCAGCAGAACTAAAGGCTCTCCGCAATATCAAAGAACCGCAGAAACTAGCTAGAGAAAATCCCCTTCTCTCTCCACTAAAGATAAGTTCGCCTCAGCAGCCTCCACCTGCAAATCCACCATCTTAAAAGCAAAAAAAGAGATCTCTAACATGAGAATACAAAACACCAAATCTGGCACTAAAGAACTATTCTCTATACTAAGGGAACTCGAATCACCACTGCCTCCTTCAGAGGACTGCATTAAAGACAACGCCTGGTGCCATAATATCCAGCTCGCCCTCGCTAACTAAATTGCCCTTCTACAAACTAAGATAGAAGTAAAAAAAGCCAACCTTGCCTCCAAACAGAACCCCAACAGCATAATAAACCACACCACCCCTAATTGCCCTTCCTACCACTTCTCACCTGTCGCAGAAGAGGAAGTAATCAAGATAATCGCCAGTCTCAAACCATCCAACTGCAAAGGTGACATTTGTCCCGCCTCCGTCATCAAAGACGGGGCTAATGAGTTAGCCACTCTCATCACCTCCTTGATCAATACCTCCTTCAAAAACTCAGTGGTCCCCAATAACTTTAAAGAAGGGTGGGTCCTACCCCTGCTCAAAAAACCCAACCTCGATCCCAACATCCCCACAAATTACAGGCCCATCACCGCAGTCCCATTTCTCCTCAAAATCTTAGACAGGGTAGCCTACCTCCAAATACAACAACCTCCTAGGCCGCGACATTCCGGCTTTAGACCAAGGCACGGGACTGAAACTGCCCTCTTGGATCTAAAAATCTAAATGGATGATGCCAAAGATAAGGGCAAACTGGCCATCTTGCTCTTGTTGGATCTATCTGCTGCCTTCGATCTGGTTGACCACCAGATCCTCACTCATCACCTCTCCTCGGCTGCTGCATTCTCTCAGAATGCCACTAAGTGGATCCAGTCATTTCTGTCTGACAGGTCGACTAGGGTCTTCACCCCTACCGCGGCTGCGGACCCTATCCCAATCACATGTGGAGTGCCCCAAGGCTCCTGCATTTCCCCCACACTTTACAATATCTTCACGAAGCTCCTCTTTGACCGTCTTGACGATCTGGGTGTCGGCTACACTAATTATGCAGACGAAACCCAGGTCCTCATCACTCTCACTGGCAGCTATGAAGAGGATATTGCAAAGCTTAATGAAATCTACCTAGAAATCCAAGCCTGGATGGCCACACACAGTCTCTGCCTCAACGACGATAAGACAGAACTGCTTATCGTAGGCTCCCAGGCTCGCCTCAACAAACTAGACCAAAGGTACCAATCCTTTACCATTGAGAGCAACATCATAAAAGTTTCCAAAGAGGTCAAAACACTAGGTGTGTACCTCGACTCCACCTTGTCACTAAAAAACAAACTCCACCATCTCAACCACCACCTAGACCAATAAATTGATCAATGCCTGCAGGCCTTTCCTCTCCACCTCTAGTTGCCTCACCTTATCTAGAGCGTTGATATTGTCTAAATTAGACTATTGCAACACACTCTACCTAGGCACTACCACAAAAAACTTGAACAGACTCCAGATCCTGCAAAATAATGCACTAAGATGCGCCCTTAACCTCCCGCGCAAGGCTCACATATCCACGGCTAGCAAAGAAGTCCACTGGCTCCCGATCCGCGACAGAATTAAGCTAAGAACCCTGGTCATCACCCATAAGTGCCTGTCACGCACCGCCCCTCGCTACCTCTCAGACAAATTCTCTAGACACTGCTCCACTAGACCCACCAGAACCCCCTACCTACACCAACTAAAGATCCCCAACTACAACCTAAAAACAGCAGGAGGTTCCAGTTTCCCAGTGCTTGCAGCACAATGCTGGAATACCCTCCCTCTTGCAATTAGATCGGAAGCTGCATTCTGGCCATTCAGAGCCATGGTGAAATCATGGCTACTAGCCTAAACATCTAATCTCTCAATGACACGTTCGGCCAGCCGCCGCTCGCCACCATGTAGTAATGTTCACCCGATTCAGGCCCATCCTGTACCCCGGTCCTCACTCTCCATTGTAACTATCTTGTACCCTGTTCTCTGTATATTCTATTCTTGTATGTAACTACTCAGAGCTTGGACTAATGTATGCTCTGACTGGTGTATTAAGGTGTTCGTGTAACGATATGTAACGCTGCTGTGCACATGATTATGCGCTCATCTACCTGAGGGATCGGACGCGCTTTCTAAATTAACAAACTAAACTAAACTAAGCTTGATTAGTCCAGTCTTCTTCTTGACTTGTTATTGGGTACCTCTGTGGAGTAAAAGCCAAAGTAGGAGCATTTACTCTTGAGTCTGCACACATACACTACCAAATACGAGTGTCTATTCTAATTGCAACGTTTCGTGCGTGTTGCATATCCACAAGTTTAATTGACTGAACTGGCGCTTAACTACTACACCAAACCGAATTGTTCTCACTAGTAACTGGCAGATAAGAACCCTACATATTGTAAATGTGGCGCAGTGGATTATATTACTGGGCACAGCCTAATAGAACTTGGTTGTTGCCCAAAGGTACGCGTTATAACTAACGGCATGCGTTACAATATACGTGTCACTCGCTGTGTAAGTGAATTGCGCCCGGTATTGTTCAATTAAAATTCATTACAACGCCCATGGGACACAAGCGATGTGGGAAAAGACAGAGCATGTGTGCTATGGTCCACGATTCCGCTTGCTGTACGTGTCACAGGCAATGCTCGCTTACCTGCTGCACGCAGAATCTTATCTCTCGCGAACGGTCTGCTTGTGAACGGGCTGCTTGTGCACAGGCTGCGCTATTGTCCTCTATCTTAATTCTCGTGTATATGAGGTGTGGCCATTTCCGGTCAAATGTGAATGCAGAACTACAAAATTCCCACAGTGGTGCTGGGAATTGTAGTTGCCTAGCTGCCTTCAAACACACTGATACTGTTCGTGTGTGTGTGTGTGTGTGTGTGTTTAAACGATTCCAAGTGTAATCGCGTGTTGGTAGAGGGCTGCATGTGTAGCTCGGTCGTAATGGAAGACTGTGCCACACATCAGAATTCTTACATATGACTGAAAAAGCCCTATATCTTATATAAAGGCTTAACTGTAAAGATCTGCATATTGAGATTATAAAATTGTTACGGGCAGTGCCATTATTCGTTATGTTTGTAAAATCTGTGCTCAAGTACTACATATAGCGCACTGGTGCCCAAGGTAGACAAAACAATGCCTCTACAAGAGGCAGACAATTTCAACCAAAGAATAGACCAAGACCAGGTAACTGGAACTTCTCAAGTGGAAGTTCCGATGAAGATACAGGTAGATCCAACAAAACACTCCGCTTCGATGATCAAGAACAAAACCAAGGAGGAAAAACTCGGGGTTTTCAGGTCCCACAAGGACGTGGCTCACCCAGAGGGTGGTGGCAAGATCAGTCCCCCAGGGTGACCAGGAATTGTGGCAGAGGGTGGTACGAACAAAACCACCCCCAAGAATATGACAAAACCAGGGGAACCCCCAGACAAACTCTTTAGTTGTGAATCTCTCAGATTTAACACTGACATAAGACCAGTTACAAGTATGGGAAAAGGGGCTTTCATATATGCCCACAGCAGCACATGACCCCTTCCAAACTAGAATTGAACTGACACAGCTCATGAGAAAAATCCAGTTGAAACAATACTTTTCCAAAAACACCTATGAGGGAACGCCAGACGTTACTCAATTACATAATAGATCTATCTTTTATCCTCCCCCACATGCTATAACAGCAAGAAATTAGAGCACATTGAGAAGGAGGAACTTACATACTTTAATAACATGACCAGGAAAGAAACAGCTCTGTCCGAAATAAGAACGAATGAGAAGATCACTATAAAATCTGCCGATAAAGGGGGAGCTATTGTCATCATGAACAAAACAGATTACGATAAGATGGTGAACATTTTAGTTGACGATGTAAACACATACAGAAAATTGGGGAGTGACCCAACAGAAAGATTAAGGAACCTGATCAATTCCATCATTGAGGAAGCAGAGGCAGAAGGCCACATCAACGCCAAAGAAGCAGACTTTTTAAGTCCTAAATATCCGAAATGCCCAGCTTTTTATGCACTCCCAAAAATTCATAAAGGGACTTCACCACCACCAGGGAGACCGATAGTGTCGGGTATCGGCTCCATATTAGAACCTCTGTCACAATTCGCTGATTTTTTTTTCCTCAAAGATGAGGTTCTGAAAATGCGTTCTTATACGAAGGACACCACAGCTGTTGTCACATACTTCGAGAATCTCACTCTGGTCAGCCCGGATGTTTTTATTGTAACTATGGACATATAATCACTATACCCTAGGATTCCCCAACAAGAAACCTTAAGAGTGGTTGAAAAGATCTTAACAGACAAATCAGGGAATTTAGATATGCCCATCATTCTTATCCTACAACTAGCAGAAATTGCACTTACGAAGAATTTTTTCGTCAAGGAGGACACGTACTATGAACAAATAGCCGGGACAGCCACGGGAGGGACATTTGCCCCCACTTTGGCCAACCTGTACGTTGCCTCGTTTGAAGAAAAATACATCTATCCCGAAAACAACCCTTTCTCTAAACGCATCCTAAGTTGGCGTCGTTACATTGACGACATTCTGATGTTATTTGAAGGAGATCACAACAACCTCACCAACTTCATTACATGAGTGAATGGATTAGATCCATTCCTTAGTTTACTCACGAGGCAAGCAAAACCGAAGCCACATTTTTAGATCTTAGCATCAAAAGAACAGGAAACAATTTTGAAACCACTGTGTTCCGCAAAGCCACAGATAGGAATTCCCTTTTAGAATATTCCAGTTTCCATCAAAGGAACCTTAAGGAAAACCTGCCATTTGGGCAGTTCCTCCAATTTAGGAGGAACTGTACCACCAAAGAGGAATATGATGCACAGGTGAAAATACTTTCATCCAACCTAAGAGAAAGGAACTATCCCAAAAGAATCATAAGACAAGCCTGCAAAAGGGCAAGGAACATACCCAGAGAAGTTACTCTCACACAACATGGAAAAAGAGAAAGGGGATCGGATGTAATCACAGCAGTCTTCAGCCACTCCCCTGTGGTGAACCTTCTCAAAAAAGAAATACAAAAATCCTGGCACTTACTAAATGTAGATGACAGCAATTTACCAGCACCACTGTTTGCTATCAAAAGAAGGAAAAACCTTAGGGACAGTCTCACACATACATATCAAGAAACTAAACCTCCAGAGACCAATACCCTCTGGAATACGCCAAGAATGGTGGGACATGACCCATGTGGTAATTGCTCAGTGTGCCAATTCACGAAACGACATTGGGTGGAAACACCCGTGGGAACAGAAGGTGTTCACAAATTGTAACAAAACCAATGTGGTATATCAAATCCTCTGTCCATGTTACATGAGATATATCGGAATGACCACAAGATCAATAAAAACCCGTATCTGTGAACACAGATCTAACATCGGAACAAAAAGATGCACTGCCCCACTTGTGGATCATTATAATACAAAAGGACACTCAGAAAATGAAATCACGTGGACGATTTTAGAGAAAGTAACATTACCCAAAATAGGAGGTAATATATCAGCACTGCTATTATGAAGAGAACAAATGTGGATTTACAGACTTCAAAGTCATAAGATCGGCTTAAATGAAGAGATCTGTTGGCAAACCTTGGCCGTGCAATGAACACTATCATTCTAGATTGAGACCACTAGTAGAGTATAAAACACCTTACCTTAAGAGAGCACGTATCTTGATGCATTCTATAGATACTAGCTATTTGAATTGTTATGATTCTAAATACAGATGCTTAATATACATCATGGGATATAAAAATGAGAGGCACCTCTATATATGGGTGCACTCACGATAACGAGATCACTATAAGTAGTTCCACTAGATATAAAGTTTTGTCTACCTTGGGCACCAGTGTGCTATATGTTGTACTTGAGCAAAGATTTTACAAACATAACGAATAATGGCACTGATGTGTGCACTGCCCGTAACAATTTTATAATCTCAATATGCAAATCTTTACAGTTAGCCTTTATGTAAGATATAGGGCTTTTTCAGTCATATGTAAGAATTCTGATGTGTGGCACAGTCTTCCATTACGACCAAGCTACACATGCAGCCCTCTACCAACACGTGATTACACTTGGAATCGTTTAAACACACACATACACACATGAACAGTATCAGTGTGTTTGAAGGCAGCTAGGCAACTACAATTCCCAGCACCACTGTGGGAATTTTGTAGTTCTGCATTCACATGTGACTGGAAATGGCCACACCTCATATACACGAGAATAAAAGATGGCGGACGATAGCGCAGCCAGTGCACAAGCAGCCCGTTCACAAGCAGACCGTTCGCGAGAGATAAGATTCAGCGTGCAGCAGTTAAGCAAGCATTGGCTGTTACACGTACAGCAAGCGGAATCGTTGACCATAGCGCACATGCTCTGTCCTTTCCCGCATCACTCGTGTCCCATTGTGTTGTAATGAATTTTAATTGAACAACACCGGGCGCAATTCACTTACACAGCGAGTGACACGTATATTGTAACGCATGCCGTTAGTTATAACGCGTACCTTTGGGCAACAACCAAGTTCTATTAGGCTGTGCCCAGTAATATAATCCACTGTCCCACATGTACTATGTAGGGTTCTTACCTGCCAGTTACTAGTGAGAACAATTCGGTTTGGTGTAGTAGTTAAGCGCCAGTTCAGTCAATTAAACTTGTGGATATACAACACGCACGAAACGTTGCAATTAGAATAGACACTCACTCGTATTTGGTAGTGTATGTGTGCAGACTCAAGAGTAAATGCTCCTACTTTGGCTTTTACTCCGCAGAGGTACCCAATAACAAGTCAAGAAGAAGACTGTACTAATCAAGCATCCAGCTTCCAGACCCATTTGCCACAGAACTTGAGATGATCCCATTTCACAGGTATTATAGCAAAATATGAATTGAACCAACACATTTAAGCATTGACAACTAGTCTGTAAAACAGTTGGTACAGCTTAAGACATATTAAGTTATCTATTCTTTAGGTTGTAGGAAGTGACCATGAACATAGGGGCATCCGCAACAACCAGAGAACCAAAAGTACCACCACAGATAACACCTCTTGACCTGTATGGCTGTTCCTTATATCTATTTGTTATCCAGAATATCCCGCACTTACAATCCCCCCCTTTTGTCAATTTTTTTAACCCAACAGGGATCGGGACACAAGCCAAAAATGCCCGTGGGTAACCCGAAGCACCTCTCAAAACTGTCCAAGATGTGGAGACATGTGAAGAAATAATTTTGTCAATGAGAATGCTATATTCTCCATCCTGAAGAAAGCGGCTAGTGAAAAGGACCACTGAAACCGGTTCACTTTTATTAAGAGTTGCTAGATTGATGACCGCAACTCCGAGACCCTACAGCAATTTGAGGAATGGGCTTGTAGAATTATATCATACCATTTTAAATCTATCAACACAAGATTAAGTCACCTTATTGATTGATAGAACAATTCTGTTTTAGTTGTTTCATTGTAGTGGTTGACTTGACCCCTCTGGTCAAATCAATGCATTTTTACCTATAAGACACATAGACTGGAGGCGGTACTAATAAACTAAGATACCGACCACCACGAAATGTGCACCTACTATTTAGACTGAGGAAAGTAATGAGAGATTTGAGGGCAAGGATTCCCATACCCTTGTAGTCGGCACACCGCCACCATTCTAGGCACGGGTGTGCAATACCATGGGGGTATGAGTTATTCACACACAGGGCAAGAAATTAAGTATTAGGGACTCAGACCCAGGAATAAAATATGTTTTTATAAAACAACGACTTGCCAGTCCAACCTGAACAAACTGCAAATTACCCAGAATAACGCCATTAGAGCGGCGCTAAATATTCCAAGATAACAACACATATCTGATGTAAGGACCAACTTGCACTGGCTCCCTGTCAAACACAGAATTGCACTGAAGTCACTTGCCCTTACCCATAAATGCCTGACCAACAAGGCCCCCCTTTATCTTCCCAACCGTCTCTCCCTGCATACTTCCTCCCGACCCAAAGAATTGTCCAGTTAAATTGCCTATCCTTGCCAAGATTCAAACTCCAAACAGCCGGGGGCGCAAGCTTCCCTGTTTTGTCCTCAAAGCTATGGAACTCCCTTACATACGATATTAGGACTGAGCCTTCTTTCAAATCAAAAACTAAATCCTGGCTTTGTGCTCAAATCTGAGGGAGCCCCCGCTTGGGGTATTTGCCGGAGCCATTTGCCTACTCATAATTTTGTCTCACCGAACTGTGTTCATACGTCAACCACTTACTGTGTGCACTTTTGTACCTTATTGTAAATTTTGAAGTCTGACTATTGGCTTGTAAATGCTCCACAATCTCACTTTTGTACCTTACTGTAAACTTAAGTCTGACTGTTTTGTACATACTCTGGAATATAATGTAAATAGGACAAATAAGTAACATGTATGTTGTTGAATATATGTAAATATGCTTCTAAGTTTTCGCACCCGGATGCCCCTGGGCCTGGCGTGCGCTACAAATAAATAAAATACAAAATAAACACAAATATTGGTTGAGGAGGGTTTGTGTTTTTGGTTCTAGTGGAGGTCTGAATTTAACTGGATTCGGCCATTCTGAGGCAGCTGTTTCCCTCGTGGTCCTGCCAAAGTTACAGCCAGGGGAGGGATTGTTCAGTGGACCGTATGGAGGTTGTGCTGAGAGCTTTGTAGAGGGTAACAGACTACGTAGACGCATCTGTATACCAGCCCAGGCATCGTGCAACGCTGAAAATTATGATGGAAATTGGACCAATTATATAGCATAGTCTGAGAGAAATGATATACAAGCTCTGTAGTGTGGGGTTCTGTCACACCTCGGGGAATCTGGCGGCTTTGGACTAGATGGAAGCTGCGCCCTCCATTGCTGGTTCCATCACGTACAGCGAAGCGCAGAGTACGGGTCTAGCCTTTTTGTGCAACGCATTCCGACGCCGGCACTTAATCCCACCCACTTCCGGTGTTGGATGCGTTGCAACGTACAGTATCCCTGTTCGCCTGCGCTGCCCGTACTCTTGGAGTTTCTTTCCTCTAGCCTTTGGCTATTATCCATTCCCGGTTCTCTTATTCTTTTCTTCCGTTTTCAGCAGCCTGCCCTCGCTGCAGCTCACCTTCGCTCATCTTCCCTCTGCTGTTCCATTCCCGGCTTACTCCCTTCCTTTCCTCCTGCCTAGTGTTGTTTCCCTCCTGATCTTGTGCCTTTCTTCTTTTCTACTCTGTCTGTCATTGCTGTCCTTGTCTTCCTGTGTACCAACCTCGGCCTGTCCAGCGGATTGCCTTGCCACATCCTTTATCTAATTTGTTCATCTGGTACTCTATCCTGCGTGACCCTGGGACCTCCCTTCAATTTTGAGCACTTATTATTCTCTTCCTGGACGTTACCAGCCACTCCTCCATTGCTGCTGCTCCTGGAGTTTACCGAATCTTGCAGAAGTAGACCACACTTCAGCAGAGAAGAACTATTCTAGGGTTTTTTGTGCCACAGGCTTTTTCCCCACTATCCGGCGGCCGCAGAGGATAACCACAGCTCACCCATTGGGTGTCACTGTGGCGTCCTTCCACGGTCGCCCCTACCTTCACAAAAAAAAAGGAGAAGACTCGAACCAAGGACAATCCGAAGCTGACACAACGCTGGAAACTCAGAGGTGAGGTGGAAGGGGAGGAAAGGGAAACACTCTCTTCTCAGGAGGAAGATGACATCACAGATCTTTGTGACCGGTTCACACAGGCTTACAATTTCTTCAGGATAGTTTTGAGAAAGGATTAGCAGTCTCTTCCTAGAGGGCTCAGTGGGCAGCCTTTCAGGCTATTGCTGAGTTTTTTTCAGAGCATTTCATGGATGAAGGGGGAGATAATCTGGTCAACAAGCTGTTGTAAAGTGTTTCACTATCTAACACGCATGCTCTCCACTGTGGGATCTTCCTTTTAGTGCTTACATTTTTACAGGTGATTCCATCTGATCTTTAGAGTCCATTGACATTGAATACCTTATGCTGAAAGCTGCCTTTTCGGTGGCAGTCACTCTTGCCCTATGGTTCGTGGGATAGGGGATTTGTTATGGAGACCTTTTTTCTCATCAGGTTTAGGCTGATGCACTGGTGTTAGGATGCAACTTAGCATGTATGCTTAATGTCTCAAACTTTCATAGTTCACAAGATGTAATTTTGCCGGCTTTCTTCCAGAATTCTTCTTCCCCGTAGGAAGAGATGTGGCACTTCCTAGGTGTGAAAAAGGCAATTCTGGTAGATCTAAGAGGCACTGGATACAGGACTACACATGATTTGTTGGTCAAGTTTGGTCCTTCGGGAGCAGGAGCTTTGGGGGTGTCAGTCAGTCATTGGGTTAGGGCAGTGATTGCTATGTCCCAGCCCCAAGTGGCAGCAGGACGTCCTCTAACAGTTCAAGTTCAGGGGAGCTCTATCGGGGCATGAGAACCTCCTGAGCAAGGGCTCGTTGAGTAGCACTACAGGAAATGAGTAGGGCTGCAACATGGGCACATCCTAGCACATTCATTAGGCACTACAGGCTTAATGTGGGCAATCTAGCACCTGGCTCTTTTGGCACCAATGTTTTTATGTCCTGCAAGGTTTGAAATTTTGGGGTGCTGGGAGCCTAGAAGTGCCTGGTTAGCTTGACACCAACAGCTACTAAGAGTTACATTTGGCTCCCCATGCCAAAAGATGCTGAACAAACACACCTATGTGAATTTACATTGGGATACATCTGATTGACATTAAAGCATTAGGGGGTCATAAATGATGGAGAAAATGAAATGTTTGTATCTTAAGCGAAAGTTAGATTTGTGGAACGCTATTTACTAGGGTCTCCTGTTTCCACAAAGTAAATTATGGAATTTACTGCAAAATTACTTCAAAATGTGTATAGGTTTGTGGGTTAAGGGGTAAACGTGGGCAGGGGTTTGGGTAGGTATTGTAATGATGGGAGAAGAGGACTTTGGGGTGACCCCCATAAAGAATAACTACATTTTGAAGTAAATTCCATGAAGTAAATTACTTTGTGGAAATGACATGGAACCATTTACTAGCTTTTCGTTCCCCGGTGGTAGCTCCTGGTTATTGGCTAAAGCTTGATACCCAGGAGCTGCTTTTAGCTCCGGCTTATCAAATCTTAATTTCGATCCCTGTTCTAGAACATGTTGCCTCTGGAAGACAACCTGAATTGTGATAAAATAGCGATGGGTGTGTGGCGGCATACTCTTTGGTGAGTGTGCATTATTATAGGCCACTTCAATCCTAGGAGTTGGTATGCCTCATAGGTAAGTCCTGGGAGGAGGAAGTGGTATGTGGAGGTAATGCATAATGATGTACCAGTAGTATTCATTATTCCTAGTCCTACTCTTCCTCGTCACATTACTGACAAGCGTATGGAAGGGCTTGTCATCCTACTGGGGACAATAAGTAGGGGATTATGGGACACTAAGGGTAATAAACATCCTCTATTGGTGGAGTAGGACTAAATAGGTTCGGCAGTGGGTCATGTCATTGAAGCTAGTGCTGCATAGGTAATTACTGTGACAAGGAAGAGTAGAACTGGGAATACGGAAGATTACCAGTCAGTAATTAATACATTACTACCTGCAGTAACACCAAGTATCCAATGAAGTCCTGTGGGACTGTTTGAATTGGGCATACGATACCACTCATAATCAGGCGAATTTGCCGTTGATAGGAGTGGCAGAAATGATAAACAAGTTTGGTGGTAATTCTGTGGGGAAATATCACTATACTTGTAATGACCCACCTATATTTCTTCCTGTTCCATCTTTAGTTTTAAATCAGCATGTATTGCTTCCTGCATAGCTGTCTTTCGAATGCTAAACTAGTACCACATGTTCAATAGAGCTGACTTGCAAAGCACATGGTCAATCAAACTGACAGTATGAAGAATGATTCCCTCTGAAATTGCAAAAGGGCACAACAAAGAATGTATACCTGCAGTATGACCGCATGGCATTCCAGCAAAGAAGCTGGATTAAAAATGTATCTGGCAGTCTCCACACTACAACTCAAAGAATGGAAACAACCAAGTATGTATTAAAAATCTGCGATTTACCACGAGCAATGATTTGAGAACATGAGACACTTAATGCAAAAACCATATGTTTACATATGTTATGTTTACGGCTTCCAGTTTTCCGTTTTTACTGATTTTTACACATAAATACAGATGGAAATTAATCTGCTTTTTGTCTGTATTTTTTTTAACCACTTTATTGTTTTACAACAAGTCAAAACCAACAACAATAATCACACACAATCTGGCGCTTCTTATTGGATTCCGCCCATCTTTGTCAACTGTCCTGGCGCGCTCCTGTGGCCGCCCTAGCTCGGATCTCTGCTCTTCTGTACTGCAGCAGTTTTGTCCTCTCAGGGTCCTCTGTCACTTGGCTCCGACCCCTCCCCGAGGTTCCCCCCCTTGTTGTCTGCCTTCCCTTCAGAGTTTCTCTGACGCGCTGGGGTCATCTGTGCTGTTCGCCTCCCTCTGTTCGAACAGGTCTTGTAATAGCGAGTTCCAAGCAAGTATCTTATGTCCGCTCTCTCCTTCGCCCCTCTGCATTACTCTGGTCCACACTATCGTCTCCGCCAGTGTACATTTCTTCAAGTCGGCCCACCACGCCTCTATGTTGGGCCCCGAAATGGAGTTCCACGCCATTGCTATACGCCGCTTTTCCAAAATGCACATTAAGCATTTCATTTTAGCTGTATGTGTCCTCTGTTTGTTGCCTCTCGGAAAGCGGCCCAATAAATAAGATTCCGGTGTCCACGCCTGCATGTGGATTCCTCCCCCTTTGTGCAGTTTCCGGGGTTCCCTAGACCCAATAGTGGACATTCTCATGTGCGTGAGGTATGCTCTGTGGGTGAGGTAGAGCTGTGCTTGCCTGAATCTAGCATTTCTGGAGACTATCTTCGGGTATCGGAGGACTCTGGACCATTCTTGGTCAGTGAAGTTTGTCCCGAGCTCCACTTCCCAGCTTTCTAGTGTCTGCAGTTCTCGCACATTGTTGGTTTTCAGTATTTGTTCATAGAGTCTGGAAACAGTATGTCCCCCTTCCGACTTGTCATACCACACATCCAGTGCCCCTGGTTTCTGAGACTTCTGATTATTCCGGCCATCTCCCTTTGATTGTCTGGATCATGTTGTTGTACAGTATGAATTGGCCTTTGTGTATGTCGTGGTCCTCCGTCAGGGTCCGGAATTCCACCCATTGTCCTTCTTTCCATAGGTCCCCGATCTGCACTGCCCCCTTGTCTTCCCAGTGTCTCCGATATGTCACGAGGGACTCGGTCCGTGTGCCTGCCAATCCCGCAAGGGGGATCTGCCTGGAGCAGGGGTCTTGTATCCCCTGGGCTTTCCATGCCTTTTTCCATAGGGTCAGTCCCAGCTTGACCATGTTGGGGAGGGTTCTAGTCAAGGACTTGTCTATCCATATAATTTCCCTTAGATAGTACTGTCGTAATGCAGGTTGGAAAAGCAGTGAGTCTACCGATATATCATCTCCCAGCCATTTGACCACAAATTGCAGTTGCCCTGCTAGATAGTAGCATTCAAAGTCTGCTAACCTAATCCCTCCCGAATCGTAGTCTCTTTGTAGGATATTCAGGGCTATCCTGTTTTTCCCCTCTCCCCACAGGAATTGCTGTGCCAGTGTGTTTAGCTGTTTGAAGAATGTCTTAGGTATGTTGTAGGGGATATTTGTGAAGTAGTATAACATGCGTGGCAATACCGTCATTTTCAATAGGGCTGCCCTCCCTATCATCCCTAGTGGTAGTGTCTTCCAGAAGTTCATAGCCTTCCTTGTCTTGTCGAGGGCCACATGTGTTTTGGTCCTGTGTGTTTGTGCTGTCGTGATGCACATCTATCCCTAGATAGCGGAAAGTGCTTGGCGCCCATGTGAGACCCAGGTCTGGCAGCTGGTCTGGGGTGACCCATTTTAGGCCTGCCCGGGGGAACAGAGAACACTTTTGTTTATTAATGGAGATTCCCGATAATTTGCCAAATGCGTCTATAGCTTCTGGTAGGTGCACCCGTGGGTTTCCGACATGTCATCTGTGTATAATGAGATTTGGTGTATGACTCAGTCTTTTTCTATCCCTGTTTCCTTATACTTGGCCCTGAGGAAGGCCGACAGTGGTCCCTGCTTCGTGCCCCTGTGGATTCTCCAAGCATCTGAGATGTGCCTGCCGGTTTCACTCTTGCCCTGGGGTCTTTAAATAGCAGTTTGATCCAGCAAACAAATCCCTCCCCTATCCCAAAGTGGGCGAGCACACTCATCAGCCAATTCCTGTTCACAGAATCGATTGTTTTAACAGCATCCAGTGACGCTATGGCGAATTCGCCCTGCTTCTGATTTGTTTGATCAACTACGTGGTGGAGTCTACGCAAGTTCCACAGTGTTCCGCCATGGGACATAGCCCGTTTGGTCCGGATGCACTAGTGTAGGTATTACTTGTTTGAGTCTGTTGGCTAGAGTCGCTGTGAGGATTTTAGAATTCTGGTTAATCAGGGAAATCGGCCTATAGTAGGCACAGTCAAGCAGTGATTTCCCTGGTTTAAGGATGGGTTATATTATAGATTCCCATATGCTGTTTGGTAACCGTGCCCTCTTATGCGCTTCCTTGTATGTCTCTAGTAGCCTCGGTGCCAGGGTATCCTTGTATTTCTTGTAAAATTTGCTGGGTAGCCCGTCGGGTCCCGGGGATTTGCCGGTTGGAAGACCGGCAATTACCGCTGCCAGTTCCTCCAGCGTAAGGGGGGCCTCAAGCATCTGTGTCTGCTATTCCGTTAACTTGCGACGGCTAATCTCGGTCAGGACGTCAGCTATATTCTCGGCTTCCGCCACTTGGTTTTGGGAGTACAACCTCTCATATTTTCATGAGAAATACTGTATTAATTCCCTTCTGGGTCCTCACCTCCTCTCCATCTCATCTTTTATCATGTTAATCAGATCTTTTTTTAGTCTCCTGCTTGGTAAGCCAGGCTGGGAGCCTGCTGGGCTTATCTCCTTCCACGTGTAGTTTTTGTATATACTTCCCAAAATCTAGTCACCCTAGTTTATCCCAGATGGTGATACACTTCAACCTCAATGTGTGAGGTCCCCCGGCTCCTCACGGTTACGCCCGCCTGCGTATCTCCCGTTCTATTTCCTCCAACTCTGCCAGGGCATGCCTCCTAAGTCCCCCTGCTTTCCCAATCGCCTCTCCCCTGATCACCACTTTAAAGGCACCCCAGACCATTGCGCCACTATCTGCGCTTCCCTTGTTGTGCTCGAAATAGTCAACTATTGTGTCTTGTAGGCACTCTTGAAACTCCTCTTCCATTAGAGCTTGTGCCCTGAGTCGCATGTCGGTATGGAGGCCGTCCTGTATGTGTAGGCCCATTTCGCTAGTGGTGGAGCGTTATCTGATAGTGTTCGTGCTTTGATGTGTATCCCTGTGAATTCCCCTAGAGTCTCAGTACCCGTGAATAAATAATGAATACGAGTGAATGTCCCATGTGGGGCACTATAATGTGTATACCCTCTCGTTTCTGCGTGTACCTTCCTCCAGACATCCACCAACTGCAGCTGACTCAGGATCATCTGTAGGGCCTTGGCTGGCAGTGCGGGCTTTCTGTGTTTGTTGTCCGACCTGTCCAACAGCGGGTTCAATGTGCAGTTGAAGTGCCCTGCCCAAATGAAGGTTGCTTCACTATAAGGGACGAGTCTAGGTACAATTTTCTTGACAAACTCAGTTGCATCATGGCTTGGAGCATATGTGTTTATTAGGCATATCTCTTTTTTTTCCAGCATTCTGTGTACCAACACCAACGTTCCCTCTGAATCACTTCCTTGCTGCATAAGTTGGAATGAGACGCCCGGGGCAATCCATGTCAGCACACCCCTGGTGTGATTGGAATGATTGGAATGAGCTGTACATTTGTCTGCCCCATTTCTTGGCCATCTTGGATTACTTCTCTGCCGTCAGGTGAGTTTCTTGTAACAGTGCAATCTTCACTTTCATCCTGTTCAGCCAGGCGTATAGTCTCAGCCTCTTGACGTATGCGTTTAGTCCCCGGACATTCCAGGTCACTATCGTAACTTCTTCCTGGCACATTTTCTTGGTGTTTTTTGTAGCCTGACCTTTCCCATAGGCTTCCACGTGCCTTTATGGCTGACTGCTGGTTCTCTGGCTCTATTCTGTGCTGTCTCTTTTCTCCCTTGGCATCTCTGTTCGCTGTCCTTCATGTAGTCATCTTTCTGTGCAGATGTTGTATAGATCCTCTGTCTGGAGGTATTGTTTTGGTAGTACTCCTTTAAATGAGTTCCAGTTTCCTCGCCACTTGCGCCTTCTCGTTGTCCACTTTGTATGGTGCTTCCTCCTCTTCTTGTGCCATCCTCCAACCAACCAAACAACATACTAACTGTAACTGTTAACAAATGCACAGCCACCCTCCCCTTGCTCGGGCTCTGCTGCTTTCCTCGCTCCAATCTCCATCCTGGGGGTGCGCTCGTTGCAGCGTGATGTCTTAAAACTGGCATCGCAAGTGATCTCACTCCGTGGGGTTCTTGGTTGTGGCGTCCAGCAGGCAGCCCTCGGAATGTTCTGGTTCCCGCTTACATGTCAGCTGGCCCATGTCGTGTCTTTTTTTCTTTTGTTTGTTCTCCTGTAGAGGAGGTTCCAAACACGACCTGCACTCCAACCATCCATTTTGAAGTACCAGGAACGTTCACGCCTAAATATGTGACATATGATGAGCAAATAAACCAGCAGAGAGCTGCAGTTGGGCTCTGTCCAGTACCTATCAGAAGAACAGCACCTGTTTAAGTACCACCACCTAAGAAAACCTAGACAGTAAGGTACCCATTGAGAAAGCCATATCAACAAATGAAACAGAATGAAGATTGTCAGAACGCAATCCCTGAAGAAGCTAAAAAGATACTGAAGGAAGACGAATGGTGACGTCACAAGAACCCGGACTGACTCACATATAGAAGATATGACGACCTGCAAATGATAAGAGATGAAACATGATGGCTAAGTGACATCCTGAACCTAAAGTGAAATAATCAATGTCAAAGATGTCAGAAATAATGCCACATGCGCGATGAAGATATTCAGTTAGTTTACACGTGTACATTTGCAAGGAACCGCAAGAAGCAAGAATTCATGAGGCTTGCTTATGCTTAGTATTAAAATAGATTGCGGCAAGCACCACATATACATATCTACCTCAAAAGGAGCACTTTATATAAGTATACTTCCACTATGCACAAGAGCAGAATCAACCAAAGGTTACTAAAGGTCTCAAGAGAACAGCTTTGCAGCGAACAAACCGAAAATTAAAGACAGAGCAACTCAGGCGCATGCAAATCGTGCCTGAAAAGCCAAGGTCGTGTCGGCTGAAATAGACCAACAATGGATACAATTTATGAAAGAAGAACAGAGTATCCTGTTCAGAAAGTTCAAGATAAGCCACAGAAGGCTGATGGCGGGCAGAATTAAATCAAATACACAAATGAAATGAACAATAAGAAGATTTCACAGTGTCAGAATCACATGACCAGCCAAGCAAGACGGGATGAAACTTTCACACCTACGCATGGCCTTGTGCAATGCACATATATCTTGATTCCAGACCAAGAAGCAGTCTCAAAGCTAGCCGCAAAGAAATCATTGACACATGACCACTAAGGTGATGAGTGATTGTAGCAATAATTGAAGGGAAGCTGGGGGTGCAGACGATCTCCCTGCACCTGGCCAGCTATTCTGCACGCTGCTAGGCAAGTGGAAAAGTATGAGTGGGTTTGTTGCCAACCAAATCATAGTGGACCAAGTAATCTAGGGTCCTATAGTTAGTAAAACCAATGAGACGTTGTACTTTTAGTGACATTTACAGTAGCCATTTTGAAGGTAGGCCTTAGATGCCCCACCTGACAGTGTTTATCCAATCCCCTCACTCTGTAACCATATGCAGATATAGCACCTATATTAAAGTTACCATCCTAGAACCAATAGAATTGCATGCCGAATTTTAAGCGTTACACGTCAGTGATGACGAGCTTTAGTGTAAATGATGTGTTTTTTATGAAGTTCATTAGAGTTGTTGAAGCGAGAAGGAAGATCGAGCGATTGCTGATATTCATGAACTCTCTGTTTTTTGTACTTGTCATTAAACTGACTCTCTTTGCCAAACCATTGAGTTGTCATTATTGATTTGATGTGAGAGTATTAATCTGCATCCCCATCCTTCTCACGGGTGCTGCTGCCTCATCTTAAAGTGCAATTGGGGAACCCCCAGCTCTATGGGCTGGTTGGGGTCATAGTACACACTCCTTTTCATTCTTATTTTTTAGAGAGTACAAATCTTCCATTTTGTCTCGCTCTGTGCCTCATTGTGGATCATTTCCTTTGTTTTGTTCATTTCTGGCTCTTAGTTGCGGAATTCCCTGCTGGTCCATACATGTGTGTGCATCTGTCATAGTTTCCAAGAGATGAGAGCTGCCGTTGTGTAGTACCTTTAATTTTGCGGGTACAGTAGCATAAATCTCACATTCGTTGATCTTAGGCGCTCTTTGGTTGGTTGGAATTGTGCCCTATGTTTCTGTACCATTGCTGTGTAGTCTGGGTATATTGCTATTCTAGAGACGTTTCTCGTGATCACCCCTCCTTCTCTGGAAAATGTCAATATCTTCTCTCGATCTTTAAAGTTCATGATTATTGCGTCATGTGCCTTGGGGGTGCTCCTAGTGGGGGGTTTCTAGTCATGGCTCTGTGTGCTCTTTCTACCACAAAACCTTGGGATAGCACAGCGGCTCCCAACTCTTGAAGCAGCAGACTCTCTACATAGTTTGTGGGATCTCTGCCCTCCTCCCCCTCTGGTAGACCGACGATGCGTACGTTATTTCTTCGAGCCCTTCCCTCCGCATTGTCTACCATGTGTTCAAGGGTGCGAATACGATCCAGCGCATCTGGGCTGTCGTGATGTTCGCTGTATTGGTCTGCACTTGCTGTTCTGCCGTGCCCACTTGATCTGCCAGGGTCTGCACGTCCTGACGAAGGAACCCCATGTCCACAATGACGGCATCCATTTTATGCTCCAGTGACGGCTTTAAAGCAGCAATAGCCGCCAGTATGGGGCCATCCTCCTGTCTCCCACCGGGTTGCCTGCCATCAGGTGTGCTCATGGTGGCATCTGATGAGGTGGACTGGTTAGCATCGTTTTTACGGGCGTATGTTTCCATAATTGTCTGCTTGCCCTTTCCTCCCTTCTGCTTTACCGGCATATTCAAGTCTCTTGCGTGCACTGTGCCCCCTGTCGTCTCGGTTATCTTCTCATGAGGGATCTGCCTGCTTCAGGCCCCGTCAGTCCAATGTGTTGGAGAGGGCGGGGGGTGCTCTGCTTTGAGGTTTCCGTGCCGACTTTGTTCAGAGGCGACTTACTGCTGCGTTGCACTGTGTTGGTGAAGATCTGTGTTTCTATATCGGTTTCTCCAGCTCCCTTCTCTTACGCATATGTTCTGTTGTGCGGTCCTGCTTTTAGATGTCCCACTTTGCTCGCTCTGTTATGCTCCTTTCCGCTCTCCCTTGGCGTTGCTGACGATTGCTCGCGTATGGCTTATGCTTGCTCACTTGTGAGGGTGGCCTGTTCTTTCCTTGCCTCTTTGGGTTGTTAGGCTCCCCTTCCCTGTGGCCTCTTCGCTGGCCTGCGTCCGCTTTCAGTTGGGCAGATGTGGTGACCTCTCTGGAGGCGTGGCGTTTGGATCCCTGACCTTCTGATGATCTTTGACTAGTTATTGCTGTATAGAGTACTGGTGAGCTCCATCGGTGGATGTGTTCTCCCGCGTTGGGCAAACACTATTCCTGAGTTCTAGCAGTGCTTTTTCTTGTGCCGTTATAAGCTGGGTGCTTGGATCGTGGCGGTTGGAGCCTGCCAAATGCTATATAGTTCTTGTTTGCTCACTTTCAATGACCCCCAGTGAGTGTTGCTGGACTTGCCGTCTCCGCTATCTGGTGCGTTGTGAGCCCTATGAGGGGATCTCCTCAGCTGTCGGGAGTTAATGCAGTGTCTAGACCCCTCCGTGACTTAGGCATGCACTGCTGTTCAGGTGCGGTGAATTTGTGACCCCCTTCTCCTGCGCGTCGGTTCGTACCTGCCAATTAGATGGGCTGAGGCCTCAGTGTCACAGAAGCCATGGTTATCTGCTTTCCCCTGCTTTGGCAGTCCTCAGCCGGCCACTTAGTGCGATGGGTTAATGAACTGTGCCCTCCCACGTAGTCGTATTCCGTATGTGTTGCTTTCTGGGTGCTTCGTTGTGCCCCCTCCGATGCAGGCGGCCTGTGCCATTTCTTTTCATCTCGGGTGCCCCTTGATGCGTGTCCCTGGCCCTTCTCCCTCACGGGCCTTCTGGTGGTTATTGCGGGCCCGCTCCTTCAATCCTGTTGTACCTCTTTGTTGTGGCTCTGCTGTGGGAGGACCCCTGCGGGTGCTGTCGGGTCTTCTACCCTTCTTCGGAGTGCCCGCTTATGTGTGCTATCGCCTCTGCCGTGACCGAATTTCAGGATTTTATGTCCCGGCCAGGCTTTTCCTGCAGTTCGCTGTGGACTGGGGCGAATGTTGCGCCTCTAGTTCTCTTATCGTCCCACTGTGCTGCTGTTACATGGTGGCACGTATGATGTTGGCAGCGGCCCGAGTCATGGGCCTCCACCTGGCTTCTTCCACGTCCGTGGGTTGCCCTTTGTCAGGGGTGAGTGGTCGTGCGTTCCCTCGCCTTCCCAGGGCAGTAGGATTGCCACCTCCCGGGGGCTCTTGTCATACGCCCCTTGTCCGCCCTCTGGGGCCGCATCCTGGGACGTCAAACTGAATGGTGCCTGCGTAGGGATCCGTGACACTGGAGTCCTCGGGCTGGAGGCGATCTTGTTCAGCTTCCACAGGTCCTTATTCTCCTCGCGATCTCCGCTCCGCCCGGTTGCCGGTCTCCCTCTCCCTCTGTCTTCCACCGGTGGCACACTTGCCCTCTCGCTGCTCTTTAGGTACTCCCTCCTCTGCACTTGACTGTTCTTACGGTAGTCAGATTCCTCCGACGACCCGGGGTCCGCTGAGCCTCCGGTGCTGCCGCTCCACTGGTCGGTCTCCGCTCTCGCCATGCTCCACTCCTGTTTACCACACTGTCAGCCTTTCTTTCCCACCAGCGCTGTACCAAGCACCATGTCGTTGTTTGTTCACTCTCGGGCTTTGCTGTTTTTGCCCCCCATTTTGTCCGCAGCTGGGTGGGTCGTCTCGGGCCTTCTCATGCCTGTCCATTGCTTTCTTTCACAGCGGGACTTGCTCCAACTGTGCTCCAGACCCTCCGACACCTTATCGTTAAGTTTTTTCCGAGATTGGTTTCCAAATCTGGCCAGCTTAGCTCATCTACTTCAGGATCACTCGGGAGCTCCGAGGTGCTGCTGCCTTTCACATGGCCGCCAAGCCACGCCCCCCTGCTTTCTGTCTGTATTTATTTATGAAAATGGAAAATGTCTTTCTGTCTGGTTCTCGATGATGTCACTCATACATAGCAAGCCAGTCACATTGGCAGCATGGAGAGTGTAAACGTATAAAACTAGCATTAAAGTTCTTAAATGGCCGACAGCATATATCTTAAGGCAGCACAAGTCACAGGAGCAACCGTTTGTTGTTATGGAAAAAATGGAGCTAGCATTTATTTCCTATATTGCTGCATGTGTACTTTAATAAATGCGTTTTTTTATTAGAATAAAACCAGAAAAATACTGGTTGCAAATGATCTTTTTATATGACAAAAAATAAATGTGGATAAATACAGAAAGAAAGTCTCAAAAATAAATATGGATAAATACAGACGGAAATGGCAGAAAAATAAATACCACAAAAACGGAAGCCTTAGTTATGTTATATGGCATTCTTATAGCGCGTGCTGCCATCCATTGGTATGGCATCAAAGCATTGTGGGGTGAATGCCCTTGGAGGACTGAGATGTGCATTTTTAGTCGGCTCGTACGTAGGGGGTGGCTAAGTCCCCGAAAGTGAACCATGGAGATCTGGATAGTGGATGGGTTCTGTGATGGTCTTTGATTCCTCCGAGGGAAGTGGGTGGGTGGCACTAGGGCTGTCGACCCCTGCCTCCTGGTTGTACTCGACCTCTCGGACGCTTGCAACACAGTAGACAACCAGGCGCTCACAAACACCCTACGTAGGCACATGAGGATCAGCGACCTTGTCCTACGCTGGTTCAAGTCCTACCTTGCCAACTGCCAGCAGTTTGTTCATTGGACTCCTCTAGATCGCCAATGCAACCCATCCCCTGTGGAGTCCCACAGGGTTCCATCCTCTCCACAGAGGACTTAATTCTATACATGGAGCCGATGGGAGTCCTCCTAGCCACATACAACATCCACATCCACCAATACGCCAACGCCACACAGCTATACCTAAAGATACACTCCAAGGATATCCACAGGCTCAAAACCTGCCTCTCGCTGATCCAGTCTTGGATGTCCAGTGCATACCTGAAATTCTCCAAGAAGAATTCCTACTCCTCACCAACAACACCGAACACCCAAACACACAGATCTGGCTATCAACCATGAACCCTGAGGGCTTCACATCCAAGCTCACCTTCTGCGCCAAGGCCCTTGCGGGCTACATCGACAAACCACTCTCCTTCAAGACACACATACCTAAGAAAACACAGACAGCTCAGTATCAGCTCTCCCGTGAAAAATCAAGCCCTCCCTCCCTCCATACAGCTTTAGATCCACTGTTTAGGCACTGCTCCAATCCCACCTGGATGGGGGCAATGCCTTTTCTAGAAAGCCTCCCGTCGTCCTCCGTTGTGCCCCTGAGCAGTGTCCTACATACGGCTGCACACCTCATCAAGGCTCTACACAGGTATGACCACATCACCCTGGCCCTCATCGACCTTCACTGGCTGCCACTGCACGCACAAATCCCCTTCAAGTCTTGCTGCATCATCTATAAGGTGGACAGCGTATCACCAGAAGCCAGGATATGTGCAGCCCTGAAATCCGCTGCTGCAAAATGGAAAGGACCAGAAAATAAGCCTTCTCTGCCTATCAACCAAGATCATGTAACCTCCTCCATCAGCATCAGACCCGCCCCCCACACTCAAACCTACCTCTTCAAGGAATCTCTCCCCCTCAACATCTGGGCCATCATGTCGCTCCCGCACTACCTGAATCTCTAGACACTGTCTGCCCCTCTGCTCCCTGACAGCCTGTTCAGCTGTACCCCTCCTCTGTGCCCCTCTGTATCCTACCCCCTGCTGTATATATGTTCTTTTGTTACCTCTGTAAAGCACTATGTTATGCATCTGTACTGTGTAAGGAACTTATAGTGGCAGCAGTAAAGACAGACACAAGTGATCACAGTTCAAGGGTGTTTATTAAACTGTATAAATTGGTGAGAAAAACACCTAATCTAAACCTGAATCTAAGATGGGAGCAAGCTACAACCATCAAATAATAATAAGGTAGTCCTAGTGGCATCTTGTCAAATAAAAAGGGCCTATACTAAAAAAAACTATTGCCAATCCTTACTGCTAAGTTACAAAATAGTGTGGGATAATGTTCACCAGAAAAGAAACAAGGGTTCACAAAATGATAAGTCAGCATGGTATAACTGAGGTCTCCCCTCTTAACGATTTTAGCACAAGACAAGGCAGGATTCTCGAGCACAGCACACTCCTAGGCTTCTCCAGCAGGAGCTTAGTTTGTTTCCAGAATATCAGGGCCTTCTGTGGCCAAGTCTCCTTTACACCAAGTCTCTTGCTTCAGTGGGCCTGATGTTTATAAACAACAAAACAAAAGTTAATTTCAGTAATCTTTCCGTTGGGTGATTTCCTTTCACCAGTGGATCCACCTCCAATCCTTGTTGCAACATTGGCATCCCTCAGTGGGGTGCCAACACAGTTACATTTACCAGTCCAACACAGTTCTCTTAGTTGTAATACCTTGCAGGATTCATTTCCCTTAGCTTTTTCCAGCCCCCAGTCAGGCTTCACACATTTACCGATCACGCCCGTTTCACAATGTCAAAACGTTGGTAATTGGTTAAGGACTTTCAATTGTATAACCACTTTAACGCTCTATGCCGGCCTTTCCTATGGCCTCTTGGTACTATAATGTTCACAAGAAAAGGGGACCAGCCAGAATCATTCGAATGGACACCCACGTGGCGCAGGACCACTCTGCAGCTGATCTTTCCCTGGGCTTATAAAGTTCAGTAGTACGCAAGTTCTTTGTTCATATCATGTTGCTGTTTGCAACCTTCGCTCAACACCGTCCGGTTTACTATCGGTTCTCCCTCCGACTCACCATCTATGCTGAACTCCTTGTAGTTTCTTGTATCTGGAGTCTGGGATGGTACCACGGTAGCAAGCGCATCTCCCCGCCTGAGTTATCAGTGCAGGAGGGTCCTGTGTACCGTTGACATCGGTTACACCACACTTCAGCTGTACTTCGGAGTCTTACGATTGCTTTCAGGGAGGCTTTGCGGGTCTGGGTCGTGTAGGGTATTTTGTGGAGATTTGGGGCCTGACGGTATTTTATTACCGCCGAAAAATAACTTAGCAATAATCACTCTTTGTATTCAGATTTGGCCATGTGCAACAATAATACAATGGACATGCATTATTTCAGCACCCAGACCTGCATATTTGGTATACGTGGTTGGTGGTATTTTGGTGAGCATAATTCCCTTGTTTTATTTGTGGCCCCAATGTCCAGAATCCCTTATCTTTGCTTAGATTTTTCGTGTGATCACTAGAGAGACCTCAGACCTGCATTCTAGGAATACCACATTTCCAGTGATAGTGTTGGTGTGCCACCATGGGCGAACTCACTGACTTATTTACGACAGAGAGCTATATGTGGTAGTCTTGTGGTAATTTCCACTACCTTATATACGGTAGGGAGCTATGTTCAGAGAGTCTCTCTTCCCGTTGGCTCATGTACCTCCAACAAGTTATGCTACAGTCACTCACAATTATTCATACTGATTTTGACATGCACACATCTGTCTTAAAATGACCGTTGCACTGTTTAAAAATCTCCCCACATCATTGGCATTGTAATGGTAAATAGAAAATAAACCATCCGTCTGTTTTCAAATATTTTCTGTATTATAAAAGTTGCATTTAGACATGATCTCATTCTTTACAGAAATAAATAAAATGGTACATTAAAAGCATTTTCTATGTCACACTGCAAAGAGCGTGGCGGAGAACAGAACTCAAATTGCAACATTGGTATTTGATTAAGACACGCACAGGAATCCTACACTGACTGCATATTTTCGTGCACACACCCGGCTCCCACGCTTAGGTAATTACCTTATCTGAGTGTTCTTCAGTTGTTCTCTTTGTGAATGTGGCTCTCTTGGATTGACTCCAGCAAAAAGGAACGCTTGCCTTCTCAAGCCGGGGTCATTGCCTGGAATTCTCAGCTTTTTCAGATAGGAATGCCTCAGCCAGTGGAAAGGTTTTTCTTTCAGCTTTCCCCAATCTCGACTGCAGCAGGACACAGGAATCTGCATTCAGTCAGGACCCCACAGCCAGGTCTTCTCCCCAGTAGTGCAGAAAGATGTCTGCCTGTCTTTTTCCCTGATACTCCCCACTAAAACTTTCCTCTCAGCCCTCTGTATGACGTGTCCCAATGAAATCCATCATCTCTCATCCTCCTACTCTTCAACAATAGCTTCGCTTATACATTTGCAATTGTTGCAAATCTGACTTCCTCCTTCCTGCAGTTACTGTGCACAAAAACACGGAGAATCAGGCAGAGAAGAGAAGAGAAAAAATCTGCACACACATTTAAATGGTTTTCAGAGTATGCCTAATTCTGCAGTGGAGAACACATTTTATTAGTGGGTTATATTAAAATAAGGTTTTATTAGTCAGGTTAATGGTTAATAGGTTAGCTGTTAATTTTCAAATGTGTCTCTAGCAATATAGGCATTTCAGGTGAAAAATAGTGTGCATTTTTAAATGAACACGTGTGCTTTTAACTGTAAAAATAGATTTGCATCTTATATGTTAAAATCGTTTTTGACTGAATAGTCTGTCTTTCCTTGTTAATCTGCTAACCCATATAGCAATGCACCGCACCCTTGTGGTGGTGGTGCTGCAAAAAAATGTTGCTACTTGTGCAGTAGTGCTGTACTCTGTGCTGTTTGCTACCTGTGTAGTAGTGCTGCACTCTGTGCTGTTTGCTAAATATCCTTACATATACCCTCCTTTTGTTTTTAGAACTTGGCTATAATCCAAGCCAATTCCTAAAAACAACTTGTTCTATTTTTTTTTACAATATAGCAATCCAACAAAATGAATATTCATGTGCATCAATGAAAATTTGCAATCAACATTTCATCTGAGTCCATCAGTTCATAAAATGTTCCACATTTGTCTTCTCAGTGGAAGTGGCATTACTTTAAGTTTAAATTTTCCAAGTCAATTAAAAACAATGAAATAAAACAACTAACTAAAACAAATAAGTAATATAACAAATTAAAATAAATAATTAAAATAATAAATACGTGGAACTTCATATGCCGGAACTTTTGTTTTGTCTCTTTTGGTATGTCCCGACCAGCGATGTTATTCGGTTCATTCGAGTACTCTTTCATCTTGGCAATCTTGAATCCACAGTAGTCATCTCTTTTGGCATTCCGGTTATTTTGTCTTCACCTCCACCTGGAGGCAGGCATCTTTTGGTCTTCATCCAGGGGACTCCAGGACTCCATCGTCTCCCGTGGCCTCTGATCCCGGAACCTCCGACCAAATAATGTTAATCGTCTAAATCAAAATAGAAAATAAACAGATTAAGTACATAGCACAATACTAACTTCATCCTTTTGCCAAAAATAAAACATGCTTGGTAAAAATATTTCTTTTCTTTTTTTTTTTTTCTGAAATTAAACACAAGTTAAAAGAAAACAAACACATATAAAACAGCATTCAATATTTAATACACTTTCTCTCTGCACACCAACCATGAGCTTCCATTATATGTGCATTTATTTATTTATTTATTTATTTATATTATATATTTTTACATATATTACAGTGTTTATGTGCCATCATAACGATCAACTTTTTTTAACTTCTTTGTCACTGCCTCCTGATTACACCCATTTATTTTCTCAAGGGACTCTATCCGTTTCCACATGCTCAAGCTGCCTGATCTCATGTCTGGGATGGCATGGTTTGATTTGATTTACATGGACAAACTGCTCTATTGCTGTTTCACCTTCATTTTTCAAAATTTTATACACTACAGGAGAGACTTTATCTATAATTCGAAATGGCCCCTGCCAGGCTGCTAGAAATTTAGAATTTTTCTGTTTACTTTTTCCAAAATGAAACTTGTACACCTGATCTCCTACATTGTATTCCTTTACTGATGTCTTTTTGTCATAATATGACTTAGCACTGTCAGCAGCTCTTTCCAGATTTCTCTGCACAAAAGCAAATGCATGTTGCAAATGCCTCCTCAGTTCATCAATATATTCATGAACCGTGGATGCACTCACAAGGGTTTGCTCATGTGTTCTGTATAGTAGGTGTTGTGGTAACACCATTTTCCTACCTGTTAAGACCTCATGGGGGCTAACACCTGTTGCTTTGGCAGGAGTCGACCTGATTGCCATCAGAACCAATGGTAAACGTAAATCCCAGCTGGAACCTGCTTCTGCCACAAATTTCTTTAAAATATCCACAACAGACCTATTGCTTCTTTCAACTGTACCTGAAGACGCCGCCCGATATGCGATATGTAGTTTCCTTTTCACACCTAGTATTTGCCATACCTTGCTCATTAGAGTACTTGTGAAATGACTTCCTCTGTCTGACTCAATTCTTTGCGGCAACCCAAACCTTGAGAACACATGGTTCACCAGTAATGTGGCTGCTGTTTGCGCACTACAATCTGGTGCAGGAATGCACTCGATCCACTTTGACATCAAACATACCACACTCAAAATATAACGGTGTCCCCTGCTCGACCTTTTTAAAGGACCTACATAGTCTATTTGCAAATCTGACCATGGGAGAGTCAGGCCTCTTTTCATCAATGGTGCTCTGTGCATTGGTGAAGCAGGTTTAAATTGGGCGCATACTAGACATCCTCTAGTATATAATTCCACATCTTGGGACATATGAGGCCAGTAAGCATAATCTTTTAGTATTTCTAATGTTTTTTGTGAACCTCTATGGCCTGCAGTTATGGCATCGTGTGCATGGTGTAGCATTAGTCCTCTGAATGAAAGGGGTACTACCCACTGTATTTGCCCTGTTATGGACTCTCTAATCATGAGTCCATCCTGTAATCTAATTCGTGTTTTGTTCTTTAATAACACCCTCAACTCTTCTTTTCCCATACAATCATTTTCTGTTAAAGGATTTTGTTCAGGATCTATCAAATGATTATAATAGATTCCCAAAATTTGATCATTCTTTTGTGCCTCAATCAAATCTTGGTCTGGCGTGTCATGACTCCACTGCACCACCGGTTGATCTACCTCCTTTGGTGCTTTAGAACGTGTGACTGCATCAATTTGTATTTCACCCATTAAATAATCAATAGGTAGCAATTCTCCCATCACAGCCCCAATCTTAGCCAGATGGTCTGCCTTATCATTTCCCTCCTTATCCTCTCCTGGTGTTTTTAAATGCCCACGAATTTTTCTCCAGTATATTGTTAAATTATTTTCTGACACCAATTTGTCTATGGCTTGTATCATTTTTCCATGTTTAAGTGGCTTTTTGTTGTATGTAACCATGCCTCTTGCTTTCCAACCAGGCAAATACTCCACAAAGCTATTCCGTGCATAGTCAGAATCAGTCACCAGGACAATTTCACTGAACCTTTTATCAACTGCAGTAGCAATTGCTTTATAGATGGCTGCCAATTCCGCCACCTGACTGCTCCTATCTCCAATCCTCATCCCTATACTAGGGACGCCTTCACATTTCAACCAGACATTTCCTATTCCTGCCACTAATTGTTTATTACTGTCATTTTCAATGTGAAAAGCACAACCATCCACATATACAGTTGGCAAATCCTTGCATGTTTTTTCATCAAAAGCTTTGTGTGGTGATTGTTCAAATTCCTGTAAACTAGCTTCCACATCCATTTCATTTGTTATTTGTTCAGCTGCACAGTCATGTAAGTCAGCTAACCCTTGAGCAATTGGGCTCTTTTTATTTTGTCCATATCTTACTTCTACGGGAAAACCTTGTAATGCCAGCGTCCATGAAGTGATTCTGGATTGCGCTAGATTGCCTGATCTAATTCTTTTACTCTCTAAAAATTGCAAAGGTTGATGATTTGTTTCAATAATCACCTTTTCTCCCTGAACAATGGGGCGAAAATGTTGTAGCGCCCACACAGTGGTTAATAGGGCCTTTTCACATTCATTAAATTTCATTTCAACTTGGGAAAATGCCTTACTTGCATATGCAATGGTTTTGTGATTCAAATCGTGTTTTTGTGATAACACTGCTGACATACAATGTTCAGAAAAGCCTATTTCTATAAAGAAATCCCTGTCCTTTATGGGGTATGCTAAACATGGTGCCTTTACAAGACATTCCTTCAATCTAGCCACTGCATCAGACTGCTCTCTTTCCCATCTCCAGGGAGTATTTAGTTTAAGCAGTTTAGTCAATGGTTGAGTGATTTCTGCATAATTCTCAATGAACTTTCTGTTATAGCCTGTCATCCCTAATAAACTTTTTACTCCTTTCACATTTTTAGGATCTTTTAATCTTTGTATGGCCTCTATTTTCTTCCTTTGTGGATTTAGCCCATGTTCAGTCACTTCATGCCCTAGAAAGTTCACTTTTTTCTTGCACCATTGTGCTTTTTGCAAAGATACTTTGGCGCCTGCTTTCTGCAATTGGCCAAGCACATGTCTTATTTCATCAAAATGACTTTTAAGGTTTTCATTTTTTATCAGGACATCATCCACATAAACTATTGTTCCTCTTTCCGCTGCATCTGGCATGGCCTTTCTCAAAAATATGCCAAATTCACTCCCACTATTGATGTACCCGAACGGAGCTCTAAGCCAGGCGTATTGAGTCCTGTCAAATGTAAAGGAAAATAGGTGTTGTATCTCCTCTGCCAATGGCACACACCAATATCCAGATGTGAGATCTAATGTGGTAAATACATTTGAACCATGTATCTGAGCTAGGCCCTGATCAATGAATGGTAGTGGCCATCTAGATACTGGTACTCTTTTATTTAACTCTCTTAAGTCTGCACACAGCCGCCATTGACCATTTGGCTTTAACACACCTAAAATAGGCGTATTGGATGTGCTATGAATGGGCCTAATTATTCCCCGTGATTCCAAATTTTTAATAATCTCTGCCAATGATTCTAAACATGCCAGCGGTAGTCTATACTGGCGTACAAACACTGGATTTCTGCTACAACCTTCTGGTAGTGTGGCCACATGTAAATCAGTTAAACCACAATCATAAGCATCTTTTGCAAATACATCCTTAAACTCCATAAATATTTCCCTCAGGTCGTTTCGATCCCCATCGCTGTCACATGCATCCGCTAAGGAGATCTGCTCTTCTACCATTTTGGAAAATTCTGGAAACTCTTCTGGTAAAGGAATCTCAGCGCTTTCCTCTAACTGTGTGGCTGTGTCTTTTTGTAGAGCTGCCACTTTCAAATATTTTGGCATATCAGCTTCCACTTCAATGGGCTGATTTCCTGTTTCATTTTCATTTAAATTAAATATTATGCAATCCTCTTGATGGCAGCACACTGTCTCATTTGAATCATAAGGATACACAGAATGAATTTTAAATATTCCTTTGGGCTGAGAGTCCAGGTGTTCTGGCAACTCGCCCTTGGCATCTACATATTTTCCAGGAATATTCCCAATCACCATGTTATTTAAATCTGCCGTATAATGTGATTTTTGTATGGCCATTCCTAATGGGGAGTTTTCCTCTAAATGAATATCCTGACAACCTTTATTATTTACCATGATTTTTACAGATCCCTCACCAATGTCTACCAATGGAATGTATTCATAATCCAGGCCTTGCTGTTTTATGGATTCATTCAGGCATACAAATGCATCAGAGCCTTTCATCTGCTGCCCATTTTTGCATTTCAGTGTTATTGCAAACTGTTTTGTAAATGCAGGAATAATAGTATCTTTCCTTATTTGTAATTCGATGGCATAAGGAACCAGTTGTGCACAATGATAAGCCCTTCTTTTGTCTTCAAATTCAGGTGCCGGCCCACCTAGGCGTGACCATATTTTTTGATTAAGGAAATCTAACACCATACACATTCTGTGCATGATGTCATTGCCCATGTAAAATTCATTTTGTGCTCCATTCACTATCCATACATTATGGTAAATTGTTTTCTGCCCAATGCTAATTTTAAGCATGCATCTGCCTGTAATTCGGTTTTCAAAGTCTGGACTGTCCAACCCAGAAACATATTGGTTTTTAATCCTAAATTTCGGGATTTCTTCCCTCTCCATAATTTTTTGCAACAATTTCTCATTAATGAAACTCCTTTCATGTTCAAGCGCTAAAGTGGCTTTTATTGTTTTAAGATAATCATTTATACCAACGTGAACCCATGGTTGCTCATCTTCCATGTGTATTTCTGCCAGAGTGGTAATGTGTTTTTCTGAATCTGTTTTAGGAACAATATTCTGTTTGCATGTATTCTCTTTTAAGTAAAAACGTAATGTGTGCTCATCTATAGCAGTCTGCCAATCTTTCCTTGGGTCCAAGTATATTTGTACAGGTAGTTTTTCATTGTCGCTCTGATCTTTGTCTTGACACATTAATATAACAGTGACACTAGGTATGCAGCTATTCTGGAGATATACCTCCACAGCATCATTTGTTTTGGCAACGGTGTGACATTCTTTTATATTGCTGTTTTGTGATTTTAGTTTCTTAGGCCTCAATGGTTTTTTGGTTAAGGACCACAGCACTCCATTCACCCCATCTATGAGAGGAGACAATCTTTTCAGGCAATCTGTCCCCATCAGAAATGGAATTTCACAAATAGATGTGATCAATACCTCTTGTTTCATTCTGTGCTTTCCTATTTTTATGTCAACCTCAGTTACACCTATGATGGGTACCTCCTCCCCATTAAAGTTATGCACTGGGCCTTGATTTGCCTTCACTGTGATCTGACTCTGTGGAGGCCTCCCTTCATTGATACTCTTTACCAGCTCCTTGGACATAATTGTGGCCTGTGCGCCAGTGTCAATCATAGCGAAGGTGTGGCATTTTTCTTCTACAGTGATGGGTGCATAATATCTGTCCTCAACTTCCTCTAATACACATAAGAAATGTGAATTCTTACTGATTTCAGGGCTCACCTTTCTCAGGTCTTTTTCACTTTTGGCTAAGCACATTGGTAAATGAAAAGACATTTTTCCCTCCTTTTTACCCATTTCTGTGCGAGAGACTTTATGCATTTCTCCATGATCAGAGGTTTTTTGGAGTGTGGCCACTGTTCGCCCATTCATCTGGGTAGCATCAGAGACCACATTACAATCCTCCAACTGAACATGTGTAACAACATCATTCAGCAATTTGTCATTTTTTAATTCTGTGCATTTGTGATCATTTAGTGTAATACCAGCCCTTTCAGCCTCTTTAAAAATATGTGGCTCAAAGAATTCTTCAGGTGATTGACTTGTACCCTCCTTGTGAGTATTTCCTTTTTCTGTCTGTGTTTGGTCATTGTTTTGATTGCCCAGGGAAGGAGCTATGGCATCCCCACTTACTCCCTGTTCACTGGTATTCCCCATGCATGAGTCATTTTTCTTAAATCTGTCCCTTTGTTCTTTTGGAATTCCTAATGTTTCTTTTTCATTTGTGCAAATCTTTACTGTTTTATTTAGCTCTAAGTTAAACCGTACCTCTTTTTTAGAAGTATTTGCACTTTCTGTCACAATTTCATTTACTGGTACTTTCATTTTTAATCCATTAGGCATCTCAGAGTCGTTATGCAAAATTATATCAGAGCAATCTGTCATTTTGGCACTGCAGTTATCATGAGTACTTAGTCACTTTTCGGAAGCCCCCCGGTCATTGCTATGGCCATCAGCCCCCTCTTTGGAAGGTTGTTTTTGCGCTGTATAGAGCTTTCCTATTTGCTCAGCTAACATTTTCACTTGGGCCTCAAGGCACTGGAACCTTTCCATCTCTCTAGGATCCTCTTTCTGTGGCCTAGGTCGATATTGGTTGTTTTCCCCCTGATTGGATCTATTCTGATACCTCTCAGGTGATTGATACCGGTTGGGATGGTTTCTGAACTCTTGATTCATTTGTGGAGGGGAGCGGGTTGCACCCATCCTTTGATTATAGTCCCCTGGTGGGGAATCATTGTACTGGCGTGGACTGTAGTTCACGTTTTGCCTCATGTCCTGTCTCTCAGATTGTGGGTACTGGCCCCTATGTTGATTTCCATTATCATTAAATCGATCCACATATCGGGGCCTATCCTGATTACCATATATCATGGTGTTGGGATCAAACCTACTCTGTGTCCCCAATGACTGGTAGGGACCATCATTTCTTTGATCTTGATTTTGTCTCTGGTTATTGTTCATACCTGCCATATCAGGCCGATATCTTACCCGGGGTCTATCCCCTAAATATCTAGGGCTGATGTAGCTCTCTCTATTACTAGGATCATGTGTTTGGAACATTGGTACAGGAAATGGCGATCTTTGTTGATTACCCCTTTGTTCAGGTGTCACATTATTTTTACCTTGGCTTTGAGCAGACTCAAGGGACATTTTGGCTGACCTGATTTCCATTACTGTGGCTGAGGGTTCTTTAGATTTAGGCCTAGTATCTTTCATTTTATCACTTTCTCTACCCTGACAATAGAGTACCTCATATAGCTTAGTGCTTTGATGTACAATCCATTCAAGGGACTTGTCACGGTCAAATTCACGGACCAATTGGGATATGATGTCTTTCTGTAGCCCATAGAAGTATGCGGTTTTAAACTCATTGGAATTTGAGTCAAAAGATACATCAAAGCGAGAGAATGCTCTTTTTAAGTCTTGTAAAAATTGGCGAGGGGATGTATTAGGTCCAGCAGTAATAGTGTACGCGACTTTCTTTGCCTCCTGCAATGATTGAAAAGGAGAAAAATGACGTCTATTTCTTTTTCAAACTCCAGCCATGTCATATTCTGCTGTTCAGTTAATCCCCTTATGATGCTGGCCGTCGGGGCATCTAAAGTTAAATGAAAATATTGTCTGTACTGTTCCCTAGGTATCTGGAGTGCTTTAAAAATGTCATGCACCGCTTCTAAGTGATCCTCAATGCAGCATTCACCTCCCTTTTTAAATGGTTTGATCAGGGCTTTAATGGATTTCATTATTTTTATGGGGCTACTTGTTGCAATGCATGGAATTGCACTATTTTGTGATTCCATTCTGTTTTCAGGTGTATGAGATTGGTGGCTGCCCCCAATGGGAGTATCAAATCCCCCAAGGGCGCTGCAACCAAGTTCAGTCACCGGCCCAGTCACTGGGGCACTAGCTCTTTGGGCAGAGCTAGAATTCATCTCCACTCCATTGAATGTGGTACCCTGCCGCCTCTCCTGTGACCTGGGAATGCACATTTGCTGTTCTAAGTCCTTACATTTTTTAAGGAGTCTGTTGGCTTCATCATGCAAATAATTATTTTCATCACTCATTTTATTAATTGCCTCCTGCATATCGCACATTTGCATTTGGCATTCATTGAACTCTTTATTTCTCTTGTCTCTTTCTTGGATCATTTTAATCATTTCTTGTTCTGCACTCTGGAGATCACCTTCTTTTTCGCAATGTTCTTTTTGTAAAATCTGCATTTCTGAAACAACCTCATCTTTATCCTGCCTAATGTGATCCACTAAGGCTTTTAAGTGTGTCAATTCTTGCTCACTATCTTCAAATTGTTTCTTGCTTTTGGATAACTGAGTATCAAAGTCTCTGCATTTTAATTGCATGTCTTTTTGGCATACATCCAATTCTGCTCTCAACATTTCCTGATTTTTACTTGCCCCCTCTAATTCAGTCTTTAACCTGTTAATTAGCTGAGTATCATTCTCTTGCATTCGCAGGGACTTGTTTAAAATAAACCATATTTTGCCGCATAGCCGTATTAAACAGTCTTTCTCTGCACTTTTATCGGCTGCATTCAATAATCTTGTAAGGCAGACCTGAATTATGCTGCCTTCTGCAAAAATATTGTCTAGTTTTTCTTTCTGCACCTCACCCTGAATGCGGTTACTCCAGTCTAACGTGCTATTCGAAGACCAATTCCCATGTGCAAATAACTTTGCCTCTAAATATTGCACTAGATCTGAGAATGTGGTTTCCCTTTGTGACATTCTGAAATTCGTTTTTAGTGGCACACTGCTATTATAAAATGGGTTCCCTTTAATGTGCAAATGGCAGTGTGAGACACGCTTGCCACGCCCAGTAGGTACTCTATGATCACTTTCCCGGCCTGCAACGCACCATAAATATGTAGGGTATTTTGTGGAGATTTGGGGCCTGACGGTATTTTATTACCGCCGAAAAATAACTTAGCAATAATCACTCTTTGTATTCAGATTTGGCCATGTGCAACAATAATACAATGGACATGCATTATTTCAGCACCCAGACCTGCATATTTGGTATACGTGGTTGGTGGTATTTTGGTGAGCATAATTCCCTTGTTTTATTTGTGGCCCCAATGTCCAGAATCCCTTATCTTTGCTTAGATTTTTCGTGTGATCACTAGAGAGACCTCAGACCTGCATTCTAGGAATACCACATTTCCAGTGATAGTGTTGGTGTGCCACCATGGGCGAACTCACTGACTTATTTACGACAGAGAGCTATATGTGGTAGTCTTGTGGTAATTTCCACTACCTTATATACGGTAGGGAGCTATGTTCAGAGAGTCTCTCTTCCCGTTGGCTCATGTACCTCCAACAAGTTATGCTACAGTCACTCACAATTATTCATACTGATTTTGACATGCACACATCTGTCTTAAAATGACCGTTGCACTGTTTAAAAATCTCCCCACATCATTGGCATTGTAATGGTAAATAGAAAATAAACCATCCGTCTGTTTTCAAATATTTTCTGTATTATAAAAGTTGCATTTAGACATGATCTCATTCTTTACAGAAATAAATAAAATGGTACATTAAAAGCATTTTCTATGTCACACTGCAAAGAGCGTGGCGGAGAACAGAACTCAAATTGCAACATTGGTATTTGATTAAGACACGCACAGGAATCCTACACTGACTGCATATTTTCGTGCACACACCCGGCTCCCACGCTTAGGTAATTACCTTATCTGAGTGTTCTTCAGTTGTTCTCTTTGTGAATGTGGCTCTCTTGGATTGACTCCAGCAAAAAGGAACGCTTGCCTTCTCAAGCCGGGGTCATTGCCTGGAATTCTCAGCTTTTTCAGATAGGAATGCCTCAGCCAGTGGAAAGGTTTTTCTTTCAGCTTTCCCCAATCTCGACTGCAGCAGGACACAGGAATCTGCATTCAGTCAGGACCCCACAGCCAGGTCTTCTCCCCAGTAGTGCAGAAAGATGTCTGCCTGTCTTTTTCCCTGATACTCCCCACTAAAACTTTCCTCTCAGCCCTCTGTATGACGTGTCCCAATGAAATCCATCATCTCTCATCCTCCTACTCTTCAACAATAGCTTCGCTTATACATTTGCAATTGTTGCAAATCTGACTTCCTCCTTCCTGCAGTTACTGTGCACAAAAACACGGAGAATCAGGCAGAGAAGAGAAGAGAAAAAATCTGCACACACATTTAAATGGTTTTCAGAGTATGCCTAATTCTGCAGTGGAGAACACATTTTATTAGTGGGTTATATTAAAATAAGGTTTTATTAGTCAGGTTAATGGTTAATAGGTTAGCTGTTAATTTTCAAATGTGTCTCTAGCAATATAGGCATTTCAGGTGAAAAATAGTGTGCATTTTTAAATGAACACGTGTGCTTTTAACTGTAAAAATAGATTTGCATCTTATATGTTAAAATCGTTTTTGACTGAATAGTCTGTCTTTCCTTGTTAATCTGCTAACCCATATAGCAATGCACCGCACCCTTGTGGTGGTGGTGCTGCAAAAAAATGTTGCTACTTGTGCAGTAGTGCTGTACTCTGTGCTGTTTGCTACCTGTGTAGTAGTGCTGCACTCTGTGCTGTTTGCTAAATATCCTTACAGTCGGAAAGTGCAAGGGCACTTCCCTCCTTGTTTTCATTTCCAGTCTCGTTGCTTTTCTTCTACGTTTGAACTGCCGTCCTGGAATAGCTGCTTACTCACGCATTTGTCCTCGCTCAAAGTGTGCTCTGCCTTTTATCCCTCTGGGGAAGGGAAAGGGCCGTCAGGTGTGTGTAGTTGTTGTCAATCCCCTGACTCTGCCTGACCCTTGTGTTGGGACATGTCAGGTAAACATCTCTGGTGTTAGTCCGTTGTCTTTCACGGTGTAAGAAAGTGTTTGTGTCGGAAAGGGGGGGCGGGGGGTAGAGCCGCTAAGTATCCTACGGGGTAGGATGGGGAAAAGGTGTTATAAGTAAGGGGGTGCCACGTCTCACCCGTTGGTGTCCCACTTCCACTCCCCGAAGACCCCCTATCCAGGTGATCCTCCTCCCCCACTGGTCCACCCCCAAGAATTGTATCCAATAGCGATGGCCGTGTCCTGATCACCTGGATGACAGATCTCTGGGAACTAGCGGGTGAGACACCTTCAGGTGTCTCACAACGGTTGTATACCTCGGTAAAGTGTTCCGTTGCTTCATGAAGCTAGGTCCGCACTCAAATACTATAATAATAATATTAACCTACAGAAATTAATTGTCAGTGCAATTTTCCTGATGGGACCCAATTTACCAAGGATTCCTAAAAGATTAAAATGGAAGCGCATGTAAATATAACAAAAGCATGATCTAGGGTATCTCACAAAATATTTCGGCAAAGATTGTACGATCTGTGCATTTGACTGTATTCCGAAACAAGTTTGAGTCGAATAAAATCATGATATCTCAACCACTCTGTCATTCTAATTATCTTTTGGATCTTGGCGGATTACTTAAGAGTATTTCCATTCAAATCTAAATCCAAAAGAATATGATGACAATCATTCAGAAAGTTAATTATTGGAGAGAACTGATTTTGTTGTCTCATAGCAGCATTCAGTTCTTCAAATAAAGTAATATGAGGAGGATATAACGTTTTCTGAAATAATTTTACCCTCATCCAAGTAACATAAGGCTTCCAAGATTGTAACCCCAATTTATGTTTAATAAACACAAAAGGAAGTGACCTGGGAAGATCTAGTAATCGCTTCCAAAATGACCGCTCAATAGAACATAATCTGTTCAAGTTCAAATTAGAAATCTCTATTCCGTATAAAATTGATGGCAATACCGTACCAAAATAATATTTCCTGAGTGGAACAAGAGTAAATTTACAATATTTAATAATATTTCTTTGCATCTGGACATAAAGAGGGGCCAACCTCACTCTAACTCTGGATCCAATATCATCTGGTTTTAACCTATCATTAATGGGGAAGCTTAAATAAAGTAACCTTGTTCCTAGTTTCAATCCGGAACCCTCTATGCCCCACTTATAGTTGCACTTCATCCTAGAGCACAAAGTTATCAGAATTGAGTATTTCTGTGTATTTAGCTTTAGGTTATTAATACTGTAGGAAAGCCCCTAGATTCTCGCACCAAAAAAAATATAACCCACTAGGGAAAAGGCCCAATACACCTCTTGCAAGCATAACCAGTGTATTTCCACACAAAAATGGAAGCGCCGACAAAGAACTCTGCTGCCGTGCAACATTATGCCCAAATCTGCATGTGCCGCACATTATGAAGGTACACAGCAACATCAGTGACATCATTAAATATAGTAGAAACCTGCGCGGCTGGTTTGTGTGATCCTTCACATAGGTTACCTGCTCCATAGGGGATGCCAGGCCATTGGTCCCAGCCCCGTCCGTTCATCTTCTTCCACGTGGGTAATGCTGCAGTCGTCATCGGTCAGAAGGCGGCCAAGTGGCAATCATATTGCAAACTAAAAAACATCTCTATCTATGTAACAGTGCACCTGGAATGAGCAGACAGCAGCCTGGGGGAAAGCCGAGGTCATACTAACTCACCCCTCGTTCTGGGCTATAATTTCATCCTTCCTTGCACCACTAATCATTTAACCTAGAAGTGAAGGCAGGGAGGCCCTGCTTTCCGATCTTTTTTTTTTTATCGATCGGGGGTCTACCAGGTTTATGATCGGTGGTCTGGGGCTGGCTGGTACCTTGGAATTAAGGGGTCCTAAAACTAGGGATTTTGGGTGCCATAACTTAGAATTGGGACTGGTGGGGGTTGGCGGCCTGTGTCCCCCTCCTCATGGGATAATATTGTTCACAGACACTCAGTCCTCCTCCCATGGACTTGCAGGACAAATTCTTCCCAGGGGGTGAAGGTTGGCAACATCTTAGGACAAAGAAGGGTTTATGGATCTGGTTTATGGATCTGTGTAGCTCTGGCCTTTATCATTAGTGCCTGGGATACAACCTATTCCTTTGCTTAGGTTTGCGGCCATACCTGGGGTGCCGTCTGCCACACTGCATTGAAGCTTTGTGCCACAGTATGGCTGCTAATATCCAAGATGGCTGCTATTCCAGCATGGACACTGCATCTATGAAGCATGCAATAATGTAATCGTTCAGAAGCCTTTAAGGGAACCCCCCGCCCCCTGGTCTCTCACAGTACCTGTGGCAACCTTTGCCTTATTCTGAAACGCTTGGGGGGGGGGTGCAGGAAGATAGTCACCCTTCCCAACAATACCCAAGTATCGATTTAGGCCATCCAAGGCACGCTGCAAACAAATTGCTGTTCTATCCGAAAGAATGATGCCATCTGCAAAGAGTAACGCTGGAAACTCTTTTTGATTGATCTTGGGCGAGAAAAGATTCAGAATTAGTAAATCAACCACCAGATTCGAAAGATATAAGTGGAACAGGAAGGGCACAAGGGCACATCCCTGTCGAAAACCAGCAAATGTTTGAACCCCTTCATCCAAATGCCCATTACTGTCCAACTTAATCAGAATTGAAGTATCTCGATGAAGTTGCATTAGTAGTTTTAAAAGTCCGGAATTCCCCATTGATGAATCTTGTTCCATAACATTATGCAGTCGCACAATCAAAAGCGCATGACAAATTAACACATGCCAAAGGATGTTTCCGATAAGTACACGCTTGTTCCTGAAGTAGGTATATTATCCATTCAAGGTTGTCCCTATGTTTTTCCCAGAAACATGTCCGCAATACAGATGGACGTCCAATAGTGGCGGTCCATCCAAAAAAAGTGCTGTGAAGACAAGGCTCTTAGAGCTTGCATTCAAAAAGTATCATTTTGATTCCCCTTTTTTGAAAATAGGGACAATGACGCATCTTTGCCAGGATGTGGGAAGGTTACCATAAAGGGCAGTATTGCAAAATAATGTATATAGGATGTTTGCCCAAAGGAAAGCATCAATTTTCATATATCGAGTCTGCAAACCATCCCACACCATTGGCCTTGATACCTTAATTTTGGAAATGTTTGCCACAATCTTCTCTCATGTAAAACAATTGGTTTCCCTACTTCTTCCGCCATCTCTATTCCTCTATCTTGTCTGTCCTTCCTCTCATCATGCTGTTTACTTTTACTTTCAACAAGTGCTAATATATATTTATGTTCTCTCCTCTTGCTCTCTTCCGCATTATGGTCAGAGGAAAAAAGATTTTATGCTTTGAAGTAATTAAAAGCAGCGGCAGGGTATGTTAATCCAAACGTATGCGCCCCCCACTTTTAGCAGTATAAGCGGGGGTGAGAGAGGCGCATACGTTGGATAAACATAGCCTGCCGCTGCTTTTATTTCCTTCAAGGGGTAAAATCCCATCTTCTCTGTATCTGCACTCTTATATTCAGGGAGGGAAAGAGGAGCCAAAGGCGTTTTAGCCACCCCTTTATGCTGATTGAGCATCCACTCCCTATATGCTGGATCATCCTTCTCACCCTGGTACATTTTCCAAAGATCTAAAATGGCCAACCTTTTCTGCAGCTTTTTTCCCCTTATATGTGGCATGCAAATATGTCATCATATGCTGCAATACATCTTTTGACAGCGAGCCCTTCTGAGGCTATGGCATAAGTGTCTTATTGGTCGAGCCTCAAATCCATTCCAAATGTTATTGCCTTATTTTTGCTGTGTATCGCGGTAATATCCTACACAAATGTAAAAGAGGTGTATCCCCCATGATGACAGATCGGTTTTGACCGTCAATACTTACCCAGTGTTTTGTTTGGTTCTTTGTTATTAAATATACCACGCCTATCAATTGGCGCAGACACCATCAATCACTATTTCTAATCCCAATTGGGATATATTTTAACTGCTCACTTTATTTAAAAAATCTATGCAATGATATTTTAGTTCCTCCTTCGTTTACACTTTCTTTCAATTTTTGTTATATCGTTCTTATATTATTAGTATATTAAGAGTCTCTTCTTTACTTAGATTCCTTTAATTTTTCCCTTCCTGATTGACGTAAATCTCTTGGTCAAAATATGTCACCAACCTCTTACATTTTTTTACTATAGTTTTATATTCATCAGTCTAAACACAAATATCTATATTGACAATTTTATAACCCGACAAATGGGCACTTTAAATTCTTTTTACTGCGTACGCCTTTCTTTACTATCTTTAGTAAATGTATCCCATCTCCGTTATACTCCAATCTGGATCCTGATACGCACTCTTCCGCGGACCTTGCCTCAGGAATCTTTAATAACTTGGTGCCTACCCTTCTGCCCCACTGGAACCAGGAATCGAGGCCTCTATTTCTCTTTGTAATCTCCCCAAAGAAATCCTGTTACTTTTTACTTTATTCTACTTACATCCATGACTCAGTTTGAGTTCTCCGACATTGGACCTCATTACGACCCTGGCGCTAATGGGTTAACGGTGCTGTAAAAGGCTGCAGCGCCGTCAACCCATTAGCGCCTGATTGCGAGGTCCCTTTGTGGGACCCGACCTTAACGGCTGGTCTACACCAGCCGTTAAAGTAGGGACCCGCAAAGGGACCTTGGTGCTAAGTACGGTACTGCAATTTGCAGTACCATACTTGGAGCCTTCCCCATTCCCATTGAGCCCTATGGGGCAAAAATGGGAATGGGGAAGGGCCATGGAGGAAGGGGGAATTACTGCCCCGCCAACCTTGTAATGGGGTGGTAATTCCCCCTTTCTCCATGGCAGAGTCGGTAAGTTATCGGCATGGACCATGGTGCTATTAGCACCATGGTTTTCCGCCTGGGTCGTAATGAGGCCCATTGACTCTCTCTCAACCGACCAGTTCGCCTTTCATTCAAGGGGGGCCTGCGGGGACCGGACAGGAATTTCATTAAAGTGGGACATGTCAACCATGTCATATCCTTCACAAGTGGCTTTGCGTGCAGATCTCCACAGGGAACTCTGCGGTCATCTGGCTACAGGCGTGAGTAGCCAGGGGTCTGGATCTGGCCTAGGTCTACTAGACAATGGTCATCCGCACCGCTATCAAATGTGCTAGATGGACTTACAATAATAGACCTTGCACAAATAATTGGACAGACTCAAAGAGTGTGGCAAGGTACTACTTTATTCTAAGTTTAATAAAGTTGGATTAACTGGCAGACATCGAACTGATGCTTGCACACTCAAAACCAAGTTTGATTACATGGAGGTCTTATACCTCAATATGCGTCATCTACGTGGCAAAATACAAAACTTATCATGGGAAGGGATTGGTGAAGGGAACATGTCTACTTATAGAACATATAAGAATCAGTGCTTCATTGGCTACCCCTTATCTGTAGGGCACGTGTTGAACACCTCTAAACACATATACTACCGATTATAATGGACAAAACATCAGTGATTGCCTCCTGCAACATTGTGGGCCTCATCACGAGTTGGGCGGTATCCCGACTGGGATACCGCCCAACTTTATTTGCGCTTCCGCCCACCCGTCCAGCGGTATTACTGCCGGATCACAGGTAGGGTGATAAACGTTATTCCCCATTTTTGGCACAATTACGGCCGGCGATATTACCACGCAGTAATTGCGCCAGAATTCGGAATTTTTTTTCCAGTGTGTTTACACCCAGCTCTGAGATGGGGGTGAACACGCCATACTCATGATAGGGCGGACCCTTAAATGCGGCGGTAACTCTGTTACCACAGCATTTAAGGGCTACTAGCCAACTCATGGTAAAGCCCTGTATGTTGGGTTGTCTCCCAACTCCACTTATTGGTTGGCCTATTATCCCAACCTTGAACTTTTGGCTCTTTAGCAGCACGTTTGTGAAACGAAACCTAGGTGTTTGAATCCCATCAGACTACTCCCCATTTTCCCAATTAGTCCATCACTTATCGGCTGGCTATCCACCAAAGGCTTCCGTTTGTAATTGACCTTGTGCCTGCTCACTGTCCTGGAACATTCAAGGGAGCGTGAGCACAACACTATCTTAACTTAAGCACTAATGAATCACCTTTGTTTCCAACTTCTGAGTCACATGTGAAGAGACGACAAATGGGTCTGTTTCATCCTTCCATATACTGCTATTTGATTTAATTATGCAAGGTGCTGTTGCTCCTTGTCCTCTAGAGACTTGCTCACATTATCTGATATGAACTTTATACAATTTTAATTGACCGGTAGTTTGACTCTAAGAGATGTTTTCGTCTTCTTCCATCTATAAAGAATGTCCCACATTCAGAGCTTATCCATGTACTCCCTTTGTGTTTTGCGCTTATCCCCCAAATAGCATCTCTGCTCTGTGCCAACCTTGACTCATCATCGGGTCTGCTCACGGGGCTGTTTTCCTGTGTCCCCGGATTCTTACAGCCTCAGCCTGTCTCTGAGGTAGCTTGGTTAAATTCAACGTGAGCTGTCCGCATTTTCCCGATATAGCCGTGCATGCTATGTTCTATATTCCTCTATAGCAAGCTTCTATACGTTTTCTTTCCACTGTGCATTACTGTGTATTTGCAGTTATTGGTCTGTAAGTTACTTCATTTTCTGTAGATCCATGATTACTTTAGCTTTAGGTTCATGTTACTTTCAGTGCCTTAGTTACATTGTCACTTAATATTTTTATATTGTTTCATCAACACAGTTTCATATATCTTATTCATGACATCACTTTGTCCTCGTCAGATTTCCCTTTTATGTCCGTCCATAATATTCATTGATGCATTCTGACATCTTGGCAAGCGACCTCTGTCCATGTAGCTTTCGTCTTTGAAACATCCTTCCATACTTTCAGTGCAAGGGTACATTCTGTATGGCTGTCTGAGTGCGTAACGTTTCTCATACAATCAATGTGGTATAGGAATGATGCAGGGTGTCCCATCTATAGCTTTTCTCCGACTGTTCTAATATGACGGCGGTGAAGGGGCAGGAAGTGGCAAGAAAACGTGTACCTGCTCCTCTACAGCTTGCAGGTTGAGTCCCCTATAACTCTGTCAGGACCACTCTTCAGTCTCTCTGGTTATCAGTACCCCCCTTCTCGGGACAGCATAGGAGTGGAGCTAAGGAGGGACTGGACCGGGTGCGATTGGGTAACTGGGCAATTGCTAACGGGAGAGTAATAAACATTAGTGATAGAATGGGCAAGGAACAGCTCAAACAGCCTGAAGATTCCCCAAAGGGGTCACCTGACCACAATATCTTTTCCCATTTTAATAGTGCTTCGTGTGATTTTTTTTTTGGACTCTTGTCAATACTTGACCAAATTAAAACATATCCTGATTGAGGGGGGGCCTTTATTTTAGACAGATTAGGAGCCCTCCGACGAGAATTAATAGAACTCTGCACATTAATCGTGATACCCGACAAGTCAGCATAGCGCTCAAATACATCTAGAATATCCTGTAAATTGGTTTCTGGGTGTTGTAGGTATAGACGCATGTCATCCGCATATAGGGAAATCAGTTTCTGGCCACCTTGGGTAGCCTTACCCGCAACTAGGTATTCCTTCCGGAGAAACACTGCTAATGGTTCTCATGCGAGAATAAATAGCATTGGGGACCATGGGCAGCTCTGTCGTGTGCCTTTGCTTAGCAGCCACTGTTCCGAGTTAATGGGTGCCTGTCTTGACCCGCGCTACTGGTTTACTATACAGCAGCCATACCCATTTAATATATGTGGGCCCCATGCCAAAGCTTTTCAACACCCCCATCAACCATGGCCATCTGACCGAGTCAAATGCCTTGACTGCATCGAGGGAGGCCACTGCTAAATGTTGCGTGCTACCTTGGGTGTTGTCTATGATATGGTGTAGCCTCCTAAGGTTACATGTGAAATTTCTGTTCAGAACATACCCTGATTGGTCTGAATGTATAGGTTTAGCTATTGCTGTCATAAGCCTGTTGGCCATCAGAGCTGTGAGAATTTTCCCATCTTGATTAAGCAATGAGAGGGGTCTATATGAGCGGTAGTCAGTATCCGGCTTGTTGAGCTTCAATAGTGGGATATTAATTGACTTTCTCAAGAGCGAGAACAACATTGCGCCTATGGCACTTGGAATGGGCATCGGTTACTGGATGGGATTGCACCAGAATAATTCTGAGTCCAAATAACCGGACAAACTCAAGAGAATGGCAAGTTGCTGTTTTATTAGCAAGTCTCTAAAACAGGGAATTTACAGCGAACACCAATGGACGTATGATCATTCTCTCAGCGATTTCCACAAAAAATACAATTATATACTTATTTATGCATCATAATAACATCATGCTACGTGGCAATAGTGAAAAACCTATCAAGGTTTGGGATTGGTTAAGAAACACATCAAGATATACTGTCATATAGGAGCTAGGTTTGTTATTGGTTATCCGATATTAGGTGGACAACTTATGCCTGCCTCTTCAAACGTGTCATTTAAGAAAAACCAGTTACACAGTGTTTCATTGGTTTCTCAAGCTATAAGGTCCTTTGTTATATGGATTAATACAATTGGTTTGGCACACTTGCGCCATGTCTGGAACATTCGGTTCAATTAGCAGCACGTAAGCCAAGAAGCAGGTGCAAGTGGATAGGACATGAAGCTGCTCTACTACCCAATTAGCCCAACATCTCTCCTCACCCATGCCTTCTGCCATGAAATTCTTTGTACTTGGCCTAGCAGATTATTCTTGTCGTAGGAATGCAAGTGGTGTGAGGGCACTGTATCGTGTCTGCAACTCCATTTCATGTCCTATTTCCATCGTCGGCTCCTATGACAAGAGACCACAAATCTGTTAATTCTGCAAGCTTTTAAATGAATTAAGACTTGCCATCCTTTATGTTCTTTCTTACACCTTAACGTGAGTGGATTCATCCACCGAACTCCTGTTCCTCTTCAGCTTAGATAGCTGACCTTAACTTCTCTGCTCTTGACTTCAGGCCATACAGCCTCCCAACACAGCCCCAACAACCTGCTATTGTCTTGCAACAAAGCCTTCCATTTTCTCTCCATGGTTCTTTGGCTTACTTATTTCATGATACCAATGTCTAGTTTCTGTACAATGGCGGCTCCACCTGCATTCTATTCACTACTTATAGCTAGCCTATACAATGGCTTGATCTATCTTGCGTTTCAACTTGCGTACATTCATTATACTTCTGATTTCTGCAGCACATTTGTAATCTTCTTTTACACTTTTAAAGTTTACTTGATTCTTTACTTCATCATTTCTCCTCTAGGATCTATACATTATCTTCATTCAGTATTTCAGGACTGTGTGCACACTGTTATGACGTCATCCGTTCATTTTCTTAGCTCTTTCTCATATTCCTTCAGGGAGTTCCTCCTGCAAGCTGTCATCAACTCGAGGGTACATTCGATATGGTTGTCTTAATAGATACCTTCTTACAAATACTTGCTGCAGTATTGGTACAAATTGCTGGTGTTAGACAGGGCACAGTCTCATGGCTCCAATACAGGAAACGTAGCGGGTAGGGTCTCCTGTGGATGTGTACGTCTGCTCCTCTACATTCCCCCAGTCTGGTCAAGTCCTCGACCACCTCCTCAAGTTTATTTGCTTCTTTTAATCTTCTCTTGAATAAGGGTTTCTTTGTTATCCATATCTTTGTCACCCCCCTCAGGGTGCTTGCATTTTGTATGTGATCGTCCACACTCCAGGTCATGTAATTGCATTCTCCACTTGGGGTACAGAAGACCCAACGTCCCACATAATTCTTAGGATCTCTTGGGTACAGGAATTTCGTTCCTTCAGGTGCCACAATACTTGTTTTTATGCAGTCTCTGATGGTACTTACAGTCTGCACGTTGTCTTCCGTTTCACCATTCACATAGATTATGATCTTCATTCCCACTGCTTTCTTTGATGTTTTTTGGCATTGTCCAATTATTATCCTTGTACCACAGAATCCAAACATTATTATCACCAATATTGCTCCAAGGAACTTGTATATAATTACCATCCAGTCTGGAATCCATGCAAACAGAAATGAGAACCAATCATCATCTCCACTGGCCTCTGTCTCCTCCTCCATTTTTGTGTGCAATTCTGTCAACATGGTTATAGCATCCGTCAGAGTCCTGTTCTCACCGTCATGAGATGTATGAAAGTACAGCAAGAAGGCCAGACCTTGGCGCAAACATCTCCTTCCATTGCTATAATCATGTCGAGGACATACCTGTTCTGAAGGGTCATTAAACTTATGGCCCTCATTTCTTCCTTTATGGCGTTAAATCCTTTTATAGTGGGATTGTCTGTAACCTCTCCCCTCTTGTGATCTGCAGCAATTTGGCATTCACTGCTGCTTGGAGTCGACGCATAAATATAGATGTCTTTATCATAGCAGTGTTGCTGAACAACTTGTGCTCATCAGGAATGTCTTCAAAAGCCTTTATTGATTTCGATGAGAAATTATTCTCAATTTTCATCCACTGGAGTGCAAGTGACCTTATTTTTCTCAAGTGTTCATCCCCTTTTGGAAATCCCTCGATCTTTAGGTTGCTCTGAGGAATCACCAAAGCTGGAACATGGATGAGTATAATGGAACACACTCCTCCCCAGTTCCTGCGCAACTTCATATATGCGCTGGATCCACAGGCCCAATATCAATCCATTAGTACGACAGTCCCTCTCTTCATTCCTGGGATATCAGTTATGTTCTTTCACCCTTTATTCTTTCCAACTCAGACTTTACCTGTGCATCAAAACCACATCATTCTATTAGTCAATGGGATTACAGGCATTGGTCCTGCTCCATCATCCACTCATGTCAGCAGTTTAGAGTTCTTGGCCCGTGACTTTAGGCACTGTAAGGAACTCATGGTGGCAACAGTAAAGAAAGACACAAGTGATCACAGTTCAAGGGTGTTCATTAAACTGTAAATGCAGGGTGGAAAAATGCCTAACCTAAATCTAAGATGGGAGAAAGCATCGACCATCAAATGAAAAATAAGGCTGTCCTTGTGGCGTCTTATCAAAGTAAAAAGGCCTATTCTAACAAAACCTTTTGCCAAATCCTTCCAACTTACTTTAGAAAGAGTGTGGGATAGGGATTTCAATAAAGAAAGAAGTGTTCACAAATAATAAATCAGGATGTGATTGCCGGGGGTCTCCCTTCCCCATGTTTTCAGCACGGGACAAGGTGGGTGTCCTGAGCACAGCACACACTCAGTCTTTCCCAGCACAAGGAGACAGTTTTGTTCCAGCTTATCAGATTCTACAATCCTGAAGTCTCTTTACAATAAAAAGTTTCTTGCCTTCGTGGCCTGACAATTTCAACAAACAAACACAAAGTTTGTGTTTCACGCATAGCTTTGGGTGACGTTTTTCACCCTTGGGTCCCCCTCTTCCGGGCGCAAACCCCAAACACAAAGTTCTTTCCTCAACAAACTTTGGGTGGTGACTTTCCACGCCGATCTCCCTCCTTCGGGCTCGGACCCCTTTTCACTCATCAGCCCCCTTCCTTCGGGTTCACAAAGGCTCAATTAAACAGTTCCTTTCAATAGTTCTTTTACACATATCACTGTGGTCATTGTGGGGTTCACTCCTGTCAACATAATGATCATGGGACTTCAGATTTTGTACCCTCTTGTTAGCATCCCTCCGCCGGGTTCACTCTTGCCAATCTTCACAATGCACTGTTCGTGCACTCTTTTTACCATGCAGGATTCATTCCCCTTTTGTTTCCCCAATCATCTGTCCGTCAAAGACTTTCGACTGTACAGAGGATTTGACCTGACCCCTGTATGACCTCCTTGACCCCTCTCCTTGCCTTTCTCCCAATGCCTTCTTGTTATTGTAGTTTCAATCGCAGAGTAATCGCCTAGCGTTTCTCAAGTGAACACCCACGTGATGTTTGAATTTATTATACTGGCTTTCCCCTTTTCAGTAAGCAATCAGTTCTTTGTTTATTCAAAGTTCAATTAGCCACTTGCTAGTTTCATTCAACAAAGTTTGGTTTCTTTATTGGCTCTCCCCTCAACTCACCGGCTGTGATGACGTGCTTTGCTTTCTTGTCTTGTAGATTCAAGGCCGGTACCACCGGGCCATGCGCCTCTCCCCGACTTGGCTGTCAGCGTAGGAGGAGCCCGGCTACTGTTGACTTCTGCTACAACACAAGATGGCTATTGTTCGCAGTCTTACAATTCCTTCTCTTGAGGCTTCATGGGTCTTGGTCAATAAGGGCAAGGTCTCTTCTCCCCTTGGTATCCTCTTGACTTGCGCCGTATTTCACCTTCTGTTGAACTGCCGTACTGAGTGAGCTCTCATGTTGTGCGGGCTGCCTTGCTCATAGTGTGCCGTTGTGCTCCACCTTTTATCCCTGTGGGGAAGGGAAAGGGCTGTCAGGTGTGTGTGATTCTAATCAATTTCCTGACTTTTCCTGACCCTTGTATTGGGACATGTCAGGTAAATAGCTCTGGTGTTAGCCCGTTGTCTTTCGTGTTGTGCGAAGTGTTTGTGTCAGAAAGGAGGGGACAGTGTTTTGGAATATCCTACGTGGTAAAATGGGGAAAAGGTGTTTAAAGAAGGGGGATACTGCATCTCGCCCATCAGTGTCCCACTCCCAAAGAACCCCCCATCCAGGTGATCCTCCTGCACTGGTCCACCCTGGGGAACTGGGTCCAATAGCGATGGCTGTGTCCTGGCTACCTGGATGAAAGATCCCCAGGGACTAGACAGGGAGACACCTTCAGGTTTCTCACATCACTCATCACTCACTTTCTGCACCTCTTGCACTGGTTCCTTCCTTAGTAGATGAGCTGAACTGGATATCATCCCATCTTCCCATCCTTTGGTCGTAATCACTCATCCATAGATTAACAGCTGTGAATGCTCCCAGCATCCAGGCATTGCAGTTTTATCAGAGCAATTCATTCTCTTTTCTTCAATTATTAATTTGTATTGTCCCATGGAAGGATACACAAGCATCTTGTATGTCCATCCAGGCTCTTTTTCCGTTTGTGGTGTTTTCATATAATCATCCTGGTATGGGAATGTCTGTCTTTATCACCATTGCAGGGTTGCCCAGCTCCCTTGGAGCTGTCCTCTGGTAGTACATGCTGCTAGATGGCTGAGGCACTTTGCATCTTGTGCTGGCATCTCTTTTGAAATTAATGTTCTTACTGTACTGATGGCATAGGGGATACGCGACGAGACATAGCATCTCTCATCAGATTCCCTCTTCCCCACCTTTTTTATATGTTGCTACCACATATTATTCCCCAAGTGAGCTGAATTATCAAGATAGGTATTTTATCCCTTGGTTATCTTCTTCTGCAGCCCTCTTGTGTTGTTTGACATGCCCAAATAGATCAAAGAAATTATCATAATTTGTACTTGTAGTGGGGAAAATCACATGTTGTGTTTTCAATTGAACCATCAGAATGATAAAGACTTTGAAATGTAAGATACAGAAAAAAGAAAAGTGAAAGCATATGTATATCAGCCATACGAGTATAGAAAAACATTTTGTGTGCCACGCTATTTCTAGTTGAATTGCTATTGCATTTTCTTCGTCCTGTATCATTTTTAATACACATACTCAAATCACATTTGCAGTTGCACAATCTGCTTGATTATTGCAATCAGAAGCCTTCTTATAACTGGACCGTTCTTCTGATCGTGGAGAAAAGGGAGAATATTAACATCTCTCCTAATGAGGGGTGGGTCTGACTGAATTATAAACACAAAAACTAAAAACACAAAAAACACAAAAACTAAAACCACAAAAACTAAAACCACAAACCTATGTGTGTCACTATCGACTGTTGTCATGTGTTATTTGTTTTGTGTTGCTTCCCAGTTAGTGGGTACTAGATGGAGGGTCTCGCCTTTGTAGAACTTAACGTCGCCCAAATGTAACCAAGCTCTTCTTCCAGACACCCAAACGGCAGTAGGGGAAAATTCCTCTACTTGGAATGGTCCATTAAATCTTGGCTCGTGCCACCTAGGTGTGAAATCTGTAATAAGCCCTTGATCTACAACATACAGCTTTGGTGGTGGTAATAATTCACTTGGATTGGTTACTGGGCCATCCTCTTCAGTGTTCCTCTACCTCTCTCCTATGCTTGACTTGATCTGAAATTAAAGAAACACTGGTCATGTCAAATAATCGTACTCATCACCTAGAGTCTGCGCTACACTCTGGCATCACTCCTGACTCTAGATGGGGGCGTAAGGGGCATCCTCATGTGGTGCCCTGTTACTGGTTCATGATTTTGAAGGGCATACAATGCTAGGGGTAGGGAATATAGCCATCCCTTTTTCAAAGATAATCTGATCTTTGCTCTTCTTTCCTTAAGGAGGCAGTTGAGCCTCTCACATTTCCCGTTTGCGTGTTGGTGATAAGCAGAAGAAAACGTATGCTTTATGTTCAATAAAAGCCCTATTTGTTCAAATAGCTCATTGACATAATGTGGCCCATTATCAGACCTTAATACTTCGCACACACCCCATCTCGGAAACACCTCGCACACTAAGAACTTTGCTGCGCTGGTGGCATCAGGATGTGTACAAGGTCGGCTTCGATCCATTGAGAAAAGGGACACACCACCACTAATAGATACCTATATACATTCCATGACTGCAGCATATAGACATAGTCCATATGCAAATGCTGAAACGGGCCATTTGGACGGGGTATGACTCCTCTGTTTGTTCTTGGTGTATGCCCAGCTGTAAACGTCTGACACAGGATGCAATTCGCAATGAACTGTGCAACGAGTTCCAAGAGATTGTGAACAAACCCGTCCTCTGCAATGGTGACAGCAAGACTTTTTCGGATTATATGCACAGAGTAATGCAGCTGCTCGAGTGCGACTTTTAGTAATGCTGCTAGGCATCGCTGGTTTCCAGTGCTTTCCTGTCTACATAGTGATTCCGTGGAGGATAGTGAACACCCCCTACGTCTTCATAGCTGCTGCTCTTCTTGTGGGCCTCTACCCTGTATCTCTATTAGTTGCATAATTGACAGCATATTAAACCCCTCTCATGCAAGCATGCTTCTAGCTGATACTTCTTTAACATATTCAGTTTCGAAACTCGAAATTTCAGGGGAATACGCAAACCTGTTGACATCAAGTCTGTGGCTTCATTTCTGCGAGAAATAAAGTTAATTTTACGACTGCTATGGCTACTGGGTGTTGTAGTGCCTTAATGAGCCTGTCGAATAAAGACGCATGTTGCACTGGAGTGCTGTCTGCGCTGAGATAACCCCACCATTTCCAACGTGACAGCACTGCGTGTACGGTTGACGTTGCATAGGTGGAGTCACTGTACACCGTCACTCCCTGGTCTTTGTGTTATTCGAGCGCAACAATAAGCGCTACCAATTCTGCTGCCTGTGCTGAAAAATTGGACATAGTCTTGCACACGCCACTACCTCAAATTCACCATTTAATGTTTCTTACAACTGCGGATCCTAAATGCCTCTCCCCACTAGTCTGATCGATTTTTGAAGAACCAGCGATAAAGAGAATCTCCCCTCCCGCTGAAGCATTTTCTTTCACGCAGGTTATGTGATCAAAAAATTCAACATAATGAGTACCGTTATGTACATGATCACCTTCCTCTATATGTTCAGCTACAAACGTGGCTGGGTTCACTATTTTACATCTCACAATTTTAATCACTGGATTATAAATCATTACTTCACATGCAGAAGCACTTTGTGTCGTCAATGTACCTTTTGGGCTTCTCTAAAGTGGCAAATAAGGTGTGCTCCACATATAGCGTCATTGCACAACCCATGCTAATATTTGTGGACTTCTCAATCGCAAATGTGGCAGCAGCGAAACATTGTTTGCATGGAAAATGTCCTCTCTTGACTGGATCTAAAATCCCACTGAAATACGCCAATGGTTTATACCCTAGTGTTGTACTGAAGGTGTCTCACCGCTAGTCCCCAGGGATCTGTCATCCAGGCGGCCAGGACACAGCCATCATCACTATTGGATCCAGTTCCTGAGGGTACACTAGTGTGGGAGGATCACCTGGATAGGGGGGTCTTCGGGGAGTGGGATGCTGACGGTGAGAAGCGGTATCCCCTTCCTTATAACACCTTTTCCCCATTTCCCATCCTACCAGGTAGGATACCTAGAAACTCAAACCCTCCCCTCCTTTCTGACACAAACACTTTCGAATGGACAGTGCATCGTGAGTGACAACATACTAACAGCAGAGCCGTATACCTGCCATGTCCCAACACAAGGCTCCTCCAAAATCTGGCAATTACTGATAATTACACACACCTCCTTCCATCACACTTCCCCACACAGATAAAAGGCGGAGCACGAAAGCACACTGAGCAAGGCAAAACACACAACAAAGCAGCAAAACTGAGATGGCATTTTAAACTGAGGAGAAAGACGGCGAGATCAGAGAGGAGGACAAGGAGGGAATTACCCTTGCACTTTTCAACACAGAACCGTGACTTTCAAGAAGCCTCAAGGAAACGAAACATAAGACCGGGATTTGCAGTTGACGAGTGGTGTAGCTTGTGTCAGAGGTAGACGGGGCCCTCCCACAATGATAGCCAAGGCGGGGAGAAGTGATTGCCACCGTGGTACTGTCCTTGACTCTGACAGCAAAGTAATGCCAACGAGTTCAGCACAGCCGGTGAGTTGGAGAAACTGATAGCAGACCAGGCTGTGTTATGCTCAAGGTTGCAAGCGGCAACATTGTATGAAGAAAGAGAATGTGTATACAATTGAACTTTGTGAAACCAAGATAGGCACCAGATACAGAGTGGTCCGGCACCCGTGGGTGCCTAATCAGAAGTCTCTGTTTGGTGCCCCCTCTGAATGGGGAAGAAGTATTGAACTGTGTAATCAAAGTGGTCCTGCCGCGGTTTACATTAAATCCTGTGCACATTCAAAAGTCTTCGATTGTCTAGAAACAGAAATTGGTCTGAACCCAGCTGAGGGGGACTAATTGTCGAAAAGGGGTCTGAGCACAGAAGAGGGGGATCCTGGGTGGTGAAATACACCCGAGAAGATTGTTGTGGCAAATGTGAACCCGACTAAGCGATGCCTAAAAAATTTAAGTTGGTCTGAACCCGACTGAGGGATGCTAATGGAGAAGGATCGGAGCCCGACCGAAGGGGATCCAGGGTGAAGAGTAAATCATCCGATGGGAATACTGAGAAAATAACTTTATTTTGTTGTTTGTGGTACATCGGATCCTCTGAGGCAAGAGACTTCGCACAAAAGAAACTTGGGCACAGAAGGCCCTGATGTTGGGGTGACCTTGTGCCAAAGACAGACACAGCTACAAAAAAACTCGACCCCAACTATGCTTCCTTCAATATTGACAACGATATCATCAAAGTGATGCCCATAGTCAAAACGCTAGGTTTCTACCTTGACGCGTCACTCTCCCTCAAAAAGCAAGTTAACTCTTTAGCATCCTCCACAGCTTACACTTGTAAACTGATCCGAGCATGTAGACCGTTTCTCTCCGAAACAAGCTGCATCACCCTGGCCAATGCACTTATATTATCCAAATTGGATTATTGCAGTGCCCTCTATGCAGGCGCCAATAAATATATCACTGTCAAGCTACAAACGCTCCAAAATAATGCTCTTAGAGCAGCTCTAAACATCCCTAACAGAATGCACGTTTCCAGTTTCAGAAGAGATGTCCGCTGGCTTAAGATTAGTGACAGGACTCTGCTGAAAACACGCTCCCTCACCTCCAAATGCCTTAATAACATAGCTCCACCCTATCTGACTGAAAGAATCATCAGAAGAATCTCCGCCTGTCCCACAAGATCTGCTAACATTAACACTCTCAAAGTGCCCAGATTCAAACAGGCTACAGCTGACCAACCCTACTCCACTTTCAGGCAAAAAACTCTAACATGGATCCGGACCAATGACTCCTCTACCACTCCTTAACCACCCTTCCTCCTCCCACCTATACCTCTACTACCTGCTCATCAATGAATACTTTGTCTGCACGGTACCTGTTACCTCTTGTTGTTTCTCTCAATATCGCTATGCATTTATGTGACCACTATCCACAAATTGTACTACCTACTTGTTTTTTGCCATTTATTTCTAACTAAGCTATAAGTATACATGTAATGTTTGCGCCCAGCTACCTTCGGGTTTGGCAGCGCTATACCAAATAATATAAAGAAGCCCAGGAGTGTGTTGTGCTTGAGTGACCCACCTTGTCCCATGCTCAAAACTTGGGGAAGGGAGGTCCACGGCCTAAACATCCTGTCTTATCATTTTTGAAATGCTTCTTTCTTTTTTGTGAATATTATCCCACACAATTTTGTAGCATAACGGTAAGTATTGGCAATAGCTTTTCTTTTAGTATAGGCTCTTTTTATTTGACTAGACTCTACCAGGTCTGTATTATTATTATTATTATTATTATTATTATTATTTGATGGTCGTAGCTTGTTCCCATCTTAGATTTAGGTTTAGATAGGCGTTTCTCACACCCATGATCAAGTTCAATAAACACCCTTGAACTGTGATCACTTGTGTCTGTCTTACTTTGATACCATGCATTCCTCACATTGAGTACTGATGCCATTACTGATCCGTTAGTGTGTGATAAAAATACAATTCTTCACTATTATTGGGAATTCCCAAAACTGGAGCTGTACAAATTTCTCTTTTTAATTTCCTCAAATCCTTGCTCCATTTATTCAGTCCATTCTATCTTTTCCTTACCAACTTGTGCTTTCTTAGGTGCTTACAAAAATGGTTTTGTGAACTTGCTATAGCCAAACACCCAGTCCCCGCAATAGTTGCATAAGCCCAGAAATTGCAGCATTTGCCTCACTGTATTTGGCTTTGGTGTTTTCATGATAGCCTCAGCTCTCTCAGGTGTTGCTTTCTTTCCTTCATGTGAAATTAACTTGCCTATGTACAACACTTCTTCCATGGCAATACTGCAATTTCTACTTTTCTACTTTGTATCCCTTGTCTGTCAATATATCCCTTAACTGAACAGAGTCCTGCCTACATTCATACTCTTTTTCACTACATGTTTAATATGTCATCTACATACTGATTTACCGCACTCTGGAGTTCAATGTTACTTAAATCCATCTATAGGACCCTGACGGAGACTCGTAGAAGCCCTTGAGTTAAACAAGTATGTTTTTTGTCTTTTTTGTCTAAACGTAAAGGAAGTAAGGTCTTGTGAGTCTTTGTGCAACAGGATCGAGGAAAACACATTTTTCCAATTGATCACCGTGAAATACTTAGCTTCAACTGGGATGCTACACAATATTGTAGCAAGATTCAGAACTAGTGGACAATATGATTAAGAAGGCGCAAGTCCTGGATAAATCTCCATGAACCACCCTTTAGATTTTTCAATCAGATACACTCCAGTATTGCATGAGGATTCCGATGGCTCTAGGATTCCCTGTTTCATCAACACTGAGATAGTCTCAAATATGCCTTCATCCGCTTCTCGAGACATGAGCTACTGTTTTGCTCGGGGTAAAATTGCTCCTGGCTTGAGTTTTATTTTAACCTCCCTGTATTCCCTTTAATAGGCCTACGTCATATGGGCCCATAAAAAAAGAGACAAGTGTCCTTTGGACTATGTCTTCCTGAATGAAAGCTGGTCTTTGCCCCATCAGTGCTATTCGCTGTGGGACTTCCCTTTTCTCAATCATTACCCAATATGTAATGCTTATAAAAAAAAAAAACACTACCTCTATATATTCATCTCTGAACATATCTTCATCTGTTATGTCAGTCAATCTGTATCCCTCCTCAAGAGCTATCACTGTTCTCCAGGCTCTGCCTTTGTCATCTACTCCTTCAAGCATTGCTATTTCTTCTCGTACTATAGCTGCTTCCAATTCTATAGGTATAGTCTGCCCTTCTTCCTCATGCATAGGTACGTGTGGTCTAAATAAAAATTAATCAGGTATCCTCACAATTTTCCCTCCTAATCCAGTTGTCCATGTTAATAAAACGCTCACTTCATATATGAAGACTTCCGGATCTACCGGGACCTGTGATCTGTCCTATTGAAGGTACAAATTCATCCCTGTCCCAGTAAAAGGGTTTCCTCTTACCACAGTGACGCCCCCTATTCTAGGTGTCAATATTTGCCTTGTGTTCACATTCTGTTGTGTCTGCATAGGTGCTTTTTGCGATTGCCCTTGCAGTGGGTGTATTTGTACTGGCCCCTGCTTTTGTGCCTGCTGTGTTTATAGCCCCTGTGCCTGATGGGATGCGTGATTCTGGGCAAAGTCCTCTTGTGTTTGTGTGCTGTATGGCGATGGATAACCTGTCCACCCCCCCCCCCTCTTGAATTTTGACCATTTTATTGAATGTTTCCTCGGCTTCTACATACACACGCAATATGCCCTGCTATCCCACAATTCCAACACAATGGGGGTGGCCCTCTGGCAAACCCACCAGTATATCCTCCCTAAGGGTTCTGACTTCCACCCTGGGCATTTTGAAATCCACCTTAGGTGTTCTGAAATCCACCTCCTCTTCCTCTAAATCCTCCACCTCTACCTCTTGGCCAAAATCCATACCTACATTGATCCATTGGGTGTACATTATTCACTATGTACCTGTCATTTCTTGCATTCCTAATTCTTCTCCACTTGTCAATACTGCCCCTTCTTTAGCAAATGTTCACAATTTTTTCAGAACTAACGGCTTCCTCAGTCTTTCTGTTTTCCTCTTTCTTTCTATTCTTCTTGTAATAATCGGCAATGATGCACGATAAGTCAACTGGATCTCAGCCCACGGCTTCGCTTTCATTCCTACTTGTTATTTCATTTGTCTCTGTACTTTTTCTGGCAATCCTGGACACAAAATATGATAGAACAGTGCCACTGTTTTTCCCCCCAAGGTTCACGCGTCTCAAGTTGCCATCTCTCTTGAATATACTGGATATAATCAATAGGGTCTTCTTGTTCTTTCATTTGTACGGGTCATAATTGCACCTATATCTGAAATATCATGATACTGGACCCTGAGAGCCCTCCAAATACAATGATTAAATGGCGCTCCATCATGCGCTGTGTTTTGTGCTGTCACACTCGTATGTTCTCTTCGTTTCCAAATGTTGTCAGCTTTCTCTCCAAGAATTTCTGCCAATAGACATCTTATGTCTCCTATGGCCAATGTATTTCCTCCTGTCATTTTCTCTAATATGTATATACATTGTCCAGCCCCCCGAAGTCAAACTAGCTAACTTGCATTTTAAGTTGTCCTTATCCATCTGGGGCCATGGAATATATTGTGGTCTTGCCCCCCACCCCCTTCTCTAGCAGGAGGAACTGTGTGAACCCCATCCCATAACTGGATCCCATTACTTGTTTTTTCAATGCAGGTGTAATCGCCCTTATTCATCTTCGTGCTGGTAACAAACTTAACCTAATCACATAATGTGGAGAATCTCCTCCCACACTACACGATCGTCTTCAGGAAAGTTCGGGATATGGTGTAGGATCTTGTGTTCTTTCCTTAGGGTGTTCCAGATCAGACCATTTTACCTCTTTATCCAGATTTGGACTTCCCAAGGGGGCATATGTACCCTCCCCTTCTATCTCACAACCTGACTCCATTTCTTTGTCTATACCCCAACCGGTGTGACTATTATCCTCCTTTATCCTATCTAAATCTAATCTACTCAGAGACAATGCTCAGCGTTCATCACTGAACATGTTTTCCTCCTCATCCCATGTTATTGGTATCGGGATTGTCTGCCGCTCCCTTGAGTCCTATACTCACTGTTTTGCTTTATTCGCTGATATATCTTATAGATCCTCTTGCCAATCATTTCTGCATCATATCTTTCCTATTCTTGTGCTACTTTATGTATTTCTTGAGCTATTTCTCTCATTGGGAAAACTTTGCTTATCATTTCCCATTGCTAGGCCATAAAGACCACATATGGAAACTAAGGCACAATAAGCATATACTCTAGAGACACGACGGACACAAGGTTCAATTTCCAAACAAGTCTGGTTTATTTCAACGTATTCTCAGTCGGCCGACTGGGGTCTAAACGTCTCGCAACGTGTGTACCCAGACCTTGTGAGACGCAAGAGAGCGAGCAACGCTCAAGCAACCATATATATACATAACATAGAATCTTTGAAGGCAATTCAAACCTCCCATAAATGTATCGGTCAGGCTAGGGTTCGGTGATTGACAATCATGACAGTTATGCCAAGCCTCTATTCAGTCTAAATATAGTTATTCTAGCAACAGTAGCAGAGACAGCTTTTTGGTATGGTGACTATAAAGCTCTTAGTTCAGCGAGGAAATCATGTTCGTAGGAGAGAAACATTCCTTAGCATGTTATCTATGTGTTTCTATTCATGAACCAAGGGTCAGACAGTTCTGAGGAAGAAAATACCAGTCTCCGTGAAGCAGTACCGCTAAAAGAATATAATTTATGCTTTAACTGCCTATTGCTACAGAGTTTGCAAGACAGGCCGGCACCTGGGCCGCTGATTAGATGCAGTTGCTGCTCGCCCCCAAGGACTTCGTGAGGGAGGAAAACAATGTATTTCTGTATAGTTTGACCTTCCTGTCTGTGTTAGTCTTTCAGCATTCAGGCCGTGGCCTTGCACCGTGTGCGAATTCGAAGCATAGAATACATTTTGCAAAGCGTTTTGACAGAAAGAAAAAAGCAAATGGCGGACATCTCACAAAATGGACGCCCTCTGGCTACATTGTTGATTCTGCGATTGCGATGTCTGCCACATGATGCGATTCGTTTCTGGCCAACATAATATACATACTATACATACTGCAGGGTCGTTTCTAGTCCATCGCCCCTGTATTTTATCGCTTGGTCACATTAGTTCTTTAAGAACGAGACTGGCGTCAAGACCTCAATGCCAACTATTCTGTTTTATTCCTTCGTCTACTTCCCTTTGTTCTCTCACTACCCTGCTTGCCCTTTCTTCTTCTTGCTTTCGTGCTTCCCTTCTTATTTATTCTCTTCGTTCTTCTACTCTTCTTCTCTGTAATCGTTTTTCCTTCACTTGTGCCTCTTCATCCTCTTTCTTTCTCTTCTATCCCTTTCTTCTATTTCTTTCTTCCGACTCATGCTTCCTTTGTTCCTCTGCCCACTTTTCATCTTTCTCTCCTCCCTCAACCACTTTTCTTGTTCCCTATCCTTCTTGTCTTGCTCGTTTTTGTCTTCCCTTTGTCTAATCTTCTCAATGCTTTTCTCATCTAACTTGAGTAATACCTGTCCTCCATCCGTTAGTTCTGTACAAGTGTTACCTCATCAGCCCTATCCTTCTCTCATTTTCATTTCTTAATTTCCTTGTCTATATCTGTTAATGTATTCGATCTCTCGCCTCGCTCCTCTTTACCTCGTATGAACTTACAGACATCTTCCTTCTTTTTGCTCTCTTCTAGACTGTCATCACAGCTATAAGCAGCGGATGCATATACAGGATTAATATAACCCGCCGCTGCTTTTAATTCTTTTAAAGGATAAAATCCTGTCTCCTCTGCATTTACATTCTTAGTTTCAGGTGGAGTAAGAGAAGCCGAGGGCTTGATGCCCTCAGCTTTATGCTGATTAAGCATCCACTCCTGCGGTAACAGATCCTCTTTCTCCTCTCGATACATTTTCCAAACTTCGAAAACTGCCAGTCTTTTCTCTCGAATTTCTTTCCCATGTAGGCAGCGTGCACATATGTGGTCATGTGTTGTAATACTGCCTTTGACCATGAATCTCCTTGTGGCCATGGCATGAACATTTTATCAGCTGTGCCCTTTACCCATGCTGCACTGTACTGTTTGAGCTTGGGCGCATGTCATGGTGAAGTTTTACAAAGGTGCATAAGAGGCGTGTCCTCCTTAATGACGAGTCAAAGTTAACTGTCAATACTTACCAGATTGTTACCTTGGTATATTTATTACATCTCTACTTATCTCAAGGCTTATTGCTTAACTCTTTTAATCTCAAAAACAATAAATATGAGCAAGCACCATCAATCGCCGCTCAATCCTCTTTTGTCTCAACAACCTATCTGTGTTCTGACTGGTGCCAATCGTTTACCATAATTAACTCAAAACCACTTAAATTCCAACTTTCACAATTTATCACTTTTCAGAACTTCATACTTCAAATAACAATCAAAATAATAACACAACACACAGTAATAACCCGTGATCACTTTCCCTTTCCAGTATAATCCTTTATAGTAAGAGGTATTCTTTCTTTGTCTAGTACAGAGTTTAAGACATCACCTTCCACGGTCCTGACTGTGTATTCTCTCGCTTAATATTCCGACTGGAATTTGAGACGTCTTCTATCTCACTTGAAATAGGATTACCTAGGCGTTCCTTTGTCCATACCCAACTTATTTTCAGAAAATATCACAATCCTGCCCCTTTATATTGCCATTTCCCTTAGTCTACTTACATCCGTTTAATCGACTCAAGGCCATGGACACAGAGCAGGGAAAATGTACCCTTACGCAGTTCCTACACCTATTATAACTCATTATCCATTTACAATCTAGCACAGAGCACATAGTTGGACGAATATTAGCAAAACTGCTATTTAGTTTAAAAATGGCCTCGGCTATCCCTCCTCCCCAAGAGCTACCACCAGCAGCTGGTGGACCTAAACAACAAATAAAGCACAGTACTTCAAAAGACAATGAAGAGGACCAAGAAGCTGAGGTAGAGGAAGTGCCTACCTCTAAACAAATAATGTCTAGTGAGACATTTACTAGACCTGGAGAGGCCTGGGGTGTAGTTCACACTACACTGCATACTAAAACGTATAATTTGTCATTTTGAGACAAACACAAAGTGCTCATAATTTTTTCTAAAGTGCTCTTCTCTTTTAATTTTCATTGTTTATGTGCAGAGATCCATGCTGTTGCATTTCGAACTGAGACGTCCATCTTGAGGGCACGTTCTGCTTATTAAAAGAGGAGAGGAAGCTGCCTAAAAAGGTGGAGCATTTGTGTTGAGGCTGTTCTGGAAATCAATTTTAGTGCTGATCCCTAATGACGTTTAAACAGAGCAATATTCTGTCAATAGACTGGACTATTCTGCCTAATGGAGTAATTGTGCTGAGCCGAGATACCTCAGTGAGGCTTCTGCTGTGTTAGATATCAGGGTATTGTTGAATGTGCTTGACTGTGCTGAAAGCCCGGATACCAGGTTAGCGATCGCAGGGATGTGTTTTCCAACGCTCACGAAATTCACTGTGCTTCTGCCACACCATGGAGCCTCTCAGTTACCATGGAAGCAAAAAGTGGCTACCTCTAAGACCCAGAGAGAATTATGGGTGTGGCAGTTACAGGTAAGTAACAAAGACTTTTTTTACTGTTACATGATTATTGATTTTGAGTGTGTGTTCTAATACTAGCATCTGTTGTCAGAGCATGTGGCATAACAGCGCATTGCGTCGTATGTGTGTTTGCTGTGTGTTGGAAGTGCGTGTGTCATAAGATTGTGTGTTTGTGTTGTAGTTGCACGTGGCATAGGAGGGCGTGTAATATAAGCGTGTGTTGTATGAGCTCATGTTGTATGAGCGCGTGTTGTCTGAGCATGTGTTCTAAGAGGCTGCATAGTATGAGTTCGTGTGATTAGGGTTCTTATAAAAAAATGTTAATCTCACACATGTACGTGTAGGGTTTTAAAATAAAATGTACCTCCATTATGCTCATGCATTTTATGCCTCCTATCGGTATGAAAGCAAACATTAATGTAAGTTTAACTTTAATGTGCATTTTTAATACCTATGAGAGACATGATATGCCCAGACGTGGGTCCTGTGCCTGCTGGGCCTAGAGACCCAAGCTACTCCTCACTGATGAGGCCAAACAAGGCCGAAACATGTTTGGGGATGCTTGTGGTCTCGTTCAGAAGGGATGTGACCTAGCAGTTCGGGCTGGACTGCCCCTTTGGGGTGGGACCAAGCCTGATTTGTATATGGTCTTTCCCCTTCTGTAATGGCTTGGCAGGCGAAGAACGATGGTCTTGAGGGTGCCCAGAGCAATGCCAGTGGTTAAGATTCATTCTAAACCTTCTAGCCATCACCTCTTTGTTTTTGCTTTGTCACCCCGAGTGGGACGGGTATGCCCAGACATGCGTCTCGTGCCTGTTGGCCTAGAGACCCAAGCTACTCCTCACTGATGAGGCCCAACAAGGCTGAAACATGTTTGGGGATGCTTGTGGTCTCGTGCAAAAGGGATGTGACCTAGCAGTTCGGGCTGGACTGCCCCTTTTGGGGTGGGACCAAGCCTGATTTGCATATGGTCTTTCCCCTTCTGTAATAACTTGGCAGGCGAAGAACGATGGTCTGGAGGGTGCTCAGAGCAATGCCAGTGGTTAAGATTCATTCTAAACCTTCCAGCCATCACCTCTTTGTTTTTGGACTGTAAAACTCATACGCTCTGCGTACGTGATTGCAGCACATGCTGTAGGTGCATGTGTGGTAGGAGTATGTGTTGTAGAAAAATGTGTTGTTGGAGCGCATATTGTGGGAGAAGCTGTTATAGGAGGATTTGTTGTAGGAGTATGTGTGTATTAGGAGCATGTGTAGTAGCTGCATTAGTCACAGGAACATGTGTTGTAGGAGTGTGTGATATAAGATTGTGTTGTAAAAGTGTGTGGTAAGTGTGCATCATAATAGCAGGCATCGTAAGAGTGTGTCATGAGAGTGTGTGTGTTTTGAGTGCGAGTGGTAGTTTGTGTCATAGATGCATGTGTGACGTGCCCTAGATGCATGTGAGAGCATGTGTCGTACATCCACATGTAAAGTTGGCAGCATATTGTTGCTTGAATTATGTATTTCCTTGCTTGAGTGTATATTTGTAATGTTTACACAGTGGTGGCGAGTATGTGTGCTGTGTGTGGTCTTGATAATGTTGGCTGCATATTGTTGCTTGAATTATATATTTCCTTGCTTGAGTTTACGTTTGTAATGTTTACGCAGTGGGAGGGAATGCGTATGTTGTCCGAGGTCATGATAATGTTCAGCAACTAGGTTGTGGGTACTAAGTAACTGCACCAAAAGATCAACAATGTAAGTCATTAGTCTGCTACACTGCTTTTGCCCCAGCACAAAACTTAATGCTGGGGGAAAATTTGTGAAAAATAGAAGTAGGTGGCATGGCAGCAAGAGCGACTTCTCTGAAAGCAATTCTTGAGTGAAATAAGTCAAACTGAAATTTGTATTCCGTGTTTTTAATTATACCAGAGTTATTGGTGTCCAGATATTTCTACAGACAAAATATAAATCTGACAGTTGCTTTTTTTTAGATGAAAGAAAAGAAAAAAATATATAAAAACATGTTTTGGAAAAGGATGTTTGTTGCAAAGGTCTAACGGTAGGTGAAAAAAGCAAAAAGAACAAACATTTGAATGAGGAATTCAAAAATGAACTTCAGCCAATAATATGTACTCGAGCATGGAGGAAGATAAACAATTATACGGTTCTAGCCTGATTGCCTGGGCCTGTAACAAAAGATTATGTGCCTCATTACGCGGCTGGCGGTAGCCGTGCCGGCAATACAGGCACGGCTGCTGCCGGTGTTTTATTTTTTCTGGCGCCCAGAAATGGGCAATTACCGGGTCATCACGGCCTTGCTGGACCTGGCATTTGCCCATTCCTGTGCGCCGGGAATAATTCTTCCCCATTCGAGCCCCATGGGGATGGGAGGCCGAAAGCACCAGCACCGTTATGAACGGTGCCGGTGCATCCGACATGCTGTGCTCGCGGGTGCCGCTCTGCCCGTCAGGTCCAACCTGGGGGGCAGAAAGGCACTCGCGAGCACAACTCGTAGTTTGCCGTTCCGGGAACTAACTGTGGTACCAGCAAGCTTACTGGTACCGTAGTTCCCTTTAACTGGGACGCGTTGTCCATGGCAGGAAACGAGTCATGACCTCGTCATCCGTGTTAATAAAAAGGGTCACTGTAGGCATGTGAGGGCACTGCAGTGGAGACCCAGTTAGTGGCAACTCCCGTCTGTGTCGTCTTTGAGGGGTGTGTGTAAAACCCGGAACAGGCCGGAACGCTACCCTGATGTATAAAACAGCAGCGAAACTCACCTGAAAATGATGCAAACACACATGAAGAACATTTTGAAATGAAAAAGTTCTACCAATATGCTGTCATTAACCCATTACTGCCCAAAATCTACATTTTATCACGAAAAAGTACCCTGAACGGGGCGGAACGCTACCCTAACATGTAAAACTCACCTGAAAATGAGGCAAACCCACATGAATAACATTTTGAAATGAGTAAGGTGCACCAATATGCCGTCATTAACTCATTACTGCCCAAAATCTACATTTTATCACAAAAAAGTACCCGGAACGCTACCTAACATTTGGAAACGAGAAAGGTCAAACAATTCCTGTCATTAACCCATTACTCACGAACATGGTCTATAGTGATCTATAGTGTTTGCCAGTACCTGGATATATGGAGTAGGACTTGTCAGTTAAAGGTATGAGGGTATGCTGTATGGTAGAAGAGCACAGTCTTATCACAGAAGTGCTTGAGCAAATGGTGGAAGAAGCTGGGCATTTGATGCCAAACCTGGCAAATGATGTTAATGTTCTGAGATCTTGTACCGCACACTGTTGCCACTGGTGTAGTCTCTTGGAACACTGAAAGATCTACAATGTAAAGAGTGTTGGGGCGGGGGGTTGTTAGTGGGATTGAGAGAGAAAAGAGCATGAGAGCTTTGATGTACTGTTGGCAGCTTCAGTTCGGAGAAACCGGTCACTGAGCATTGGTGCATTTTCGGTTGTTAGCCGTCATGTGGTGTTGAGGTATGATTGTGCATGGTTTGGTTTTATGCTGGGTTGGGTTTTGTGAAGTGCATGCAGGTTGTGGTGCAGTAGAGGTATGGTTGTGTCCAGTTCAGAGTTTGCAGTTGAGTTTGGAGAATTTGATATTAGTACCGTTAGTTAGAAGAAACACATGTCTAACTTATACATTTAGACTAAATGCAAAATATGGAATGCAGGCAGGTATATAATATTAGGTAATAAGAGTGGTGGTGTTTTCCTGGAGTACAGTAATGGCTGCACTCCCCGCCCACACCACTTTTACCTCGTCAGTCACTGTAGGTTGTCTACGCCAGGCGTCCATGGGCTAACAGGGGCAAACAGGGAGTGGAGCTGCTCTGGAGGGCACTTACCTTTGACTCTGGTCCTTAGCCGATGGCTGTTCAGGCAAGGTTGCTCTGGAGCTCACGCCATCCACCTCTCTCCCCAATGACTTAATCTCATTGTCTTTTGAGTACATTTGTATTCAGCTCCTTGCTCCACCTCCTCTTGCATAATTCTCATCTATTGAGTGTTCAATCTCTCTTTTCCAATGACTTGAAACTCTTAATCAAATCTCTGCCACTGAACTCCTGGCAATTCAACGTGCTGCTCATGACTACGGCCACTGTCTTCATCTTGACTCCTCATAACAATTTTCTGGTCACCCTCCACAATCAGCCTACCCAAGTTTGCTGAAACTCACTGCACTAAATAACTCCTCATCTGAATAAAGTTAGGCCCTTCCTTTAGGTGCTCTTTCCATCTGTTACCAAGTCCAGTGAGAAGGCCTTCCAAGATTTTTACTTAGCAATAGTGCTCTAGTTGAATACCATTATCCCTCTTGCACGTGTCCTGATCCTTGGATTTCCCCCATCCAGCATCTCAGAACCTATTGTGAGGGGTAAGAAATGTGAGGTGGACAACTTTGTAAAGAGTTTTCAACTTTAGCCATTTTATTAAATAAAACGGTTGGATAAACGCGTCACTATCCCTACCCTGACAAGGATTTCCCCGCCTAAAATAAACTAAAGGAAACACTCTAACAAAAGGCTATCTGTCCCTCACACTTGTACATTCAATAAATCAGTAAGGAAATGTATGGCAGTTCAATCCAACAATTATATATAACAATAAAATATACAACCACATTCACAATATGACCACTGCCTCTTCTCATAACCTGGCTTAATTCCCCTTCCCCAGGTCTGAGCAGGGTTTTGCGCCACAGTTCATAAGAAATCAGGAAATTCTGTTTTGCCACAAAGTTCCAACACAATTCTTGCAGATTTAAAACTTGATAATAAAACGTTCAGTTGGATCACCAATGTACCAAAAGAAGTGATAGGTTGCAACTCCTCCTGGTGTAAGAAATAGGTTTTACATTTGTCTCCTTCAAGTAAACAACAACTGTCTTTGTCAGGATGATGTGCCATTGTGTCGGGAGGATAGCTCTGGGGCAACATGCTCACCTTAGTAGCAAGACAATGCAGAGCAACACAGGTTTGATCCCCGGGTCTGCGCTTCGAAACCTATGGGTATTAAGCAAGTTATAAATAACCAATTACAATTGTGGGTGACTTTAATCTTAAGGTCAATGAGGTGGAGAACTTTAAGGTTCAAAGCTTTATGTCCTCTATGAAAGCACTCTCCCTCCCCCCCACTAGGTTCATGAACAGACCCATTCCTTAGGTTACACCTTGGACCTGATTTTCTCATCAGATGGTGAGATCACTCTTTTTGCAGCCTTTCAAATCCTGTGGTCTGTTCATTTTGTTGTTCCATTCACCTGGGGTATTAAGGGCCCGCCATCTGCTCCACCAGCCAAATTATTCCAGCGGCGTGGATGGCGCTCAATATCTAAATCTAATATGACCTCTTTTACACTTGCCCGACTTTCAGGGCTGTCCCCTGTGGACATGAATTCTTTAACTTGTACCCTGACCGCAGTTGCAGACAGCCTTGCTCTGCTCAAGAATTCGAAGCTATCTTCATGCCCCTCTCAGCAGTGGTTATTGGATAAGCTGCATGCCCTTCGCCTACAACACAGGCAGATGGAGTATCACCTTGCCATTTCATATGCCAAACGTGTATACGTTGCATCTCTTAATGAAACTTCTGTGAATCACCCCAGGGAGTTGTTCAAAGTGGTTTGTAATCTCTCTACTAGCTTACCGGTTCCCGTTCCCTCCTCTCAGGCCCTCTGTAATTGCTTGTCCACATGTTTTATGGATAAAATAATTTCTATTCAATTGAATATTGCTGTTACTCACCTTCCTTCTGAGGCTGATATTGATATGATCTTTTATTTGTATCGCGTCCATACACAAGTGTAGTGTTTCAGAGCGCGACGAGGCAAGGGAGGGGAAACCAGGGAGGATAAAACAACGATCTTACTAGGCCCAGTGACATTGAGAATGTGCAAGTGCAGGGGAGAGGGAAGGGGGAAGTGCAAGGGCCAGGGGAGGAGTGAAAAGTGCTGAACATGTGATAGAACAGGTAGTGTGGCCAGCAGGTGTAAGTGCGAAAATAAGGTGTAGACAACGGGTGTATGATAAGTGCTGGAAGGGGACTGTAGGGTAGCAGATACTGACCGAAGTGCAAGGGTTGCCAGGAGGCAGTGCGGGTGTGTGGCTGGGAGGGCAGGGATCTGGGCCCAATATCGGAGGGTAACCAGGTGCCCGGTGCCAAAGCAGACAGATTAGCAGAGGCGAGGAGGAGCGAAGGCAGAAGCAAAGAGGAAGATCTTGAGGTGCTTCCGGAACTGAAGATGGTTCTCCGCAAGTTTCAGAGAGGCAGGGAGGCTGTTCCAAATGGAGGCCCCAGCCGAGAAAAGGGATCTACCCCCAACTCGTTGCTTGGAGAAGTGACTGATCCTGAGGGAGTTGGAGGTGAAGCAGTGAAGAGCTTAAGTAGGAAGGTATTTACAGAGGGAGAGTTCAAAGTATTGTGGACCCAGGCCCCGGAAAGCCTTGTGGACAATGCAAAGGGTCTTGAATTTAATCCTTGTAGCCACTGGGAGCCAATGAAGAGATTTCAGAGCTGGAGAGATACAATCCCAGGGCTTGAAGCCAAGTACAAGTCTTGCAGTCCTGTTCTGGATGAGCTGCAGAGTTCGGAGAGCGGTTGCAGGCAGATTTAGAACGAGGCTGTTGCAATAGACCAACCTAGAGAGAACCATAGCTCTGGAGACAGTGAGCTTCTGGGGAAGGATAGGAAAGGAAGTATACCTCTGAGGTGGTGCAGTTGGTAGATAGACTTTTTTGAGACATCAGAGATGTGTAGAGAAAAGGAAAGCGTGGAGTCAAAGATCACCCAGAGGTTCTACGCCTCGCAAGTGGGAGCAGGGAGAGGGCCAAGGAAGGCCGGCCAGAGAGTGACAGGAAACGAAGGTGCAGGTGTGCCGATGAGGAGGATCTCTGTCTTACTGGAATTAAGGCAGAGGTCGTTGGCGGCGCACCACACCTGGATTGCAGACACAGTCAGAGATGGGAGAGGGAGAAGAGGTGGCAGAGGGGGAGCCTGAAAACAAGTTGGGTGTCATCCGCATAGCACTGAAAGTTTGAGCAGAGAGCAGCAATGCTGTGGGCGAGCGCTGCCAGGTATTGGTTGAAATGCCAAGGAGAGAGGTTAGACCCAGAAAGTAGAAAGTGAGATAAAGGAAAGGAAGGACCCAAGTTGGACCTGGGAGGGTCAGTTGGAGAGGAAGGTGGTCAGCCAGGCCAGTGCCTGGTCATTAATACCAAGGTTATCACGGAGGCAATTCAGTAGGATGACATGGTTGACCGTGTCAAAGGCAGAAGAAAGATTGAGTAGGATGAGGACAGATGGGATATTAGAATCATGGTTGGAGAGCAGGTCTTCACGGATGCTCAGAAGAGAACTTTCCATGCTTCTGGCAGCTCCGAAGCCAGACTGATGGTCATGGAAACAACCAACAGAATCGGTGTGAAGATTAAGTTGGGAGATGGCCAGCTTTTCCAGGAGTTTGCCCAGGAAAGGAGTGATAGAGATTGGGCGATACTTAGCAGGGCAAGAGGGGTCGGCTATGGGTTTCTTGAGAAGAGGGTGCATAAGAGATTGCTTCAGAGGGGAGGGGAAGGCTCCAGGGACGGAGGAGTGGTTGCAGAAGTCGGCCAGAGCAGGGGCAAGGGTGTTAAGGTGGTCATTGATGATTTTGGATGAACAGGAAATTACCTGTTTTGGCGAGACTTTCATATATTGGACTTTCTGGAAATCTCATCAGGGAAGAACAGAGGAAGAAATGAGAAAGAGGGAGGCGAGGCGGCTGCAGAGGGGCCAGCGGTAGCGGAGAGAGAACCGGGAGTAGGAGGAGGGGGCGAGAGGGTGGACAGGATATCCTGGATTTTTGAGATGAAATGAAAGGCAAGGGCCATGCAGATGGCCTGGGAGGCGACAGGAGAGGTAGAGACTGCAGCAGGGTTTGCCAGCTCCTTGCAGATTTTAAAGAATTCGGCCGAGTTGTTAGATGCTGCAAAGACGAGGGCTCTGATATGGGCTCTCAGTGCGGACAAGGAGCCGGTATTACCTTTGGAGCAGACGGCAGGCCAGTTTGTCAGAGGATGCACAAGAAGCCTGCCATTTCCTCTCAGCCACCCTTCACTTGCGTTTTAGGGTAACTATGTCAGAGTCATACCAAGAGTTGCACTTGGCTTTGGGCTTCAAGCGGATCTTTAAGACAGGGTCAAGAACATCAAGCGTATCAGAGATAGAAGAGTAGAGCATGGAAAGGGCTGTGTCAGGATGTGAGTTAGGAGGAGGAGGAGAGGGAGAGAAAGTGGTAGCGAAAGCCTCAACTGACACGCGCTTCATGGGTCGGATGACCAAGAAGGTAGGTGGCAATGTTGGAGTTGGCTTGGCCTGAGGGGTAGAGAGGGAGAGATGGGAGGAAATGAGAGTGATATCACTACAGGAGAGAGGAGTGGTCAGAAGGATAGAGAGGGGGAGGTCTGAAGAGATCAGAAAGTCCAGAGTGTGCCCAGCAGAGTGAGTCGGGCCAGAGGAGAGAATAGAAAGAGAGAGAGAGAGTCGCAGAGGTCACGAAAGAGACCAGAGGAGGGACAGGAAGTGTCCAGATGGATATTGAAGTCTCCAAGAAGGAGGAGTTGAGTGTTCGAGGCAAGGAGGGAGGAGGTGGGGTCTGCCCACTCAGAGAGGAAGGAGGTGATTTGACCAAGTGGTCGATACATAGTAGCCACGGTAAGAGAGTGGCCAGGAGAGAGAGAAAGCCTGCAGACAAGGCATTTGAAAGATTGTAGGCCTGTATAGGAATGACAGAGGCAGGAATCCACTCTGGGAAGATCAAGTCTACACCCCCTCCAGACCAGTTGGATCTGGGCACGGGGAGGAGAGTGTCAAGGCTTGTGACAGAGCTGGCCGTGAACCTTGTCTCGGTGAGACCGTGGTCATCTAGGTCAAGTTCTTCCAGGAGGTGGCAGATGTCATAGGAGTGTTTGAGAGCTGTGCAAGAGTTGAGAGTGGCAATATGGAGAAGGTTGCCATCCTTGAAGTACTTCCGGGGAGGGGTACAAATCAGAGGTAAACCCTGCGGAGGGGTAGAAGGAGCTCAAAGGGGAGCAGAAGAGGAAGGAGGAGAGGGCAAGGTAGCCAATAGGGTGCAGAGGGGAAGGCAAGGAAGCTGAAGAAAGGAGAGACGGAACAGCAGGAGAAGAAAGGAAATTGATGAGGCGTAGGAAACGTCTATCAAAGAGGAGAAGGCTGGCCTGAGGGCCTTGGACCATGACGGTGCCATTAAAGTAGACATTAATGATTACCTTAGAGGAGTGGAAGGGGTCCAGGAGTGCCTCCCACTGGGGTCACCATTAATAGGTGAGGAAGAGAAGGGAGCGAGCACAGAGACCATATGAGAGTTCAGAGGTCTGGTGAAGGAACGACAAAGAGTATGTTGTGAGGGTCTGTCTGGAGGAAGCGCTGGAGTAGGTGTCAGCGTTAGTGAGACCAGGGTTAGAGGCCAAGATATCCTTTTTGAACTTCTTCCTACCAGACTTAGTGAGAAGGATAGGATAGTCAATGGAGAAACCGTTAGAAAAAATAGGAGAGACAGAGAGTGCCATAGGTGTCGTGGAGGAAGGGGAAGAAAAGAGAGAGTAACAGAGGGGGGTTTGGGCGGGGCAGGATGGGGGAAAGGCAGGATGGGGTAGCACGGGGTAGTCGCTGAGCGCAGCCAAGGTAAAAAAAAAAGCAGCAAATGGTACTAATAGCTAACTTTAAAATAGCAGCAAATCGTACTTATAGTTAACTTTAAACTAGTAGCAAATGGTACAAACAACTAACTTTAAAATAGCAGCAAATTGGACAAACGGCTAACTTTAAAATAACAGCAAATGATATTGAGCCATCTGAGCCTCCGCCGGCTGCTTCTTGGTCTGTTTCCCCTAGTTTCTCTGTTCTGGAGGTGACCACTGATGTTACTAAGCTCAGGTCATCATCCCCTCTTGATCCTATTCCTCTTCATCTTATTAATGATATCCTTCCTCGCACTGCTCACTTGTTGACAGAAGCAGTTAATACATCCCTCTCTGCGGGAGTGATCCTGGCCCCCCCTTAAACTGGCCACTGTGATCCCACGGTTAAAGAAACCCTTGTTGGATCCACTGATCCCTTCTAGCTTCCGTCCTATCTCTCTTTTACATTTCCTGAAGAAACTTCTTGAATCCCTTGTCTGTCCACTACTCTCCATTTTTCTTGAGGAATCCTCTTTCTTTCACCCCTCACAATCAGCGTTTGCCCAGGACGTGGGACCGAGAGTGTCCTGGTCTCTGTCATGGACGACTTGGCTAAGACTCATGACTGGGGAAGCGTCAGTGCTCTGATTCTATTGGACCCGTCAGCCGCCTTTGACACCATCGGTTATGGAGTCTTGCTAGGCCACATGACAGGTACCAGCCTCTCGGGTACCGTCCTTGATTGGTTCTCTTCCTTCCTCTCTGACCGTTGTCAAATTCTATCACTCCCTCCTTTTATTCCTGCGGCTGTGGCTAGATCATGTGGGGTCCCTCAAGGGCCTGCCGTCTCCCCGGTCATATTTAACGTCTACATCCAGCCTTTCACCAAACTGATATTCTCTCACGGCTTCCTCTGTTATTCCTACACCGACGACACGCAGATACTGGTTCATCTGGATCTCTCCAGCCCTGAGTCAGCTGCCAGATTTTGTGCCTGTCTGGAGGCCTTGGGAGAATGGATGAATTCCAACTGGCTTAAGCTGAACGGTGATAAAACTGAGGTTTTGGTGGTGATCTCCCCTCCCCCTGCAGCTGCTACTCTTTGGACACCAGCTTTCTGGCCTGCCTCCCTGGGCCCCTTTCCTCAGCCAGTCTCAATGGTCAAGGACCTTGGGGTTAAACTCACTGCGTCCTTGTCCATGGAGTCACAGGTCAGCTCTGTGTGCCAGTGGGGCCATCAGCAGAGGGTCTTGTGTTGGGTCATCCCCTATATCCTGAATCATCTTGTATCTTCGTCATTTCTGCTTTGGTTACGTCCTCATTGTACTATTGCAACTCTCTACTTTGGCCAACCTGCTTATATACTTCATCATCTGCAAGTCCTCCAAAATGCTGCTGCCCAATTGGTGACTTCTACCACTCTTGGCTGTCACATCTCCCCTGTTCTCTGCAAACTCCATTGGCTGCCGGTGAAACATATTCAATTCAAGGCCTTTTGCCTGGTCCACCGAGCTTTCTACGGTCAGGGGGTGGAATACCTCATGGCGAACTTCTCGCCCTACATCCTGAGCCGAGCTCTGCGGTCAGCTAACGCTTGCTTGCTGACTGTTCCATCAGTCAGGTATAACTGCATTGGTGGCCGCGCTTTCTTAGTGGCAGCGGCTGTTCTCTGGAATTCTTTACCTTTTTCTCTCAGAGCTACCCCGATTCCTCTGACTTTTCGCAAAGCTCTGAAAATGTTTATTTTCTAGGCTATCTCTTTCACTGATAGTGGCCTCTCACTTCATCTCTAAAACTCAGGACATCCTGTCCTCACTCTCATACTATCACCTCCCTCCCTCTCTTCCCGGCTTTTCCTCTGGCCCTTCTGCAGCCACCCCTCCTCCCTACTTCTCTGCTTTTCCCCTTTTTTCTGCTGACGAGGTTTCCAGACAAGTCCGATCTATGAAAGTCTCGTCTAAACAGGTTCACCCCTGTTCCTCCAAAACTATCAAGGACCACATTGACTCCCTGGCTCCTGCCCTGGCTGACTTTTGCAACCACTCCTTCGCCTCTGGAGTCTTCCCATCCCCCCTCAAGCACTCCCTTGTGCACCCTCTTCTTAAGAAACCCTCTTCCGACCCCTCCTGCCTGGCTAACTATCACCCAATCTCCATCACTCCCTTCCTGGGCAGGCTCCTGGAGAAACTGGCCGACTCCCAGCTTAACCTCCATGCCGAATCTGTTGGTAGTCTTCATGACCATCAATCTGGCTTCAGAGCGGCCAGAAGCACGGAAACTGCTCTCCTGAACATTCGTGATGACCTGCTCTTGAACCTCGACTCCAACACTCCATGTGTTTTCATTCTGCTCGATCTCTCTTCTGCCTTTGACACTGTCAACCATGCCATCCTGCTCAACCGTCTCCGTGATAACCTGGGTATCACTGGTCAGGATCTGGCGTGGCTGACCTCTTTCCTTTCCAATCGACTCTCCCAGGTCCAACTTGGGTCCTTCCTCTCTGACATCTTTTTCTCCACCTGTGGTGTTCCCCAGGGATCTAATCTCTCTCCCTGGCTGTTCAACCAGTATCTGGCACTCCTTGCCCACCGCATCGCCGCCCTCTGCCCCAACTTTCAGTGCTATGCGGACGATACCCAGCTCAGTTTCAGGCTACCCTCGGCCTCCTCCTCTCCTTCCCTCATCTCTGACTGTCTGTCTGCTATCCAGGAATGGTGTGCCGCCAATGACCTCTGCCTTAATGCCAGTAAGACTGAGATTCTACTCATCGGCACACCCACTCCCTCCTTCCCTGCAGCTCTCTGGCCAGCCTCTCTTGGCTCTCATCCTGCTCCTACCTGCAAGGCAAAAAACCTCGGGGTCATCTTCGACTCCACACTCTCCTTCTCTCCTCATATATCTGACGTCTCTAAGAAGTCACACTACCAGCTGCACCTCCTCAGAGGTATTCTTCCCTTCCTCTCTTTCCCCCAGAAGCTCACTGTCTCCCGAGCCCTGGTTCTCTCGAAGCTGGACTGCTGTAACAGCCTCTATCTTAATCTGCCTGCCTCCACTCTCCGCCCTCTGCAACTCATCCAGAACAGAACTGCGAGACTTGTCCTTGGCCTCAAGCCCAGGGACCGTATCTCTCCAGGACTAAAATCTCTACACTGGCTCCCAGTGGCTGCGAGGATTAAGTTCAAAACCCTCTGGTCCACAAGGCCTTCTGGGGCCTGGGGCCTAAATACCTTCAACTCTCTTCCTAAATATCTTCCTTCCAGAGCCCTTCGCTCATCCGTCTCCAACTCCCTCAGGGTCAGCCGCTTCTCGAAGCAACGAGCTGGGGGTAGATCTCTCTCCACGGCAGGGGCCTCCCTCTGGAACAGCCTTCCTGCCTCCCTGAAACTTGAGGAGAACCATCTCCGGTTCCGGAAGCACCTCAAAACCTTCCTCTTTGCTTCTGCTTTCTCTCTTTCTCTCCCCTGCTACATTCTTCACTGAAACTGCACTGAATCTGCTACTGGTCCACTCTCACCGACCCCGGTCCTGGGCCCAGCCACTCTCCACTTGCACTGCCGGACTGTCTCTGTATCCCTACAGCCCCCCTTCCCAGCACTTGTCTGCACTTACTTTGCACTTGCCACCAGCTTTACTCTGCTTACTTTGTACTGCACTTCCCCCTCCCCTTCCCCCTGCACTTTTCCCTTCCCCCTACCCCTGCACTTGCGCGGTCTGAATGACACCTGGCCTAGTAGGATCGTTGTCTGTCTTCCCCTTGTTCCCCCCTCCCTGCCTCGTCCCGCCTTGAAACACTTGTGTATAGGCGCGTTACAAATGCCATATCATATCATATCATATACTGCTCTGTAGAGAGCACCAAGATGCCCTCGGGCAAATGTTGCGCTTTATATAATCTATTCCATTCCATCTATTACATTCCATTCCATACCTTTGATTTTAAAAGAAAATAGTGTGTTCCAACTCCTCCCAGAGTAAAAACGGATTAAAGAGTTCTTTGTTAGAACCACAGTTTAGCACTCACATCAACTACTACCTGGTTTTCACTCATGCCAGGCCTTCTACTTCAGCAACTTGCCACACAGGTTTACTCGCCTGCCCGTCTAATACTTGAAAAAAGAACAAAGTGTGCTTCAGTGGTAACTTCCAACTAAAAACAACAACTTCACAAGGTTTAGTTAGCATCACACTTTAAACCATTTTCGGTGAAACAAGGAATCACATTAGTGCTCTGTAGGATTCCTCTGTAACTATGCTTCTCTCCCTCTGGATAATCTTCTTCAGAAGGGCAGCCTTGTTGCCACCTTTCTTTCCCCTCTACACCAACAACCAAATAATGACCAGAATGTGTTCTTACACTATTTCTGTCTTGGCTTTGATAATGTGTGTTTATATCATATAGTGAACTGTATTTCACAACACATAAACAGAAAGTCTTACAACTCTTGGGGTTCCCATTATTCCCCTCTTGCCATGACCCGAGGATCAAACCTGTGGTGCTCCATATTGTCTTGCTTGCAAGGCGAGCACGTTGCCCCTGAGCTATCCTCCCAAGACCTTGAGCAATGGTTGTTGTATTGGTATTGCTGGGTCTTTAAATACTCTTGGCTTGGTATTGTTTGTATGCTTTTGTTTGGACTAAAGCTTCCCCACAGGGTTTTTGGGCCTTTCACCAACTCACATGCTTGCTTGCACAGTCACTTTGGTTTAATAAGTAAAACATTTGTTGGTTTCGTACAGTTCGGTATTCGGAATTGTAATCACTGCTTCTCTCACTCACACGCGAGTGAAACTGCCTGCAGTGGATAATGTCAGAGCGCTCCGGAGTCACTTGCAAGCCGTGAACTCGCCAGGTAAGTCGCTCGATCTAGCTCTGCTTGGTGTTCGCAGGTCTTCTGTCATTGTCGCTGATCACGGTCAGTCAAACAGCCTCGTCTGGTCCACCTCCACCCATGCAGCTCGAAATTGGAGCTTCCTCTGCTCGGTAGAGGCTCAGGTGCAACCCAGACACCTGAAGCCTTTAACAAGGGTACACTTCCCTTGCTACTTCTGCTTCCTGCTGCGCAACCTCTGCACAACAAGCCTTCAATGGGCAAGCGTCCCGTTCTTACGCTTCCCACTGCGCATCCTCTGCAACAGGAATAGCTCGAGGCAAAGACCCTCTCGGGACTTGACACCGCTCTTTGCTGCACAATGGTCCCGGCGTCTTCTCTCGCGCCAGCTTCACTTTCCTCTGCAGCCCGCACCGATTTCTCCTCTCCTGCTGCTCCTGCTGTTCATGTTCTCCTTCTTCCTGCACCTGAGGTTTTTTTTTATGCCTCTCAGTCTCCCTCAGGTGTAGGTCGTTTACACTAATTAGCTGACTGCTCCCACAGCAGTATTCCTCTGCGTTCCTCTTCCTCGTCCAAGTACTGAAGGAATTATAGGCCTTTAAGTCCCTACCAACCAAGTTAGTTTTCCTAACGTCTTCTACCTTACAATAAGCCATTCCAAGATTGGGGTTTCAGAGAAAATTAAACAAAGGAGTTTCTCCTTCTTCCTGGCCTGTTCCCACCCCATGTGATCCTCCCGCAGAACACCACCCCCAGGGTTGGGATCAGGAAGCGTCTGCCTTCCCCTGGCCACATGAGAAGGGTCCCAGGTCTAGATTCTGGGGGGAATCACTACTGATTCATCATACTATATGGACATCCATTGCTGCTGTAAAATCCTTTTCCAGGTTCTTCTTGTCGCCTATAAGGAATCACTCCCCATACTCTTACATCCTGCACTCTGCCACATCACACTGCTATACCAACCTCATCTCTTCTCTCCATTTTTACTGTCACAAACTATCCAGGACCATCAGTTTTTACCCTCCCCCCCCGACCACTCTTCATTCTTTTGTCTCTGACTGCAAAAGGCTTAAAAACCTCTGATCTCACTAGCCACCTTTCCCTCCCACCCCTCGGTACCTTCTCTCCACTATCCCACATTCTCATCCCCCATTTAATCAGATTTTTTCCACACTTCCCATCCTCTGCTCTGCCAACCCTTCCTGTGCTCCCACAGACCCCTTCGTACCCCAGACTGTTAAAGGACTGACATCGATAAACTGTACCTATCCCCTTTTTTATCCCGTTCCTTTCACTAGATGGCCACTGTCATACCCCTCTTAAATACCCATATGGCTGAGTCCAACAACCCAAAAACCATACCAACTCAGGTACAGGTTCTCTCCTGCCAGGTACTATCACAAATAGGCATTTTCTTGAGGTTGGCATTTGTCTGAGTATCCTCTCTTGTATCCCTTTGAAATCCTTAGGATGACTTCCCTGCTTTACAAGAGTCTCATAGTTCTTTCAACCCTTTGTACTCTCCAGGATGTATTTGTGTGATTTTTATCAAAACTGTATCACGTATAATGCTACTGCTATCCCCTTGTGCTCTTCGGAATATCTTTGCATGATTTACAAAGTTTGTATCAAATATAGTACCACTTGCATCCCTGTGTGCTCTTTGGGATATGCCTGCATGGGTTTTCAGCTGCTCTAGCTCCCTTAATACCCTTGTCACCAGCCGAACCCTTTCCCTACCTTTGGGAAGCGTCTGGGTGGTCTCAAGTCTCATCAGGTGGCAGAGCGGAGTTTGTCTGCTGCAGCTGCGTTTGGCATTCTCTTTCCCACAGTTCCACAGCTCCGGATTCTTACTTGTGTCTCTGGCTGCCAGTGTCTTCGTTCTCGGTCTGCTTTCAGCGGTTTGGCTTCCTTTCTCCCTGCCACTGGCCAGGCCCACCTTGCTTGGACCGCTCTCCTTGCTACATGCCTCTGCGTCTCAGCTTTCTCCCTTTGTGTTCTCTGGCATAGAACAAGCGTCTTGTTCCTTGCTCCTCCAGGGCGGATTCCACAGACCATTGAGTCCTTCTTCCCTTTTTATGATTGTGATTGCTTGTTGACAACTGTACCGTGTGTGTTGGTTCCGTGGTGGGCTTTTGCCTCCTTCATCTCAGTGATCCTTTGCATGAAGCAAGGGTGAGTCTCCCTCTTCCTCATCCCATTCTTGTGAATTATACCTTTCACTCCACTGTAACATACAAAAGTAGGGGGGACCAGAAAGGTGTGAATAGAAGATGAGGAAAGTGAGGACTGAATACCGCGTTCTCCCAAGTGGGGCGTCACTGGTCCCATGAGGGGTTTCCCTCCCCATACAATCCACCCGCTGAGTACCACCCCCAGGGAGGCTACCGGGTAGCGGCCTCACCTTCCTGGCCTCATGGGAAATAGTGCAGAGGTAGTCTATGCATGTTGTGACAAATCCCAAGCTATTACCACTGTTACAGTAGTATTTGATATAAGAGGTGAAATGTTTAACTTCTTTTGCGTTATGTTAAGTGGGTACTTCAGTGATGATGCAGGGAGGCCAGGGAGGGGTAGATATCTTCTTTACTTAGATGCATGTTTCCAGGACATTAGGTAGCAGTTAAGTACAAAAGTATCTTCAAGTACAGAAAGACATATTAGACATCCATCGGCACCCACTCAATCCAGCAGCCCACTTCCAACTGCCTCCCAAGGAACACACGCACACAAACACTCTCTCAGCATTCCACAGGCAGGCTTTCTACAGGCATTTCTGCAATATTCACGGTTGAGCATGGACAGCTCCCTGAAAAATGACAAAGTCCTGATCTAGCTTGTGGAAAACCGCCATATATTGACTTCTTGGATCACCCATGGCAGCCCCACAACCACAGCAAAAACCCCAGAGCTTTTCCCAGCGAACAGTCAATTCCTGCTTCCCAGAGATGCAGTCCAGATACAGCATAGTGCCATCCACACCATATCTGTAGCAGCTGCCAAGCCGGTACCTGTGACCACGACCGCAACACACGCTGGGACCAACTGCCGTCACTGTCAGCTTGACAGTTTCAGTTACCAGCTGTTGACTGAGCTGACTGTGCCCACACGGCTCTCCAAACACAGCACACAGCTGTTCACTATGCTGACAGCACACACACAGCTCTCCTGAAACAACTCCCAGCTCCGGCTCGGATAGTATTCTATGCTGATCACCGGCACTAGATGTTACCTGCCACTTTTTTTTTTTCAGCAGCATTCCCATCATCACACATCTCCTCCGAGACTCTCTTCAAACCCTTAGAGGCGTGCACCGGCAAACCGCTGTACAGTGCGTGTTGCTGTGCCCCTCAATGGCACATCATCTGATATCCTCAGCCATTAGTCATGTCACAACATCCTCTCTGATTGGCTGCTGAAGCCTCAATGCCATCATTCCAGCCCCGGCCTCCCTCCAAGCTGCACAGAGCTCTCAAACACTCTCTCAACATTCCAGAGGCAGGTATTGTACAAGCATTCCACAGCACCCAGGCTCACAACACAGGAACAGGGGAGAAAGCAAGACATAATAAATTACAATACATTACACAGAGAAAACAATGAAACTGCTTTCTTCATGGCGCACATCTAGGTTTCTCCTAAGAAGAGATGATCTGTCTGATTTTAAAGGACCACTTCTTAGGCATTTAAGCTTCCTTGTTTGCATGAAATGTGTTTATAAGCTGCTGAGCCGCCTTGAAGACCTTTTATGATCCTTCCTGTGTCACATACAAGGCTGGACCCTGTCCACTTGAAGAACTCTTTCCAACCAAGTAGTGAAAAGGCAGAGTGGTCCTACGTTTGTCAAAGTTGCTGCAGCAGAGCTTTTTTATAAGAAATGTTATGGTCAGCATGAAGAAATCCATTGTTGCACTCTTATGCTCAAGGCTTACAGACAGAAAAAAACATAAATCTGACCTGTATCTAAAGTAAAGGTGATCAGCACAGACAAGACGAAGCTGCAACATTTAAGGGAAGAAGAAACATCTGAAATGCTACCACTTCCTGAAACAAGGATACGGAAGTGATGAAGGACAACCTGACTATGAACACAACTAAACAGTTACTGCTCCATCTAGTGTTGAGTAAGGTGTAGTCACCCCCTAGTAATATTTTTAAATATATAATTTCCCTTAATTTCAATCAAATCAAATGTGTTACAATTCTACCCTTATGTGACTAGAGTATATTTAGGAAGATGAGGATTTTCTAGTACAATATAGATGTCATCACAAAGTTCCTCTTCGAGTTTACTTATTAGCTGCCTTTTTACTGCAGATGATTTTGGGCAGTAATGGTTTAATGACGGCACATTATTCAACCTTCCTCATTTCCAAAATGTTCTTCATGTGTGTTTGCATCATTTTCAGGTGATTTTTTGCTGCCGTTGTATATATTAAGGTACCGTTCCGGGTACTTTTTCATGTGAAAATGTAGATTTTGGGCAGTAAGGGGTTAATGACAGTACATAGTTCAACCTTTCCCATTTCCAAAATGTTCTTCATGTGTTTTTGCATCATTTTCAGGTGATTTTTGCTACTGTTTTATATATGCAGGTACCGTTACGTACCGTTCTGCGTTCTTTTTCGTGTGAACATTTTGGGCAGTAATGGGTTAATAACTGCACATTTTTCAACCTTTCCCATTTCCAAAATGTTCTTCATGTGTGTTTGCATCATTTTCAGGTGAGATTTGCTGCCATTTTATATTTTAGGGTACCGCTCCGGGTTTTACACCGTTCCGTCTTTGAGTCCATGCTTGCCATGTGACCATGGCCTGGATTCCAGCCCAAGCCTGTTTGCCCACAGATCCGAGGAGGAGGTGTGTTGCTGGGTGCCCCCAGCCCTGTGATATTGTCTGGTGATCCAGATAATAGAAGGTGCCCCCTCTGGTCCGCTCTGCTGCGTGTTCTCAGTCTGTCATCTGGTCCGGGTGATCCTGGTAACTGTGTCCTGCTCCAGTGAACCGCAGGACATAACAGGTGAGTACAGCTAGCCTCCACTTTTCATACATATTTAGGTAAATGTCTTGGGTTTCCTAGAGGAACTGGTTTATTTACCCTCTTCCGCTGCTGTCTTGCAACTCGCCGGCAATCTGTGGTAGGGAATAACTGAGCACGCTGCCCGCTATGTGCCAGCCAAGCATGTTTCCTTCCCTTGTCCCTCACCAAGCATTTTGCTTGGCGTGGCCTTCTAAAGAACAATTATCATAAACAGGAAAATAAACTGCAATCATTCTTATCAGGCTTTGATTTCTCAGCCGGCAAGCAAGCAGCCGAAAGAATACCCACTAAAACCGTATGCATTCTCCTTTGTCAGGAAGGGGCTGCTGTAGCGGGGACAGTCATAAAGGTAAAGATACTGGTGGAAGTGGAAAAAAGGAATTAGTGGTAGTCTGGCTACCCCGAAAAAGGAGGGAGGCTTTAATTTTCAAAATACACGGGCAATCAGATGACCACTGAATTGCATGTAAACGTGGAAGCAGTGCATGTGCATCGCCATGGAAACCTGGCAGGACATGCATGTTATTGTACTGAACAAAATGTGCTGGGCTAATGGGAAGCTTGGAGATACCTGGGTGAGCAGGTACCCGTGTGAACCCGGAAGGGCTGAGGCAGCTGCTGTCTTTCATATGCATGTTGTGTCCTGTGTGTAAAGCGCGTGCAATCTGCCGTTCACACTGCGGTTCCCACCAGTATTTTTTCTTGGAACTACAGTAGACATCCCACAGTAGGGGTGTACCGAACTTCGGCTCCAAGTAAGTATTCGGCCGAATTCTGGCTGAAAAAGAGCTATTCGGCTCTAGCCGAAAAGTCTCTTGCTATTCGGCTATTGTCATTCTTATTTGAATACAATGCAACAAGAACTCAGAAAGGCAAATATAGACTTCAGTTTGCAAAACTTAAAAGAATTAGACCATACACTTTGCCTCAAGACCAGACAAATTTCTATCACACAGCTGTAAAATATCTTATATTATAATCTGCTCATTAGGGTATGTTTTGTTACATATTCTTAGACATGAAAGGTGCTCACCTTTTATACTTAGTCAGCAACAATACAGGAAAATCTTTTCTTTTGGCGAATGTTTATATGCAATGGGCACTTTCTTCATTTGGAATAGACAAACTGAAAGAAATGTTCATATTTCACTTTAGGATACATTTAGTTCCTGTAACGTCGCTTCCCATTGCGTATGTCAAAGTCCCCCTTTTCTTTTTTAACGACTTGAGTCCCAATTTTAACATTATCTGATATTTTATCAGGAATGATAAGGTGCATATGTTTGTGTATTGGTGAGAAGGAGTGGTGAGGATAAGTGAAAAGTGAGCAGCATTTGTTCCTATGGGCCGTGCCTATAGAGAAACATTAAGAATTCACAATAGGTAGTGGAGACTAGCAGGGCTCGGTTAGGTGGGGGCATATTACTCTGCCTGACATAACAGAACTCTTAGAGGAATTCATGTTGGGTAATCTCTCCAGTTCCAAAGTGTGAGGACTCTGTATGAGACAGTCAGAGAGCTATGCCCTGTTAGTGGTGTTTGTAGGATGTAGAGTTGGGAGAGCCAGAGAACTCTTGGGATGGGCCAAGTTGGGGCCGAGGCATGGAGTCCGGCTTGGCTCCAAGTGGCAAACGTGGGTTGAACCGGCAAAATGAGCATGCAAGTATTCGAACCAAAGACACCATTGCTGACACTCTGACTACATACAGTGCAAGCCTCCATTACTTGTATCCTGCCTCCCCAACACCGCCACAAACTTCCCACTTGGGGCCTGCAAACTCCTTACACAAATACCATACATGGCATTCCACTTCCCACCTCAACAACACAAATCCCCTACCTGGCATTCTGCTCGCCCATCCCTAATAAACATAAATCCCTGCATGGCCTCCCACCTCCCCAGACCACTCAGAGCGAAAACACCCTAGAGCTAGTGGGAGCAATCAGACAATGAAGGTTAAATCTGTTTTTTTTCTGGCTTTTATACTTTAAATAAAGATTCTGCATTTATTGCAATAAAGAGAAATACAAGTATAGAATGAATTTAAAATGGTGCTTTTTTTAAAATGTGTTTTTTTTTCAAGTTTGGAGCATGATGTATTAATTAAAGCAACTATTCGGCTTTGGCTGAATAGTTCACAAACTGTTCGTTATTCGGCCGAATACTAAATATGCTATTCGGCAGAGCCCTATCCCACAGGTCTGCTAACGTGTGCGAAAAAGTGGCGGGTTGCGAGTAAACCGAGTAACTCAGTAATGATAATATGGAAGACAGCACAGATAGATCTAGTTTGGGGGAGTATGGTGCATTTTTTGGACGCATGGATGAATCTGGAGAAGTCATTGGCAGCCAAAAAGGGACCCAAGACCTGCCATTTCCAGGGCTGCGGTTTAAAGGAAAGCGTGCTTAAAGTAACAGAAAACGCACCCAAAAAAACACGGCCAATAAGATTACTGCCAAATTGCATCACCAGTTCCACTCACCGCCTGTGTGCAGAACACTCCATGCTCTACCCATAGCATGCATCACATGCATAGAGCTCCTCGCAGTACCCACTACACATATGCCAACGTCTCATAACTTCTCGCATTCCCTGAAGCACATATGCTCCGGGTGCAGTGCTCCTTTAGTTCCCAATGCGCTATGGGTACAGGTGCAGTGCAGCATGCCTCGAAGTCCAACACTGGAAGAACCCTTAATCTCTACGCAGGACTTGTTTCGCTGGTTCAGCGTTCCTCAAAGTGCCCAAATCACCTTGCACTGGTGCAGAGTCCTCAGAGTGCCATGTTCCACCAGTGTGTTAAGCCTTCTTAAGTGCCCATAGCACTTGATGCATATTTGGCAATGATGCAGCGTTTCTCACAATGCCCACAGTAGACGAGTGGAGTGCAGCAGGTCCTCTGTTTGGTAGGATGTCTTCTAACACCTTAACAACAGTAGCCGGGCACCCCCAGACCTCTTAAAAACCGAAATCTCACATAAAATGTACAAAGTGCATTAATAAAGGGGGAGGGGCCGTTGTAGCAGTGTGGCGCTATATCTCGTGAAAACGCCTTTCTCACAGAACTAAAGGTTCCTACAGATTGAGGCCCCCCAGCAACAATCCAGCATTGTTGGTCCTCTGGCAGCCCCATACCTAAACTGTCACAAAAGGTTATGCCAACCTCAGGAAGCGCAACTAAAGAAGGGTTAAAATAAGCAGCTGGGGCCAAGAGTGCCCTAGGAGAATGCACAAAGGGGTGTGAACAGAGCATCTGTGCCTAGAAAGCCACAGCAGGAATCAGAAAGAGGTCTTGCTATATCAACGGGGTCCCTCGAGCGGAGTAAAGAGTAATAGCCAATACATCTATGGCTTTTCCAATTAGCCCCCGAGTATGGGGTAACTGGCGCCAATACCACTGCTCCTGTGTGATCTTCCAGCTGCACCACTACACATCTCCCAGCTATATCACTGACCCTATGCAGCCTGCAAGCACAGGACTGCTAATGCCAAAATGCCACTGCAAAGCCCTCCCAAACCAAAAAAACCAACCGGCCTACACAAGACAAACGTAGTAATCTCAATCACGCTCAATTCTCCTTCAGAAACGTCACTGAACCTGAGGTCCTTAATCTCATCAAAAACCTCAAACCATCCCTCTGCAAAGCAGACATTTGCCCTCCCAAAATCATCAAGGAATGCACCAATGACCTAGCACCCCTGATTACTGCCTTCATTAACGCATCTTTCCAAACAGGAACTGTCCCAAACAATCTCAAGGAAGCCTGGGTACGGCCACTTCTAAAAAAAGGCCACACTTGACCCAGCGCAACCCAACAACTACAGACCGATAACGACAGTCCCATTCCTCCTAAAAATCCTGGACAAAGCAGCTCACATCCAGATCCAATCATACATAGAAGCTAACTCCATACTAGACAAAAGACAATCTGGCTTCCGTGTCGGGCATGGAACAGAATCCACCTTATTAGACCTAAAAAATCGAATCTCGCAGATCATAGACAAAGGCAAACCTCCTCCTCTATCAGCTGCTTTTGACCTGGTAGATCACCAAACACTCACCACCCACCTCACCCATGCAGCCCATTTCTCTAATCAAGCGGCATCCTGGATCACTTCCTTGCTTGAAGGAAGAGCCATGAAGGTCTACTCCGACACAGCTAACGCAGATCCTACCGCCATAACTGCGGTGTCCCCCAAGGATCTTGTACAGCCCCCACCCTCTATAACCTCTTCAAAAAACCCCTCTTCGACCTACTTGACTCCATCGGTGTTGCATATACAAACTATGCAGACGACACTCATGTACTTTTACCCCTATCTGGACTCTATCACCAAGACGCCACGGCCCTTCACAACATCTATGCCACTATCCAAGCGTGGATGGCAATCAATGGCCTCTGTCTTAACGGGGAGAAGACTGACATTCTCATTCTGGGCCAGTCAAACACATTATCGAAACTAAGCCCCCAATACAACAACTTCAACATAGACAACTCAACCATCCCCGTATCATCCTCTATCAAGACTTTAGGTGTTCACATTGATGCAAATCTATCGATGACCAAACAAGTCAGCGTTCAGCACCAAACTCATCAATGCCATTAAACCCTACTTTTCCAACCCCAACGCTTGGCCATAGCTAGAGCAACTATAGGAGCCAAACTTGATTACTGCAACGCCCTTCTAGCTGGCACCTCCGCCAAAAACATTCACAGACTGCAAACCACACAAAACAATGCCATCAGAGCCGCCATGAGCATCCCTAGAAGAGACCATATATCCCACGCCAGACGTGAAGCCTGGTGGCTACAGGTCGAAGACCGTATTACTCTGAAAATCCTCACCATCACTCACAGGTGCATCAACAAAACCGCTCCAGCATACCTATCTGAAGCAATATCGAGGACCACATCCCCTCGCCCCACCAGAGCTCAGTACACCAACCAGCTACACATACCACGCATAAAGAGAGTCACAGCGGGAGGTCTAGGCTTCTCCTATATTGCACCAAAACTCGAACTCACTCCCTGCCACCCTTATAGCTGAAACTTCCATCTCTGTCTTCCGCAACAACCTCAAGGCCACTCTCCTCAACTAGCAAGTGCAGGACTGCCTCCTCCACTTCTGCCATGTATATTGTAATATAACACAAATGTAATATAACTATATTGTAACCTGTGTATATACTGCTAATGACTATGTAACTATATTGCAACCTGTATATATATTGCTAATGACCATGTAACTAAGCTTTGTACTGTAACAAGTGCCACGATGTCCTCGGGCTGTTGTGCGCTATATAAATACGAATAAAACAAACAAAACAAACAAAATGTGGAGAAAAAGTGGGGGATTGCGAGTAAACAGAGTAACCCCATACATCTTCTCTGGTCAATTGGGGCTCCTCCTATGCTCGTCGGCCTGAGCCGATTCTACAATTAGCTCAGGAGAAAGAAAACTCATCAAGAACGTATTCTTGAACCTTTAAACTAAAGGTACTCTCTGTAAAAAGAAAACAAACTAATGGTACAGTGTACCAATGACTAATATCACACTTCCGTCTCTGGGTAAAGGTGAAAACACTTCTTTGTACCCAGATGGTAGTGACGGCCAGGTGCAATCCAGCAGCGCTGCTTATAAGGCGAGCTCGGTCCCGGCGAAATGCACATATTCCCCTCGCTTGGGAAGTGCTGGGCACACCGACTTCCCTTACACAATGCCGGCAGTATGCCCAATGACTTGCATGTCTTTTACACCTCTTGCTTCCCCTTAGGAGGTTACCAAAATGAGAAGGATGCCCAGTGTTCTCTTCCCACACCCGCCCAAATCCTCTCACTCACCTTGCGGAGCTGATGGCCCTGAGACAGTTCCTCGAAAGGGTACCGCTGGTGGCACTTGTTGCAAGCGTAGAGCGCGGAAGCCATCCTGTGGCAGGAAAGGCACTGCACTATTCACGCAGCAAAGGTAGTAAACAACCGATCCCCTCCACTTGCCAGGCTTCGATAACTTGCCGAAACCGCTTGCTTTAACAAGCTCATTGGGCTAGGAGTCTGGGTTGCGTGGCTCTGAAACTTTCTCTAAAGCACTGCCCGGCTCTTCAGTGGCCTTCCAATATTGTTTTCTTGTGTCAGTAGTCGTACTGCCTCACTCTGCTCTTGCTTAGGAACCCGGATGCAAACAGGGCGAGAGGAGTCACCAGCACAAAGGTTGTCCATAGCCAGCCAATGAAGGTCCTCCTTGGCTGTCCCAAAATTCTGTTTGCTACTCCAATATAGGCGCACGCATGCGGCTAGACCTGCCATTGGAGCACTGGGGAAGGGAAGGAAGCCAGGCTGGTGTATTTCCTGTTATAGTGGGGGTTACTGTCGGGGAAGGCAAATGGAGTGGAGGGTCGGGAGAATAGAAGCGCTGAAGGCGCCGAATATTAAAGTTAAAGCTGCATTGACTTGGGACAATTGCAGAGGCCTCACAGGGTAATGCAGAAAAATGTAATTGCAACTGGGACGCACTTGAGCACAGAACCCACATGAGCACTTCAGCAATGATTACAAAATGTATAGATAAAGTCCTCAAAACTGACATTTCTTCAGAATTCCATCCTTGATCACAGCACAGCATCTAATGCTGAAATAAAATGGCTGCCCTTCGTACATAAACACAGACTGCAGAACAAATGGCATCCTCCCGACATCATTATCTGCACAGCCAATCAGGTCGTGTTTACATCACTAGACACTAAAAGCACCATCCACAAATCAGTATATGGAGAATTCTAAAGCAATTTTACAAAACACGTATCTTTTACAAAACTTCTTTATTTTGAAAACCAAATACATCATAATATGTAACATAACTTAATATATGATGTAAATATTTTTTAAAGGGTCATTCAAGTCAAATAACTTTTTTAGAACATTAAAACATGGCAGCTGTCATTTTGGAAGTAAAAAATGGCTGACAAATTCACCACATAGTAGAAAATCAGCCAAAGAGTGCAAAAAGAGGTGTGTTGTGGGAGGAGATGGGTGGAATGGTAGGAAAACCCTATAGAATTTACTTGGCGATGGGTGTTAAATTGATGGACCACATAGCCAAACTACATAATATCCACCCTCATGTCAACCTGCATAGAAAAGCATTACAAACCTGCACCCAAATCCCCTATTTCAAGCACTAATGTTAAAACTCTTATTTTAATGACAATAATTTCAGCCTTATAGGTAGCGCTTTCAGCGCCACCTAATAGCCAAAAGAAAAAATAAATGTGCAGGTGGATTCCAGGTATAAAGAGAAAACCTATCTGGTGCCATGCACAGCAATGTCATTAAACCATATTTTCCTTGCAGCGTTTCGCAGCCATCAGTTTAATATTGTGAGCTGATGTCATCACATATGTACCTGAAACGTGTCTCATTCTGACTACGTTTACAATTATATTGATTGAAACTGTTGACGTTGCTTAGTGGCATCATTATTGTTTGATGCTACTCCATGATTGTGATAGTATACCGAGATCAAAGCCGTAAGATCAACCCATACATTAGCAAAGAAAAACATCCAACTCATTATTAATATTAAGTACTCGTATTGGTGTCCTGGTGTCCTCAATTTCCAGACATACTCCGATTCCATTCTTCTCAGGTGCTTGATCACTTGCCAAGAATCTAATATCTCTTTTGCTGTCCATTTTGTGTTCAGTGTTCCAATGTACTGCCAGGGGTAATCTAGGGTCCTGATTGCCTATGGAATTGAGATCTTCTTGGATTCGTGTACGAAATTCACAAATAGTGCTCCCAACACAAATTTTGCCACATGTATAGATAATTACATATACTACAAATTGACTTCAGCAGTTTAAGAAATATTTGATGGCAATGTTGATTTTAGCTCATGTGTTTTATCCAATGCAAACGGATACATGCTCCAGCAACCCCATTTTAAAAACAACTGTGATTTGGGTCCCTATCGTTAGCCAGTTATCCCTTGGTCTCAATGGCTCCATGTAACTCAAGCAGACTTTATTGCATATAGTATGTGCTCTTCTGTATGTCATGTTGGGTTTGTTACCGATCTAGGTACTCAATACCCTGTCAATTTTTGTTCCTTCAGATCACCAATTCCAGCTAAATCTAAGGTACCTGCAAAAAATTGCGAAAATCAAAGCTGACAATTTGGGCCGAACAAATATATTTCTTTTTCCCATGGAAAAAAACCTGATGTTAAAAGCAGTTCAAAACATAAAAGTAAACATGTTTTAAACTATGAAGCCGTTAGTGTGGAAATCTGAAATTTTGCATGCACAGGTGGCTGCCTCTGGAATATTTGCCAGTTTTTTCATGCAAACATTTGCAAGCTATTTAGAAAAGTCATTTTTTGAAACGCCATAGAGACTTTGTTTTAATTATGCCTTGGAAGGATGAAGCGTGAAGGATAAATCCATATAGGCGGGGGAAGCGAAGCAGGCATGGAAGCCAGAACTTGTGCGTTATCTGACGCTTGAGATTGGGAAAGCCTGATCGGATATATATCATACCTCTTAACCACGTTGGACTCCGCTCACATTCTCAGCAAACCCCATACTCCTCATAGATTTCAATGGGCTCTCACCCACCAAAAACGTAGACCTGTGTATTTGGCATGCCTTGGGGTCCTGCCTGGTGTAGAGATATGAGATATACAGAGAGGGGACTGTATTCTAACTAATTAAGGATTGCTATGTGACGCCATGCAGACCAGGGAGTTCCATCAACAGCAGTTTGCATTCTCAGATTTGTATTTACTTTTCCACCAATACCTCTTTATACTATATATGGTGGTTATGGAGAAGAGATATACATTTGCCCACAAAATATGTTTATATCGAGGGCGTGGCTAACCGCCATGTAGGAGAGACGTGCTTGGTGCAGCTCCGTGTGATACGTTTAACGATCCACCGCTACCTACTGCTTTCTTCCGACTACTAACACGTGAAAATCGCACATACCCTGTGCGAAAGCCTGGACTGCCTGTTGCTGAAGTCTGGAAACCCTGCATCCCTCCGTTGGCCCGCTGCGACGGGAGAAAAGAACGTTACGCGGACTCTGAAAATGGCGGCCATCGTGAGTCCCGGCCCTACGCTGTAAGCAGAGCACTGCTGCTGATCCTGCAGGTGCCCGCCGTGGCCCTAGGCTCCGGACGTCTGCCGCAGGGGCTCGCGCCCAACTAGTGGTGCCCCAGAGGGGGCGACCTGCATCTACGGGGCCCGGACCTGCACACCCGAGCTCCGGGCCATTGGAGGAGGGGGAGTTGGAGCGGCCTCGGACACCGGCCGCCTCACCCCGGGCGCGGATTCGGACGTGCCTGGAGGGAGGCGGACGGAGGAGGCTGCTGTGGCCTGTGTTCATCGCTTCCCCGCGCGCCACTGAGGCCGCGCAGACATAGCTGCTTCCTCAGTCAAGATCCACATACCGGGAGGCCTCGCCAGCACACAAACTCCCCCACGGCTGGAGGATTCCGCAAGCAACGAAGGAAAGCGGTAAGGAGTCGGAGGGGGGGGCGCCTGGCGTGACCTTTGCCACACTCCCATTGAGACCCGGGGCAGGACCTCGGAGCCGAACAGTACCCAGCCGCAATCATCGCACCTTACCAGGCAGCTGAGGCACCCACACTCCGCTGAGATTATCCGGTGGGCCGATGACCCATACCCCAACAGATCCCTGAGCGAAGCCAGAGGACAATCTGTGCACTGCTGGCGCCGGCGACCAATCCTCCCCACGCCACACCTGGGTGACACCTCCCGCGGCTTGCACACGTCCACGGCCGCACCTTGACTGCATCCTCTCAGTGGACCTCCCATACGCCTTGAGGAGCCGCGAAACCTGGAGACAAGCCCCCCGGAGCGCGGAGGTTTCCCCCCACACTAACCCCTGTGGAGCCTGCCCTGACGACACACACAGGATCGCCCATTCTGAGCACTCCTCGCACCCTTCTGAATGCTCCCCAGGCTGGCCTCTGAGTGTGCGAGCAGCACGACCGCAGAGCACCGGCACAACCAGAGGCCACGGACCGCACAGTAGCTGAACACGCGCTAAACACAGGAAAGGCAAAGGAGGGCCTGGCTAAATCAATTGACTTCTGGTGCAAGCTACCCCTCTCGGTGGCTGGCAGGGCAGGTCTCCTTAAAATGGTGGCACTCCTGCGCCTCCTACACTTCTTTACCAATGTCCCGTACAACATCCCACAACAATTCTTCAGAGACCTGAATAAACTTTGTAGGAAACTTCTATGGCACGAAGGAAGGCACAGAGTCGCCCTAGACATAACGCAGAGACAGTATGACAAAGGAGGCCTAAAAACCCCTAACTTCGAGCTCTACTACATAGCAGCCCAGCTCAAGCACGTGATCCAGTGGATGGCTGATGACACCTCAAAGGACACTCGCTTGTTACAGCCCACAGACGCATCCTGGTTGCTGAGGGACTTACTCTGGATTAAACCAGAGCCGAAAATACAAAATGCATATCTAATCCACCTGGGCACCCAGATCTGGAATCGAGCCTGTAAAATGGCCAAATTGACTGACCCCTACACCCCGCAAATCCCAATAGCTGCAATTATGTCTACTAGACCAGAGGACCAAAAGGTGATCCGGAACATATGGGAACCCTCCGATATCGTCACCCTGGGTGACCTTGTGGATGACCAGGGTATCCACACATTCTCTGAGCTGCACGAGATGACAGGGATCCCGCTAGGTCAGTTCCTCCTACACGGGGCGGTGTTGGAAAAGCTCAAGAAGCGATGGCCAGATATAGAGACCCTCTACACCGGGCACAAGGTCATCGAAAACTTGCTGAGCGTCGCAGAGCGGGGGCACGAAACTTCGAGGCTCTGTGAGATCCTACTCGATAGCACTACATTAAAAACAAACTCAAGTGTAAAGGTAAATGGGAATCTGAACTAAATACACAGTTTGGAGATACGGAATGGGAGGCCATAACACATTACCATAAAAAAGTATCCAGGAATGCCCGATTTCAGCTTATTCAATTCAGTGGCGTAACACAAAATGTGGGGGCCCCCTGCAAGCCATGCTGAGGGGGCCACCCCCCCAATTTGGCAACAAATCACTCGTCCCACCTCACTCTGGGCCGTCATTGATTATCAGGCTTGCGCAATATGCACAAACGTGCTGCTGAAGGGATATGCCGCACACTGCACTAGGAGAAAGATATAAATATGTGTTTTAATGCAATATACAGCACACTTTGAGAAAAATTGGCTAAAAAGCCAGAGTGTTTGCAATTGTTTTGTAGGGTAACACCAATCCAATAGATGCAAGTCACCAACAGTGCACAGGAACATTGATGCTTTGCTATTAAAAAATGCCATGCCACAATGAAAACATGTCCAACTGGCTGCACAATGTAGACCAGTGTAGACATGTAATAACGTTACAGTAAAGCATGCCAGGCCACATTTAGACAGACTAGACTGGTTGCACCAAAATGCCCATCGAAGCAATTAGACTCCTCAAGAAGAGAACACAAATTCAAGCCTGTGGTCTCCAACAACATGGCCAAACTCTTTAAAATCTTCAAGGAACTGGTCAATCCTGTTGCAGTCTTTACCTCTCCTGTTCCCTCCCAGATCCTCTGTATGGCTCTGTAATCTCACTTCTCTGCTAAAACTCAGGACATTCTGTCCTCCATCTCCTCTTCCTCTCCCTGACCCACTTAGGCCATCTCTACCTCTCTTCCTCCTTTCTCCTCTTTCTCTCCGACAACGCCTGACGAGGTTTCTAGACAAGTCTGATCTATGAAAGTGTCACCCAAACAGGTGCTTCCCTGCTCCTCCAGAACCATCAAGGACCATATTGACACCCTCGCTCCAGCCTTGGCCAATTTCTGCAATCACTCTTTTGCCACTGAAACATTCCCCTCTCCCCTTAAGCACTCCCTTATGCACCCACTCCTCAAGAAGCCGTCTGCCGATCCTGCCTGCCCGGAAAACTATCGCCCAATCTCCATCACCCCTTTCCTGGGCAAACTGTTAGAAAAGCTGGCCATCTCTCAGCTTACTCTCCACACAGAATCTGTTGCTGGTCTCCATGACCTTCATCTGACTTCAGAGCTGCCAGAGTCACAGAAACTGCTCTCCTGGACACCTCTGAAGATCTGCTCTCCAACATCGATTCCAGCATTCCTTCTGTCCTCATCCTCCCTGATCTTTCCTCTGCTTTGAGCATGGTCAACCACTCCATCCTGATCAATTGACTCCATGAGAACCTGGGCATCACGGATCAGTCCCTTGATTGGCTGATCTCCTTCCTCTTGGACAGCCCCTCCCAGGTCCAATTTGGTCCCTTTCTCTCTGCTCCATCCTCTCACCCTGGTTTTTCAACCTCTACTTGGCCCCTTTGGCCCACCTGATCTCTACCTTCTCCTCTAACTTTCAGTGTTATGCGGATGTCACTCCACTTTGCTTGAGGCTCCCCTCACACTCCTCTCCTCTCTCACTCATTCCTGACTGCCTATCCGCGATTCAGGATTGTTGTGCCTCCAATGATCTCTGCCTTGATGTCAGCAAGATGGAGACCCTGCTCATTTGGACTCCTGGCTTTCCCTCTCTCGCTCTGTCCGCCCGCAATGGGCCCTCTTCCTTCGCCTTCCTGTGTGGCAAACAACCTTGGTGTCATCTTTGACTCCACTCTTTCTCTCCTCACATCTCAGCGTCGCCAAGAAGTCCCACTACCAGCTGCTCCTCCACAAAGGGACTCTTTCCTTTCTCACTTTCCCCCAGAAGCTCACCGTCTCCAGAGCCCTGGTTCTTTCTAGGCTGGACTACAGAAACAGCCACTTTCTCAATCTGCCTTCCTCTACAGTCCACCCTCTGCAACTAATCCAGAACAGGACTACAAGACTTATCCTTGGCCTCAAGCCCAGGGATCGTATCTCTCCAGCCCTGAAATCTCTCCAGTGGCTCCCACTTTCAACACGGATCAAGTTCAAGACCCTTTTCATTGTACACAAGGCTTTCTGGGCCTGGGGCCTGCACTACATCCAATGCTCTTGTCCAAAATATCTTCCTTCTCAAGCCTTTCGCTCAGCTACCTACAGCTACCTTCAACCTACAAGGGTTAGACGCGTCTCCAGGCAGAGAGTGGGGGGTAGATCTCTCTCCTCTGCAGGTGCCTCCCTCTGGAATTGCCTCCCTGCCCCTCTCAAACTTGAGCCGGACCACCTGAAGGTCCGGCAGCAGCTCAAAACTTTCTTCTTCTCCTCTGCTTCCTCTCTCTCCCTCCCCTGCTGGCCTACCTGACCTACCTGTCTGCTGTACTGACTGGTTGCTTGGCTACCCTCAGAGTCTCACTGAGTCCAGAATCTTTCTTGATCAGTCACCCTTGCACTGCCTCTGGCCTACCACACACTTAGGGGCTGTAACTGTAACCCTACAGTCCCTTGTTCTCCTTGCACTACCCAGAGCCCCGCTGCCCTGGCTGCACTTACTCAAGAGTATTGCTGCCCTGTTTTTCCCTCCCCTCTCCCTTACACTTCGCCCCTCCCTTTCCACTTGCACAATCTGAATGACGCAAGGCTTAGTAAGATCGTTTGTCTTGTCCTCCGACTATCTTCCCTCACTTGTTTTATCGCGCCTAGAAACACTTGTGTACAGGCGCATATAAATGACTTATATCATATAATTTGATCACAGATGCCCAGAAAAATATACAATGCTGCAGTAAGAAACGGCTAGATTGGCAGCACACAAATGGCAATCTAGCCAGGTAATTCACTTAGCAGGACTGCTTTATCAGAAATCCCCAGTTAAAGAAAAGTCATACCGAACTGACGAATGACTAGACTGGCTGCACCAAAATGTCTCTCCAGCCACTAATACCACATATCATGCCTGCTTAACCTGGACATGGACAGCATTATGATTTGTTACACAATTCTGCCCCCCCCAACACATCCCCTCTCCCTCACAACCCTCCCCCAACCTCCAAAATCAGCTCCTGGTCCCAGAATTACCTTCATGTCCCTCTTCCTTGTCCCAGAGCTTACTCATGAGGCTCTTTGCCTCATAGGTAAGTACTGGCATGAGGAAGAGTGGGACTAGGAGTAATGAAGACTACAGGTAGCTAAATCAGGCATTACCTCCATGTACCTCTACCTCATCCAAGTACTTGTGTATGAGGCAGAGTGCCTTACACACAAGTACTGTCTCATACCCACTGGGACGAGGAAGAATAGGGCTAGGAGTAATGAGTAATCAAGGCATTAAACACAAGCATTGGTGCAACACCATTGAGTTGGCTGGGATTCAGCACTCCCACCCCCTGAAATTTTGGGCTATGTTGACTCGACCTGACTGACCCTCAGAGCAGTTGCTAGACAGAAGAGGACACAGATGTTAAATGGCACCAGGGTTTTGCTGTTAACATGAGCGCAGCAATTAGTAACATAAAGCATTTCACTGTTAGTACTTGCATTCAAATGCCACATTTTTTAGGCAATCGAAATCGTGATGTGGGTTTAATACTTGCATGTCAGGGGAGTGATTGGAAGGGTAGAGAGGGAACAGGAGACCACTCATTCTCACAGCAGCCCATAAGTGGGTGCTTTCAACATTAAAGGAGAGAGTTAACTGCTTGTAACATTGAAGCTGCACTAGAATAGTCTCATTAAAAATCATAAAGAAATGAGGTGCCCCCAAACCAATAAGTTTGCTCCTCCCCCACCACCAATGAAGTTAGCACCTCTCCCAACATTTTAAGGGTTAGCCCCCCAAAATGTAGGTTTTGTTGCGCCCCTGAACGCAAGCACACACACCATTCACCATATACACACATGCACACCCAGCCATCCATACATTTAAGTGTGCACCCTTTCACCATACAGGCACACACACCCAGGCACCCAACCATACATTTATGTGTGCACTTTTTCACCATACACTCACACACTCAGGCACCTATACATTTAAGTGGGCACCCTTTCACCATACAGGCACACGCAGGCAGCCACCCGGACATTACAGTGTGCACCCCTTCACGATACACTCACACACGCACACGTCATGGGGTTGAGGGGAGCCTAAATACTTCAAAAAGAAATTGGGGCTCATTACAACTATGCCAGTCCGGAAACAATGGTGCTGGTAAGTTTACCGGCATCATTGTTTCTGGACCGGCATAATACAGCTCTGCGGGCAGTTGCCGTCCCGGCAGGTCAGACCTGCCAGGCAGAATGGCACCCACCCGCAGAGTTTTCACTGAAGCACCAGCACCGTTATGAACGGTGCCGGTGCTTCTGTGGTCCCCATTCCCATAGAGTCCGATGGAAATGGGGACTTACCATTTGCCAGCGCCTGACTTCCCGAACTGCCGGGGTTGTAATCCCCCGGTGTTATCGGGAAGTCAGGCGCTGGTAAATCATTACGGTCTGGCAGCAACCTGCCGGTAGCACTGGCACGGTTACCGCCAAACCCGTAATGAGGCCCATTGTTTCTTTTTGAAGTCACTCTGACTCCATAAAGAAATCATTTCCGTTAATGACCGAACCATAACGGAAATAATTTCTTTTGTGAATGCAGACTGACCTCAACAATAAACTATTTATTTTTGAAGTCACAGGGCTCCCCCACCCCATGACATGGAGGCCTCCAGCCTAGGGTCTTCCATGCCATGGGGAGGGCTGTGCCCTCGGACTTCAAAAAGAAAGTTTCTTTTTGTAGTCACTCTGCCTTCATAAAGAAATTATTTCTGTTACAGAAATCATTTCTTTATGAAAGCAGAGTAAATTCAAAAAGAATAAAAGAAAAACATTTTTGGAAAAAAAAATATTTGTCTTTTTTTTCCTCCAGTGGGGCCCCCTCCCAGGACATGTGCTGGCGGGCCCCCCCGCACCGCGGAGGCTGCGGGGGCCCCTGTTACGCCAGTGATTGAATTCTACATTATCCACAGAGCCTACCTTACCCCAGACGTCATCTCGAAATTCAATGGTACTGGTGCTGCGACGTGCCCCAAGTGCCAAGAACCCTCTGCCGCAATGACCCACATGTTCTGGGGCTGCCCGGCTATACAGACCTTCTGGTCCCAAGTTCAAGCTAAGGTAGCAGAAGCGGATATAACACTGGACGTGCAGTCCCCTAGGGCTTGCATTCTGGGCTCATACCCGAGAGGCAAAAAGAACAAGCCTCTTAACAGACTCAAGGATTTAATGTACATCCTGGCTAAAAGACGTATCGCCATGGCCTGGAAATGCCCCAGAGCCCCTAGCGTCACAGAATGGTGGGAAGACCTCCGTAGATGGTCCGTGGCCGAAACCGGGGCCTGGGAGCTGGCGCAGCGACAACAAAAAATAGGTGACTCTGAGGACCTTCTACAGTGGATAGCCCTCACAGTGGCTCTGTTCCGCACCAAAGAAGACAGCTCCTCCGGCGAGGACCTGGACAGCCCAGGCTCACCCTAGCGCATATGGTCGACAGCACAACGTCCTGGTCTTGGTTTAATTTGGGGGGGAGGGGTGGGGGGGTTATTATTGACACAAAACTGATGATACTGGTTGTACTGTATTGGAAAAAACAATAAATATATTTAAATAAAAAAAATATGTTTATATCGAGATATTTAATTATTGGCATCGTTGATTAATGAATACCAAATATCGTTAGTAATTGCTGCTGTTACGCTTATTTTCAAAATATATGTAATGTTGAATAAAAGTGTTCTGGTTAGAAAGGTAAAAACCCTGATCAATTATTTTGGAATGGGATTTTTTTTCTTTTCTCTATTTCTGTGTTATGTTTGTTATTTTACTGATCTGTAATTGTGAAATGTTTTAGATGTAAAAAAATAATGTTTTTCTGTATTTTAATGCTTGTTTTTATTTCTGCCATCAGAAAGACGCCTGATGAAAGTACCAATGGGAGAGCTGCCATCTTGGATGGCCACTCGCTTACCCTCTCACAGAGCTCTTGCTGCAGCAGCACAGAAAGGTAAGGGGTGCAAACTCAGTGTTTTGTTTTTTTTTTCTTTCCCTATGATAGTTCTAGAGCTATAAAAATGCGAACCACGATACCTACTGCCTGAGGGACATTGGTAACGTTTCTGGAGGACTACTCCAGGTTGCGTCATAGTACAATTTGTTTGGCCCTTCCAGCAGGCCTGGACTGGGAACCAAAAAAGGCCCTCGAAATAATTTTCAAAGTGGCCCCATATTACACGTTTTCAGCAAGCCCAAGCCTTTTGCTATGGGGAAATTTAGAAATACCAGATAAAAGAGGCCCAGGGTGCAGAGGCCTACACGGACCTTTCCAGAGTTCCCTATAGGTCAGTCCACCCCCTGCCTTTCTGGTGGTGATGCAGCTATAAAGCTGGATAGTTCAGTGGCTACAGTGTTTGTAGGTAGCACCAAGATGGCTGATTTGACATACACACACACATATTTAGCCAGCATTACCACTGTATTGTTAATATTGCTGCACCCCTCTATATCCAATGCCTTTAAAAAAAAGCCTGTTTCTCTGAAACCTCTGCTGGAAGGGAGTTGTACAAATTAACTAATCATTCTGGGAAACAATGTTCTAATGTTATTCCTATGTGTCTCATAATGTATCCACTCTAGTCCTAAATGTGGAGTCTTGTGCTGCGTTTATTCCCCTTCAGAATACCCCCTCTCTCCTCCATCCTGCATACACTTCGCTTACCCCTTTGCGCTCTGCCTTTAATGTACAATGGTAACCAGATGAAGAAGCAGGAGTGAGTTCTAGCATATGGTTACTTGAAGTTCTTGGCTATCGCCCACACAGCCATGCCAGCCTTTCCTCCAATATTATTTGAGTTCAAGTTGCATTCTGTTTAATAAATAGTGTCTCTACTAATTCTAGTTGTTGGGCCTGGAAAAACATAGAAGAAAAAATATGACCAGACTTGTTAGCTTGAAGACCACTCTAAAGGTTAGGGCATGCCAACTATGGCAAGCCAGGAGGAGGACACGGACTAGAGGACATACGTTTCAAGAAACTTTATTCAACTTAAAAATAAAATGCCTCACTAACCTGATTGCTAAAGGGGAGTTCTCTTCTCAGCAAACTAAAACTAAGGTGCTCGTCTATAGTGCAAATCAAAAGTAGTCCTCAGTCCAAAACCTATCCACTTAACTGGCCGTACCACTTAGCAAAACGTAAAAATAAATAGGTCTCGTGCCCTGCACTTTTGGTTCTCCTGAAAGGTGTTTCCAATTAAAATTGTCCCAGGAATGCGCATCCCTCCTGGGTCAGGATCCAATAGTTAGAAATGAGTAACAGTTCTTCTCAAAGAAAACAGTTCTCGTCAGTCTATCAAAATTCCTTAAGTTCCCCAAATACAACAATAAAAAGTGTCAAGATCCAGCAAAATAAAATGTCCAACTTTCTTTAGATCTGGGGATATTTCCCTCAACCCTCTCTACCACTTCCTTCAGGTATTGGGTATCTCTTTGTTCTCCTGGTCTTATGGGTCCCAGTGGCACTTTGGGTTCCTCTGTTCCTATGTCTCCCTTATATTTCTCTCCCTTCTGCTCTCCATGCACACCCTCACAACATCATGGGACTTCAATTTGCGCATTGATACCTGTGGCTCTAGTGGGTTCCTGTGGACTAATATCTCCAGTGTTATCCCTCTGGAATATGTGCAGCCCCTCTTTCCACATGGCTGTCTTGGTTCTTGTGGGCCACCGTTGGCCGGTTTTACTGTTTGGGTTTTTCAGATCTCCAAAGTCTTTTATCTTGTCTCGTGGCCTCTTTATTGTCAGACCCCTGTGAGTTCCGAGGGTTGGGGGGGGGGGGATGCCAGGGGTTTAGGGTAGTCCTTTCTTCTTCCCCCCCTTTTTTTTTCTTTGTGATCCCCTTTTCTATTTGGTTCTTTCAACTCTTGGTTCAGATGTTGGCAGCCTCTGTACTCTCCTCAAATCCGTTCTTTGCTTTGTTTATTGGGCCCTGCTGGCTCCCTTTGGTTTCTCTGTCCCAAAAACTCTTAGTACTCTTACGTCCCGTCCCCTTTCCTCCATACTGTATGGGCGTCCCTTCCAAGGGACGGGAGACAGAACTTTCACCAGAAAAAACCTTCATGGCAGTCCATGTCACTGGATCATTTATTTTTCCTTCCTTCAACTGTTACCAACTGTCATTTCCTTCAAAGCAAGGTGGGGGTTTTCTCAACTTAATTAAAGGTTTTATTGCCCCTTCACACTTCACAGGTTAGTGTCCCAGGACTTCTATTATCCCAGCATGGAGCACAGACGAATGTCTAACGAGCGTGTGAACTTTCTTTGTCCTGGCCCATTCAAAGTTTTTCAAGCTGGCAATTATCACTTTCGTGTCCTGGAAGTTTATGGTGTTTCCCTTCCTAGGGGGAAGTTTCAGGGCTGGCAACTGGAATAACTGTTTTTTTGGGAGCTTGCAAATTCTGTCCATGTGTTTTAAATCTTTATTTTCTTATTTTGGGTCCGGAATTAAAACAAACCTGTGGAATAAAAATATCCCCTGTATGTATTTTCACCAGCCACAAACCCCTTTGCATTGCTAGGTAATGGCAGGCTTTCCTTCAACAGTTTCGATTTTGCCATCTGCCTTCCCAATATTGCCTTGCAGCCATAGTTATTTTCTTGTACACAACAGTCTGTACATGGCAAAGGTCTACTGGAATGGACATGTGCACAGAGCTAGGATTTATTTTGCATGGTCCATTCCTTTGACACTATATATAGCACAAAATAAAGTGTTTCCCGTGCACAGCAGAAAGTGAAGTTTCTTGTCGATTTCTCTGAGTTGGTTTGACAGGGCCTGTCATTCAGGGATTATGCCTGGTTTTGGTGAGGCACAATGAAATATCCTGGGCATGGCAGAGCCTTTTTAATCACTATAGTTTAAGACAGAACAGGTGGAATTAGCAGCAAAGCAGCATTTTTAAAGGGTGAAAATGTTTTATTTTGAAGAGGAATTTTGGGTTTTCAGCAAAGCAGTGCTGCCTTTTCACTTTATTCCCTTCATATGTTTCAGAACACACTGGCACACTCCTTCAGTGTGTCCCCTTGTTCCATCTTGGCTGAAGTGTGCTAGGCAGGATGGTTCAGCCATCTTTTTGTTGCTGCAAAAACACAGTTTTGAGGTCCTGGTGCGCACAGGAGCCAGCGCAGCCATTTGCTGTTTCTTGTGCACATGATGTGGTGATGTGGTGAAATACTGTTGAGTGGGTCAATATATCCCACAACCTCTTCTAGTACTGGGACGAGGAAGAGGCGACAGTAATGAAAACTAAAACCTCATTTCACCACCTTAGTACTGGGACGAGGAAGATGCCTGCAGAGTATTATGTGGGTCAGGCAAGTCCAATTGAGATTCCACACCTGCAACCTGTGAAGTGTTTGCAGGTGTATAAAGAGAGCCAAAGAGCAGCAAAGGATGCATAGTGGAGAGAGTAGCTGGAACTGCGAGCGAGCACGAAAGAAGAACGGACGCAGTCTGCGTCCATGCAGAAGAAGAAGTGGTACTGGCATGTGCTGGAAAGCACCCAGAGTGCGATCAGGATTCGTAGAGGCCGGCCCGCCGGCCTGAGAAGCAGAAAGGAAGCAGTAGAGCTGCCGAAGAGGAACGCTGGGGTCCAGTGAGTGTCAGGGAAAGTCACTCAATGCTGGGGTGCTCCTAGAGTACCGTATGAATAATATTGAATCCCGAAATGTATGAAAACTTGAAACAAAGCTAAATTAGGCATATTGAATACAGAACTGAATGAAAACTTGCATATTGAATACCGTACTGAATGAAAAATTGAAACAATGCTAAATTACACATATTGAATACCGAACTGAATGAAAACTTGAAACCAAGTAAAATAAAGCATATTGAACACTGAACTGAATACAACTTTGTGGGTAAAGCTAGTAGTTGATGAAAGCCAAAAGGGAAAGTGCTCATTTCAAAGCAACATACGGAAAAGAGCGCAAGTGTGAAAGAGTGCAACAGAAAGGTGGGGCTTGAACATACAGTGCGGCAAGGCCAAAGAGAGGCTAACCAGGAGAATCCAGGAAGAGTGTGAAACTGCACATGGAGCCAAAAGGCAGACAAAGAGAAGCTAACTGACCTGATGAGTCATATCTACGAAATACGACACAACATTGGGTGCAGAGGTTTACAGAAGCTTGTTGAGACAATTACAAGCAAACTGTGATAATATTGCCCCTGTAAAAACACTAAAATAACAGTCAGGAAAGGGAACCAGTGGTTTAACGACAAACTGAAGTATTGACGGAGCCAATATCGGAAAATGGAAAGGAACTAAAGCAGCTGAAGATCATATAATAGCTAAATCAGCCCTAAAAATATATAAAGACGAGATCAAACAGGCAAAGGTGCGAAACCTACAAAAACAAATAAACTTGCAGTAAATAGGCCAAAGGAACTTTTTATGGCTCTCAGGAATATATCAAATCCTGATTGTATAAAAACCTGCCTACTCAGAAGATGGCTAATGAATTTAACACCTTTTTCTTAATATAATTGACCAGATTAGAGTAAATATCGATGCCAAACTGATTTCAACTCTTCTTTTAATTGAGTCTGACCCCGCAGTTGGGAAAAAGTCCCCTCTTTCGGAGTTTGACTTCTCACCGGTGGGGAAAGAAACCATTGAGAAATTACTTTCCTTTAATCCCACCAACCTCACGTATGACCCAATCCCAGCATACTTGGCAAAACAAGAGGCACTGAGTGAACCCATTTAGATGTTTGTAAATGCCTGACTTGATCAAGGTTTTGTGCCAGAAGAACTAAATAAATTATCTCACACCACTGCTTAATAAAACCGACCCTGGACCATAAAGTCCTCACCAACTATCGCCTTATTCCAGGGCTGCTATGGGCAACTAAAATCCTTGAGAAAGTTGTAACCATGCAACTCTAAGGCCATCTATAAGCTAACAACATCTTAGATCCATACCAGTCTGACTTCAGGTCAGGCATGGGACAGAGACAACGTTACTAAAGGTCTGGGATGACCTATTCGAAAATGCCGACAAGGGGGACATCAGTATGCTGGTCATGCTTGACTTGTCGGCAACTTTCGACACAGTGGATTTTAACATACTCAGTTCTAGATTAACTTCTCTGGCACAGGTTTCTGAAAAAGCATTGAGATGGTTTGACACATTTTTAACCAACCGAACTCAAAAAGTGAAAATAGTTCGATTTCTTTCTGAAATGTTGAAAATACCTTGTGGGGCTCATCCCTATCACCCGTATTGTTAAATCTCTATCTCTGCTCATTGTTAAACATTTTTGCCCAGTTTGATCTTCAGTATCGCTCTTATGCGGACGATACGCAGATCTATGTCAGCCTAAAACAACCAGTGGAGACAGCAGAACGTATTCTGAAGTGTGCAGATGCTTGAGAACAAACACCAGCTGAATCCAACCAAGACGGAAATCATTGTATTTGGATCAAAAAACAAATTGGCAACTCTTTTTCCAATAATTCCATGTCACACACTGTTTGGAATTGCCTCCAAATACACAGATTCTGTGAAAAACTTAGGATGCATCTGGCAATCTAATTTGGGGAGTAATCTGCATGTGAATCAGATCATCAAATCTGTATATTTTTAACTGAAGATGCTCAAACCTCTTCTCCCTCTCTTACCGGAGGGCAATAGATCGACAGTGGTAGGTACTCTTGTTAGTTCCAGGCTGGACTACTGCAATGTGCTCCTGGTAGGTAGTCCAAAATATCACCTGCAGCGCCCAAAACTCAGCAGTTTGCTTGATCTTCTTGCTACTTTGGAAAACGTCAGTCTCTGAGTTTCATAGAAACCTCCACTGGTTGCCGGTCCAGCAGCGGATGCAGTTTAAGCTACTGTGTCTAGTCTTTAGATCTATGCGTTGTTTAGCTCCCCCATATTTAATCTAAAAATCAAGATCTATAATCCTACATGCTCACTACAATCCATGGATCAAGACATTCTAGGAATCCCATGTCTAAAACTACCCGTTGGGGGGACAGACGTTTCTCGGTGGCTGTCCCTGGGGCCTGGAATCCACTTCCATCACACCTGTGGAAAATCAAATCAGTGGCTGTGTTTAGGAAACAACTTAAAACACACCTATGTGTGTAAATTGAAGAGCTGACGCACTGTGTTCTTTCCATCCATAGATAAAAATCTGCACCTAGATGCCGCTTGCTGCTTGGTTCCTCAGCGATATACGCAATATAAATATACAAAAAGTGAATGCGAATCTGTGCACAGGGGCAAGTACAGATGAACAGAACCTGTGTGGGCTGAAGAGCCTAGGGTTCCTGGTTGCGCGCCCTGTGATGGGTTGACCGTGTGGTCCGACAACTGCACCTAGACCAGTTAGCTCTAAATTGTGAGACAAACCAAGGAGAAGTACTGTAAGTGAACTTGTGATGCAATCCAGAAGGAGGGTCAGGTTGACCTAGAGTTGTGTTGAACTTTAAAAGACTGAAACAAATATCAGTTGCTACATTGAAGTCTTGGGGAAGGGAACCCTGAGACCTGATGAAGTGCAAATGCTGTCTTGAGGACGGAGACCCGTGAAAGGTAACCGTGAGACTTTTGTGAAACTTTCTTGAACTTGGGCAAGGGGAGCTGAAAAGGAAACTAAGAGCTAGAATCGTCTCAGAACTTTGTGTTAATAACCATTTCACTTATTTTTGACATCCCTACACATTGTTTAGCTTTAGTTGTGAGGGCAAGGATAGGTTTTTGATACAGACAGACTTGAACTTTCTGACTCATTTTCCTTAGTTTCATTTAGGTAGGGCAATCCCACCTTACCATAGGGCAAAATAGGCCTTCTACTGCACTGATATTTGTTTTAATAAACCATTTTGTTTTGAACTTTGAATCTGTTCTATGTGTCTTACTTCATGATGCCTTCCCAGAAGGTACATGCTGTACCATAGCCTTATCCAATAAAAAACGGCTTTGCCCTATACACTTTTTGAATGGGCTGTAATCCAGCTCAAGTGAGATCTGGAAATTTGGGGCGGGGATAGGTAGAGCCAATATGTTTTTCAAAAATCTATTTTCATTTACAGATAAGTGGGAGGAATTACACCACCCCCATAACTCAGCACCATAGACAGCAGCCTGTCATGCCTGGGTCTTGTAAAGCTCCAAGGCCACGCACACAGCCCCACTCGCATGTTCTTTAGCAATATTGGCTGTTACACCACAGTACCTGTTTAGAGTCAGTTCCGCCTTCAGCGTCGGCTCCCCCCAGGTACAGTTTTCATGGATTCTTAGGACCAGGTAACCATATGCTTTGACCTGCTCAATTCATGCTTCACCCAGAACTTGGTAGATACTAGCAGGCTTCTTCCCCCTGTTTCCTCCGAGGACCATGGCCTTGGTATTTTAACTATTAATTGTCAGGCCATTTCCGTTACAAAAGCCTGCAAAGATGTCCAGCTGGTGGCGCAGTCCCCCAGGTGTCAATGAAAGTAGGAATACGTCATTAGCAAACATCAAAACAGGAATCCTTTCTCTTGCCAATGAAGGGGCGTCAGTAGGTGTTTTCAGGAGTTAAGTAATTATACCATTTATAAGAGTAGGGGGGCAGGATGTAGCCCTGGCACACCTCCATCTCATTGTTCACTCTCCGAGACAGTGCCTCATCTATCCCACAGTGAATCCTCATGCCATTGCCCCGATTTAGTGCCCCAATGGCGAACAGTAGATTTTTGGGGATGCCCACACTCATTAAGATCAACCATAGCCATGCCCTTGGAACAGTATCGAAAGCCGTCTATAGGTCTATGAAGATGGTAAAGATGGGCATTTTTCTCAAAGAGACATATTTATCACACAGCAGTGGCAGCAGTATGCAATGATTTTTTACGAATGGAAATCAAAGAATGAAATTAACAAATCAAAACATTTTAGGTGGGGGTGAGGGGTTAAATCTGGTGGGGGGGTTTTAAACAAGGATATCTTTTCATTGTTTTGGATTTGCTAAAAATGCATTCTTCATTTTTTCGTTCGTTAAAATCACATGTAATGGTATCCGCCTCAGGCAATGATCTACTGTACTGATGCCCTTTTGGAACACTGCCTGCAAGTAATTTAGTGCTCCAGCCTCTCCGACACAGGCCTCCAAATGACCCAATATGGTCTTAACAAAAATCTTGCTCCCAGCATCAAGAAGGGAGATCGGCCTATAGTTGGGGAAGGGAACCCGGATGGTTTCTGTCCTCCTTCTTGAAGATGGCTACAATGATGGCCTGGGTCCAAGAGGAGGGGCCCCGTCCGAGCAACAAGACTGCGTTACAGCTCTATTCAATGCAGGGAGTAGTTCTAGACACGTTCCGGAGTCGTCATGAAAAGCAGAACTAATTCCATTACATAAGAAGGGCAGGAAGTCAGAACCAGGCAAACACTGTGCTATTTCTCTGTTAGTCCTACTGGACAAAATATACAAAAATCTTCTCCTGATGAGACTTGACACCTGGGTAAATGAAAATAAAATCCTGAGTTCCTGTCAAGCAGGATACAACAAATATGTTTGCCTGGAAAAAGTTGTATTTACCTGCTTTTCCTGGATTTAAAGGCAGCCTTTGATAGTGTGCCAAAGTCCGAGCTCTGGGACTGCCTGTAGATCTTTTAAGCAACATCAGTGAGCTGTACAGTACGACCATATTTCATGTCATATTTGGAGCTAGGTGTGAGGTTATGCATTCCTTCCCCATGGAGTGGGGTGTCCGTCAAGGTTACATCCTCACTCCCACACTATTCTGCCTGTATATAAACGACATAGCAATGAAATGAAGTGAATTAGAGTCAGACGCTCCTAGCCTTGCTGGGGAAAAAGATAGGGATATTATTATATGTGGACAATGCCCTTTTAATTTCCAGCACTCTGGCAGGGTAACAAAAACAGTTGGCAAGATTTCACTAGATATTTCTAAAGAAAGGGCCAGTTGTAAATGTAGCCAAACCGAAAGTGATGATCTGCCTGCCCAAGAGAAGGAAAGTAAAACCACTGAGATTAGTACTTGGTGGCACCAAGTTGACGTAGTTGAAGCAATTGATTACCTGGGACTTATTCTAGATCGCTGTGGGGGATGGAATGTTCAGAAAGACAATATCTACTTGTTTTGGTGCAAACAGCCGACACAGTCTCTAAATTTGGGAAAGAGAAACCAACAAATTTCATTGGGCCAAACAAGACAAAACGGCAGCCCACAAATTGGGGCTTCAAGACTTATGGCACAGACCAGAATCAATCAACCAAAACACCAAGTCACTTGTAAAGGAAGCCTTAAAGAAGTCATCTTGGTCCGATTATGTGTATAATGGTGTTGCTAGTACCATCTGTCGTCTATATCGGTCCGTAAAATCCACAGAAAATCCTGAAATCTATTTGGATCACATCTATTTAGCCGAAGAATGTGCAATGTACATGACATTTAGATTTGGGATCCTGCTCACAGGCACTGTGCTTAATAGATGGGATCCTAGCAAGAAATCATGCTGCCCGTTATGCACCGAAACTCTTGAAAGCCTCCAACATTTTGTGTTTCTCTGTCCCGACCATGGCAGATTATGGGCCGAGTTACTAAAACCTTTACATCGACCAGCTACCATTAGAACCTCGGTGGAGTCCGAGATTTTGTAGATGCTCCGCCGCCTTAGTAGAACATTAAAATTAGCCCAAATCATGCATTGGGTATGGTCGATTAAGAAAAAGCAACAGCAGGTTCTGGTGTAGGTTTAGCCCACTGCCTGATGGGGGCCTAATGTTATAACTTTGGGTTTCTATGCACAAATTAGCTTATCACGCAATAGTGGGCCATAAGCATCAGTGCTAAAGCTCTCGTGGTGGGAAATCATGTTACAGTGGTTTCCATGATGTCTAAGCTGCCTATAATATTATATGTCTGAAGTAGTTTGATGACCCATTCTTGAGAACAAATGGTGGATACCATTATGCTGGATACGGGCTGGAGCCCGTCCCTGCCATCACCGATCCACCCGCCTGTGTTGCGGAAGGCCTGAGACCGACAAATGCTAGGGTAAGGAAGGCTGAGTGAATTTGTTCGGCACCACCTGCCTCACCTTCCCACCGGCCTCCCAGCGAAGCACACTATAAATATAGCATCCAGCGAGCTGCATTTCATTTTATTCAATCGTTCTGTGGCACAAGCTGTGATGGCCGCCGCTATGGTTTGTTTAGGTGTTCCCTAGCAAAGCTTCTCCGATGCTCAAAGCGCCTGATTGGTCCCAGCGCCACTCATATGTCTTCCGGTGCAGCCGGATGGCGTTAGCCGGCCTTGAACACTAAAGGCCTGGTACTTAAGGCCACTCATCTGTCTGTACGTGGATGCCTGTGCCGTGGCCACCTCTCTTACACTGCAGCTGCCATGTTCTGTAGTGCAATTGGACTGCTAACCTACTGTGCACTCCTTTGCATTCAGATCTACAACTACGACTGCCCTTGCATGGCGTAGTAAGGTACATTAACTGGTTACTTGGCATCATCATCATCAGCATACTACTATGCCCCCCATAATGTATTGCATTTACCGGGCCAAGTCTGATATAAACTGCATTAATCCTTCGTGCTTTGACTAAGTGAAAGCAGTAGCGCCTATTCAAGTTTTGATTAATGTATGTTGCATGAGCCCATTGTGATTCTGTACTTGGAAAGTTGCGCAGTACACTGACTAGGCTGTGCCACCTGTCCTGAGCCGAGACAAACTCCTTATATCACCATTTATTCACTGCTAAACATACTACTAGTACTAGCTAGCCCTAATGTATGATACTCTAGGGTCCTTAGACAACAAACTGCAACCAATCTGCCTATGCCTTTGATCCTGTGCTGTTGCCTTTGTTACATGCACTGGGCCCACGCCAAATTCTGCCCATTGTAGCCTATTGTGCCTTCTAACATTAGTCATTGCAGCCCATTGTGCCATCTAATATTAGTCATTGTAGCCCATTGTGCCTTTCTGAATATTAGTCATTGTAGCCTATAGTGCCTTTCTGAATAATAGTCATTGTAGCCTATTGTGCCTTCTAATATTAGTCATTGTAGCCCATTGTGCCTTTCTGAATATTAGTCATTGTAGCCTATAGTGCCTTTCTGAATATTAGTCATTGTAGCCTATAGTGCCTTCTAATATTAGTCATTGTAGCCCATTGTGCCTTATAATATCAGTGATTGTAGCCCATTGTGCCTTCTAATACTAGTCATTGTAGCCCATAGTGCCTTCTAATATTAGTCATTGTAGCCCTTTGTTCCGTTGTAAGACTTAGTCACTACAGCCCACTGTGCCTATGATGAAGCTTGCCCTTGTGCCCATTTGAAATAGCCTTTCAGTTTATGGTGCCTATTGGAACGGAGCTTCCACATCATGTGTAGCACACCCTGGCGCCTGCTATTGTACCTACTCCTCCTAATCATCACCCGCCAGAGAGCGTGCAGTACCGTCCCCACTGCACTCACCAGAGCCTTAAACAAATCCTCCACAACCTCCCTATCTACCGGTATCACCATGGTTCTCCCAAATCTGACTCCATCAACTGAGTGCCCAAGTAACCCATGCAGTCTACTCCTTAGAAATTCCCGGCTCCGAGCTAGACTCATGAGACTTCATGAGCCTTTGACGAGAACCCTATCTCCTACTAATAAAAGATCTAACATCCAGAGGCCTCACTCCTCCATTACCAAAACAGAACCGTCCAAACCCATTGCCCCCCCCAAAGGAGGATTAATTAATGCCAGATTGTTGGCCGCACATGCCACGGACATCTGCGACTTGATACTGCTCGATCACCTGGATTTCCTCGCTATCACAGAGTCATGGCTGCATAACGAAGCAGGACCCCTACTCTCCCGGAAGATTATACCATATTCAGACAATACAGAACCAACATGCGCTGTGGCGGTATTGCTATCAAGCTAAGACCAGTTTAGCCATGAAAATCACGCCCACCTTAGCATCCGAATCATGCGAAAAGCTCACCATTAAACTTCCTCTAGCTAGCACTCAAACACTGACTATCCTCCTTATCTATAGACCACCTGGACCTTTAGGATCATTTGATGAGGATATCCATAACCTACTCTTTAACGACCTTAAAACTTCTTCCCAACTACTTGTCCTAGGGGATTTTAACCTGGGTTTCAACAACCCTTTAGACAAAAATGCCACCATCATTGCCAACTGTCTTTCTAATATGGGTATAACGCAAAAAACTTTAGAACCCACTCGCAATAAAGGGAGAATCCTCGATTGGCTAGCAGACTACAACTGCACCGCCAACATCAAATCCATTGTTCCTCAACCATGGGCAGAGCATTTCTTCTTGTCATTTGAATTAACTACCTCCAGACCACTTCCGCCAGCATCTATCATGGCCCTGCCATGCCTAACCAGAAATAAAAAGAGCATCACCAGAGATAAAGTTATCCCGGCGATTCTACCCACCCTTAACTGACTAGAGGATCATTTAGACCCAGTAACATTAGTCGAGTATAACAAAGTTATGCTAACTACCCTTGACAACATCGCCCCTCTAAAACTGAGACCGAGCAAACCCAAATCTCACTTAAACAAATGGTTTACCCCTGAACTAAAGGATCTGCGACTACTTAAGAGCAGTAGTCGGAAGCTCACAAAATGAAACATACAGAAATCGCCTCCCCAATATAAAAAAGAAATCCACCTGGCCAAGCAGAATTCATTCAATAAGCGCATAACTAATGCTAACTCAAGTATGAGGGAACTGTTCACTATCCTCAAGGAACTAGAGTCACCCATCCCCATTCCGGACACATGTTCCAAAGATAAAACTTGGTGCTCTGACATTCAACAAGCACTATCAAATAAAATCTCTCTACGCCAAAAGAAAATGGCCATAAAAAAAGCCTCCCTCATTCAACCACCCAAGACTCGCAACCCAATCATAGACTGTGCCCTTAAGGAACAGGACACATCTGCACGATTTACGTTTTCTAATACATCTATCCTGGAGGAGGAGAAGGCCATCCTTTCTCTTAAGCCTTCAAACTGTCAGGGCGATTCCTGCCCTGCTCAGTTTATAAAAGACGCCGCCAGGGATCTTGCACCATTTATTTAAAAATATATCAATTCCTCATTTACGGCCAGCATTGTGCCTACCAATTTAAAACAATCCTGGGTACTACCCTTGCTCAAAAAGCAAACGCTAGACCCACTTATACCCACGCCTACCGCCACATCACGACAGTTCCTTTCCTGCTTAAAATCCTGGATAAGATTGCTTATAATCAAATCCAAAGCATCCTGGAAGAACACAAACTCTTAAGAGAGCGTCAATCAGGATTCCGACCCCAACACGGCACAAATCTGCCCTCATTGATTTGAAGGCACACAGACGATCTAAGAGACAAAGGAAAAATGGCTCTCCTCTTGCTGCTGGACCTATCGGCTGCATTTGACCCTGTGGACCACGAGCCATCTCGAGTCTGCAGCACATTTTTCTAGAGAGGCCATCACTTGGATTGAATCCTTTCTCAGTGATAGGACCATGAGGGTGTTCTCCCCTTTGGCAGCAGCTGACGCGATTCCCATCCTATGTGGAGTTCCTCAGGGCTCCTGTGTCTCCCCTACATTATACAACATTTTTACCAAGCCCCTTTTCTATGATCTGGACCTTCCTGGTATCACCTACACTAACTATGCAGATGATACCCAGATTCTCCTCCCACTTTCTGGGGATTATAATGAGGATTTTGCCTTGGTAAACAGGGTGTATATCATCATCCAGGCATGGATGGCAACCCACGGTCTATGCCTGAATGATTAGACAGAACTCATCACCCTAGGGACTCAGTCTAATCTCAAATAACTAAGCCAGGACTACACCTCATTCGAAATTGATGGCAACATCATTAAGGTGTCTAAAGAGGTGAAGACACTTGGTTTCTATCTGGATGCCACCCTCTCCTTCGACAAACAGGTGAAGACTCTGGCATCTACCACCGCCTACACCTGCAAGCTCATCAAAGAAGGTAAACACTTTCTCTCAGATAACAATTGCCTTATCTTAGCGGGAGCCTTGATCCTCTCTAGGCTCGACTATTGTAATGCCCTCTACATTGGTGCTAAAAAATCCATCACCCATCAAATACAAATCCTTCAAATTAATGCCTTGCGAGCTGCCCTTGGTGTGCCAAGAGATCGCACATCTGAAGGCTCAGGCGCCAAAACAACTGGTTATCCACCCAAAACAAAATCCATTTAAAAGCGGCATCCATTGTTCACAAAACCCTGAACAATGCCGCTCTGAGTTATCTCAAACAAACTCAGAAAAAGAAACTATGCACGTCCAGCTAGAACTTCCAATGGCAATAGCCTCATCATACCAAGATTTAGGCTAACTAAGGCGGGGGGAGGCAGCTTCCAGGTCCGAGCGGCCCAATTATGGAACTCACTGCCTCACCCCTTATGTGAAGCGCAGCCCTTTCCGAAATTTAGATCCAACTATATCAACCTGTTGAAATCTGTCAATGATTAGCCTACTAGCGCCTACTCATCCTCATGAGACCCCTAGTATAGATACATTACCTGCCTACTTTGCTTGTGTGGACTTTCTCATTTTACCCATTTGGCCCATGAGCAAATGACTATTTAGCGCCTGTAAATATGCTGTCCTCATTGTACTTTATACTTGTTTCAGCAAACTGTAATTGACCTCTACCTGTAATATACTGTATTGTGTATGTAACCCATGTCCCTTCTCTGTAACTTAAGCTTCGCATTTTCTGTACTGCTGCGCCCGGCTACCCTCGGGTTTGGTGCGCATTATAAGTGAATAAAACAAACCAGCAAACTACACAACACTAATATTAGAGAGGGAAACAGATTTTAGAAATAATACTCTGCCTGAATTCTCTCCGCTACAATGTTGTCGTAGAGGGTGTCGACTCTGGTGGTTCATTCTTGTAACACCAGAGTACAAAGGGTCAGCGTCCTCTAGAGAGTGAAATAAGCATTAGCACTTTAATTATAATGGGCTCTTCAAGCCAGATTGCGTTGCTTCAAAGGTTAGTGTTTAGGTTCGGGTAGATGCCATTTTAATGGCGAACCAAGCTACTTTTCTCGAGTCTTTGTATGAATGTTGGAATTGTATTATGATATTTTACACATTTTTTAATTGGGTATGTATTTATATGTACTTGTTATTATGCAGATTTAGTGTTTGTATGTCTGACGTTTTGAGGCTAAAGGCAGAAATAAAGTTGTATGATTTTACCTTACCATTAAGTTTACCATAATGAGCTTGATGTCGGACTCCAGTCATACCCCATTAGGGAGTGTTAGTATATTGCATTTTATTCTACAGCCAGCTGATTATGCAGCAGAACCGGTTTACATTTGCGCAGTGAGCTACATTGAGAAAAGTTGCATTTTCTAGGATATTTGTACCACAAAACCTGAATGGAAGCAACAACTGGTTCTCTGCTCGTGCCTACTTTTGGATATGTCTTTACAACAGATCTCTTTTGGGAGAGTCCTTTCAGAAAGACAAGTAATGAAATTGGATCCCGCTTAAGAGATCCTCTAGGAGGAACATGATTTTAGCTCACAATAGCAACCTGCTATGAGCTCCTTTTGTCCAGATTACAGCCCCCAGGTCATATTTAGCACAATGTAGAACTCCCTTTGGCTAAAGTTCAGTCACCTTACACCTATTCCAAGTAGTCGGTACACTGCTTTTCTTAATGGCTTAGAGTACAGTATCCATTTACAAAAGGCCATATTTTCTGCTCTCCCTGGAAATCATCAATGAGCTATGGACCACTTTTTCCCAGGCCCGGAGATTGTTAGTAATTACCCTAATGTTCAATCTCTGTCCTCTATGTGCTGAGAGCCTGAATTCTTCCAGTGGTTCCAAGATAATATCCCTATTAGATGCCAGCATCTCTTTTTCAGATGACATCTACCTGGCCCATCAGGGGCATGCAGTCATAGTGCTCACTGTGACCAATCTAGCAACATTGTCACTGATTCTCTGGAGGAAAGCTTATCTGCAGCGGAACCCAGCTTGTACGGATGCTGATGAAACACCATAGGCGAGCCCACTGTGGAAGCCAGCACAGAGGTTGACGAGACTGGTGTAGAGAGAGTGAGCTAGGAGAAGCTTACCAATTTATTGCGATAGGCAGCTGGAGCTGCCAGAAGCAAAGGAAGATAAAGCTGGGGCCAAACGGCTAACGGGACACACTCCCAGTCAGAGAACTGAGGGAGAAGATGGTGGAAGGGCGCGAGGAATGCCAGAGATGCCCGGTAAGCCCTAAGAGAGTGAGTGGGTTACCGCAGGGCTTGAGAGCAAGTGTTGCATATCATTAACAGTGCGAGAAAGCCCAAGTAAAGTAATTGGAGGAACTGATACAAATACGAACATTAAGAAAGGGTCAGTGACTCAAATCTTGGAAAGAGAAATTGATACAAATACGGACAGTGTTAAGAAAGGGTCAGTGATCCAAGTTTTAGAAAGAGATTGATACAATTACGAACAGTGTTAAGAAAGGGTAAGTGACCCACTACTTGGAAAGAGCGATTTATACAAATACAGTGTTAAGAAATGGTTGGTGACCCAATACTTGGAAAGAGAGATTGATAGAAATACAGACAGTGTAAAGAAAGGGTTGGTGACCCAATGTTTGGAAAAGGACATTGATACGAATACGACCAGTGTTATGAAAGCGTTGGTGACCCAATATTTGTAAAAGGAGTTGATACCAACAAGAACTTTGCTGAGAAAAGGTCAGTGACCCAATCCTGGAAAAGCATTATTTCTTGGATGAAAGAAAGAGTGAGTGAAGAACGGAAAAGCCCTGGCAGGATAGAGAACCAGGCAAACAGTGAGCCTGGGACTCACACCCAGGAAAGGATATAAAGTCCTAGCAGGAGAGCAAACCAGGCAGTGTGCGAGTCCGGGTCCTGCACCCAAGAAACAGAATTTTAATATCCTGGCAGGAGAGTAATCCAGGAGTAAGAAGAGAAGTACACCTGAAACTGTGGACCAGTGAGAACAAATACAGAAAGGGAAGACTCGTACCCCTTTTAAGGATCAGTAATAAAGTCGCAATACCCTGGCGGGAGAGTACACCAGGGGTAAAAAGAAGAGGACCAGTCAAAGGAAAAGGGAAGTACCATCCCCCTTTAAGGTTAATTGAGATACAGATTGGGATAAACTAAATATTTAAAATAACTGTATTTAGAGGAGAATCAAGGGAAGTCTTCCTCCTTGAGCTGTGATTAGTGACATTCAAACTACCAGAATAAATCTAGGGTAAGGGAAGACCCCTTGCTTGGTGAAACTTTATTCCTTTGTTTTCAACCCCTTAGAACTTTATGTTTTGAAGTCTGAAAGAAAGCTAGAAGTACCTACCTACCTTACAGAAATCCCAGTTTTACACTTTATATTGTGTTTAGTGTGTAATGGTCACAGGGTTCTGGACACAGGACGGAGGATGCTCTTTTGTTTAACATCCTGACACAGACTTTGCTTAGTTTCATAGATGCAGAGAAACACCTCTTATGATTAGGGATAGATAGGATTTCTCCCAACCCCCTTATTATTTTGTGATAAATAAAAGTTAATAATCAACACTTAACATGCCACTGTGTCCGAGTCTTACTCTTGATCCCTTATTTATGGTGTTAGAGATGGGATCCGACTCAGCTGATACAAACTGGGGAACCCTCGAATTTGTAAAACTGATTGAGCGGGCTACCAGTCAGATTATAGCCACCCAATAAGCTATTGGTTTGATTTAGCTAGTAGCCGAGAAGAAACCCTGCAGCCAGGAGACTGACCAATACTCCCTACAGACCTGGTCTTGATACTCCTGAACGGAAGCTCTATAAGGTTGACATCTAAATCAGGGATAGCCTGTAGACATGGCTTAGATATTTTGGCTGGGGTAGTAGATCCCAGCTATAGTGGTGATGTCAAGATTCTAATGCAGTACAATGGCAAAACAAACTACACTGTCAAAGCGGGAGAAAAGATAGCCCAGTGAATCTTAGAGCTAGACCTATTCCCTAGAATTTTGTAAAGCACCCAAAGCAATGAGACTGAAAGAGGCGAGAAGGGATTTGTGGAGGCAGATGAAGGCCCTACACCATCATCTGCAATGTAAAAACCCACATCCCAGGGAGATGAATCTGATATCATTCCAGACCTAGCATATGTCCAAAATGCAACTATCCCATACTAGCTGAGGCTTTCTTACACACTGTCTCGGAGGAGGAGGGGAGGACGAAAGAAGGACCATTATTCAACTTTATCAAACAGGGACTCTTGAATTGAGGTGCTATAGTTCACAAGGCTCGCCCAGGTCACAGATTGCAGTCCATAAAACCCACCAAAGGATGGTATTCGAGATCACCCATTCACATCTAACAGGCGGACATTTAGGAGCAGTAAAACACTGTGACAGGGAGTGAACAGATTCTATTAGCCTGGTGTCCACACTGATGCAAACAACTTTATTCTTACCTGTTGCCTATGTAAGAAAACCAGTGCCCGTACCCCAGCTCCAGCCTGATCCAGCTGTTACCCATTATTGACATCCCATTCTGATGTATTTGTATGGATATTGTGGGGCCACTCAAACCTTCAGAACTAGGAAACAGATATATCCTGGTAATTTTGGATTATGCTACAAGATATTCCCTTAAGAAATAACACATCACAACAAATATTAATATATCTGATACCTTCTTCCCCCTGCCCCCCAGAGTCGGATTCCCTAAGGAGATCCTTATTGATCAGAGAAACACCTTTACAAGTAAGCTAATGGGTGAAACACAGCAAATACTCCAAATTAAAACACTCTGGACTTCAGTATATCACCCTCAAACTGATGGGATGATTGAACATTTCAATAAAACCTTAAAAGGTTTATTCAGGAAGTTGGTGGAAGCAGATGGAAGAAATTGGGACGTAATGATACATTGGGCCCGTTTCAGTATCCAAAAGATCCCTCATTCCCCCAATCCTCCCTAGTTCATTTGAACTCTTATATGGTCGGGAACCTCAAGATGTCTTCGACATGTTGAGGCAGACATGGGAAGAGAGAGAAGAAGCCTTATTACCCATATCTCCGACCACCCAATGCCTGAAGGAACATAATACCACAGTACGAGCTATAGTTCATTCCACCCTCATAAGGTGTCAAGAACAACAGAAAACCCTACATGATAAAAAAGGCTACCCTCAGATCATTATCCATTGGGCAAAAGGTTCACATTTATTTTGTTACCCACCTCTGAGAATAAAATGTTATGTAAGTGACATGGACCATATGAAATTTTAGAACAAACAGCTCCTTGCAATTGCGGGGTCTCCCAACCGGTCAGATGAATAAAGACTCAAATGTATCATTTAAATCTCCTAAAAGAGTGGAGAGAAGACCCAGTACAATCTAAGTTGGTAGAAATGTCCAGTCTCTTAACAGAGAATCCACGGGTAAACAATTTGATTCCCTCAGATCTGTCACAAACTCAAAGACAGGATTTTTAACACCTGCTAGACCAGTTTACTGACATCTTTTGTAACAAGCCAGGAAGAGTACAGGGGGGTTTCCTGCTCCCCCAGGAAAAGTGATAAACTTAAAGCTTAATAGGATCCCTGAGGCCTGAAGAGATATAATTATACAAATGTTGGAGAAAGTGTTATCCTCTGACATAATCAAACCGTCCCAAAGTCCCTGGTCCTCCCCAATAGTTCTCGTCACCAAACCTGAGAAAAGCTGGAGATTTTGCATAGATTCTCAAAAGTTAAACACCATTATCCCATCAACAATTATCCCATCCCACAACTTGATCGACCGGTTTCTGTTTATCTTTCTACATTCGACTTAACAAAAGGCTGTTGGCAAGTACCAGTATACCCAGGGGACAAGGAGAAGACTGCTTTTTCCACTGTAGTGGGATTATACCAATTTAAGGTACTCCCCTTTGGGCTCCATGGGGCACCTGCTACATTCCAGAGACTGATGGATAGGGTAGTTCGTCCATTCTCTGCATTTTGTGTGGCCTATATTGATGCGTCATCCACAGCAAAACCTGTAGTGAGCATATGTACCATCTTTACCAAGTAACCAAAGCCCTAAGGAAAACGGGTCTCACAGCGAACCCCAAAAAATTTCACCTTGCCTGGTCAAAAGTGAAATGCCTCGTTTTTTTGTAGGAAATGGTCTTGTACAACCTCAGACAGAAAAGGTTAAATCTGTCCAAGAAACACCAACACCTAAAACAATAAGAGATTCAAGGGAATTCCTTGGTTTAGCAGGGTACTATAAAAGGTTTAGACCAAATCATTCCTCTATAACAGTTTGCCTTACCGACAAACTTAAGAATGCAGAGCCCCCAATGTTAAAATGGATCCAAGAAGATCAAAGATCAAGCTTGTTTTTCCACCCTCAAGCACATTCTGTGTAATGAACCTGTCTTGAAAGTAGTCAATTTTAGCAAAGACAGATGCATCTCGGGTTGGCCGGGAGCAGTCCTCTCCCAGGAATATGATGGCATTGAACACCCGATTTTGTACATCAGTCAAAAACTCTTTCCTAGGGAGAGAAACTACGCCACAATCGAGCTATTAAATGGGCGGTGACGTTTTTTAAATATTACCTCACAGAAAGGAAGTTCAGATTGCTCACTGATCATTCCCTCGTAACCTAGATCAGTCTCCGAAAGGATACTAATGCCAGAGTAATGCACTGGTATCTAGATTTACAACCTTATTGTTTTACTATTGAACACAGGAAAGGAGTTGATCAAGGAAACGTAGATTGCCTTTCCAGTTTTCCAATACATACAGAAGAAATCAACAGCATTAGGGAAAGGGTATGTGATGAATCTAGCAACATCATCACTGATTCTCTGGACGGAAACTTCTCTTACATGGCCAGGAAAAGGCAGAAGCTACCTGACCCTGAGGTGGCTATTTGCGGGAGGACAAACTCCAGAGAGGCAGGAAAACACTGAATCAAACCTTCAGTTGTAATTTCTTTTTTTTTAACCTTTATTTATTAAGGTTCAGATCTCTCACGGGTACACATATTACAACAGGTTTCGGCTTTACAGTTCATTAAACCACAATAATCAGAACTGCACCTGGGACGAAACACAACCCATTTTACAAAATGAAAACAGTTACCATGTTGCTTTTATCCCGAGGATCCCACCCACTCTCCATCAATAGCAGGTCATTGAGCAAGAAGGTAATCCGCAGGGGGCCCAAGATATCCCTCGGCCTGTTTTTGACCCCACAGAGTGCACCATACTCCCTATCAATGCTGCTAAGCCAGATCCTATCGTCCAGCCAGGTCACAGGGGTAGGAGCGACAGAGGCAGTCCATCGCATCAAGATGCACCTGCGTGCAATTATCATACCAGTAGCTAGAAATTCTCGGTAGCCCTCCTGCAACCCGGGAAGCCACCCAAAACATACAGCACAACAGCTTACAAGGAACCTCATAGGCCAGCATATGCGTAAAAAAATCGCGTCCACCTCTCCTCAAAAGTTCTGCACATGAGGGCAAAACCATAACATATGGAGAAAGCCTACAGCCTGACCGCGGCATTCCCGACACCTATGATCTGTAGTGGCCGAAGAGCCGGAGGCGGGCGGGGACCATTTATACCCTATGAAGGACGTTAAGCTGGATTATCTTAAATCTGGTGTTGGCAGCACCACTATGGGTACGATCGAATAGCATACCCCACGGTTTTTGCGTAAATGGGGAGCCGACATCCTCCTCCAATTTTCTTCTACACTTCATGTGCACCCTCTGGGAGTCTTGCAGGATCAGTCTGCACACGGACGAGACAGCGTGCTTTGCCGAAGCTGAATGAAGAATGTATTGTAACAAGTGCAGCACAGCAGGCTCAGCCGGAAACGAAGAGCACAAAGCTTTGAAAGTTGTTCATATCTGAAAGTATTGGAACCAGCGACTAAATTCATTGCCCATCTTGACTGCAAATTGCTTGTGGGAAACAAAAACCTGGTCCAGATATAAATTAAAGATGTGTCTGATGCCCAATTTGCACCACTCCGAGACTATGGCCTTGTTGCAGGTTAGCTGTAAACACTCTACATTCCACAGCTTAAGTGCCGGAGCATGCGTGGCGTCCGCGCCTAGTCACTTGAGGGTCCTGTTCCAGGCGTGAATAGTACAAGCCACGGGATCAAATTTGCACTTATCAGCGACCCTCCTAGACACCAGCATTCTCTGCAGGGAAAAGGGGCACATCGAACACCTCTCAATAAGGAAATGTGGGTAAAGGGCAGAGCCCGGCCTCCAATAGGACACAAAATGCAACTGTGCTGCCAGAAAAATATTCCATGGCCGGTGCTCCAATCCCACCACCGTCCCATGGCAGAGTCAGCGTATCCCAGCATATCAGGGGACTTAGGGTGTCACGCCAACCTAGCCATTAAAGCGTTGAGCTCCGAGTAAAAGGTCACTCCCGGCCAAATCGGAACATTCTGAAAAATGTACAACAGCTTGGGGATGACCACCATTTTTGCCAGGGATACGCGTCCTATCAGAGGAAGGGGAAGGGTACACAATTTGTCAATTTTAGCTCAAAGGGTCTGCAAATAGGTCAGATGATTATTCTGCAATAGTCAAAACACCTGCTGACCCGCATGCCTGGATACTTAACAGAGCCCTGATCCCAACTGTACCCGCCGATGTCATCCGGCATCATCGTAGCATCATTCAGCGGAAGCAGGAGCAATTTTGACCAGTTAATGCGAAGCCCCGAGAAGCATCGAAACTACCCCCTCCCTTGTTAGAGAACCCAAATTAGTAGCCGGGTTCTTAAAATACAAGCTCACATCAACTGTGTGCAAGGAAACCAGTTCACTCGCCCCGCCCAGAGCCAATCCCCTCTCTCACAGTGAAATTTCCTGAGCTGGGCCACCAGCAGCTCTATCGCTATCGCAAAGAGGAGAGGCGAGAGCGGCAAATCCTGCCTAGTCCTGTTGGGCCAACGCAAGATTAGCTAACTGCTTACCAAATTGGCCTATCCGAATATTCGCCCCAGCATATAAGAGATGTGCTGCAGCTAAGAAATACTCTGGGATGCCACCTGCCACAGCACCACAATCTAATGGCACCACTCAAAGGTAAACTGCTTTTTCCACATCCAATAGGGCCGCTACCGCCTGTAGGGTTTATCCGGGACAGCATAGCATAGAAAAAGTGCACATTCAACTATGTCTACCTATCATGGACAAACCCGGATTGATCGGGATGAATTATGGTCACTACATATGGAAGCAACCTGTCTGGCAATATCTTTGCTAATAATTTTGTATCCAAGTTGAGTAGCGATATCGGTCTATAAGACGCGCGGTGATGTCGGTCTTTCCCAAGTTTCATTATCAAAGTAACCACTGCCTCGCAGAACATAGGAGGAATCAAGCCAGAGCCCATCACCTCCTGCCACATTCGCAGCATATAACCTGCGACTTTGGTGCCAAACTCCTTATAAAACTCTGCTGTAATACCATTGGTTCCGGGGGCCTTGGCCATAGGCTGTGCCTTTATGGCCACCTGAATATCTCCCTTTGTGAACCGCGCAGCGAGCGCTGCCACAGCCTCTTGACAAAGGTTGGCAAAGAAGCATCCACAAGAACCCTCCCCAAGGAGTCCTCATCCACTGCACTGCATGACGTGTAAAGGTGCTCATAATAAATGCGGAAGGTATGTGGCCCGAGTCAGCCACTACTTGCCCATTCTCAGCACGCATCGCTGCCATATCGGTGTGATCCCCCTCCTGCCTGAGCAATGCGGCTAGGTGCTGCCCAAGCCTCCCAATACTAACAAGCCACAGCCGGCCACTCCTAATACTTAACCTTACGATCCACCTCCATACGGAAACGGTCCAGTGTCCCTTTCAAGAATGCCATAGTACCAGTATCTCTGGTTTCCCCCAAGCTGAAGCTCCAGTTCTTTTATCTCCAATTCCAGCCCCGATACTTGCCGTCGGATTTCCTTCAACGGCCACAATTCCAGCGACATGAACCTGCCCCCAAACCCACCTTAAAGGCCTCTTATATGGTGGCCGTTGAAGCGACAGACCCCAGATTGGCCTCAAAATACGTGATTTTGTCTACCACCTCACTGCAGAACACTATGTCAGACAGCGCTGCAGCCTTAAACCGCCAATAACATCTAGGTACCCCCTCCCGGACCAAATCTATGGACCACAAAACAGGAGAGTGGTCTGACAGCGTCCTTGGGAGCAGAGTGCACTCCACTGTCATGCGCACCTGTGTCGGGCGGCCAGGACATAATCATTGCAGGAGAACATGACGTCTCCCTTCTGCCATCTGGTCATACTGTACTCACATGCGTTAACCTGTATATATGTATATACTCCCTGCTTTTTTTATTATTATTGTGTATATGTTATGTATATATTTCTATTGTCTACAACTAAGTTTCACAAATTCCTGTAACTGCTACGCCTTGCTACCCTAGGGTATTCCGGCGCATTACAAATAATAAACAAACAAACAAACAATTAGAAGGAGTATTCCCTGTCCTCAGGATGTATCCTCCTCCACACATCCAACAACCCTAGATCAGTCATACCTTTAAAAACCATGCGTTGTGTGGGCGAAGGGAGCCGAGCACATCCTGTGGATCTATCTTTAGTCCCATCCAGGACCAAATTGAGGTCCCCTGCCCATATGATTTTGTCATGCGTGTATTTGTAGCAAGTGTTTAGGAGCATCTAATAAAACTCAGGGTCCTCCACATTTGGGCCGTAAACGTTCACAATAGTGATAGGTATGTGAGCCAGGTTACCCGAATATCACAAATCTGCCCATTGGATCCACAACCTTCTCCATTAAGCAGAATTCTAGTGACTTGTGAAACAACAATGACCCCACCGGAATAGGCGGAGAAAGATGTAAAGTACCTGTGGGTCCCCCAAGATCTAGCCACACCCTCATTGGCCACCCCCATCAGATGGGTCACCTGCAACAGGATCAATTTGGCGCCATGCCTCTCGCAATAATTAATAACTTTGCGTACTTTACGTGGGTTAAGCCTGCAAACATTCCAGGTTATAACTCCACAAGCTGCCAGAGCCAAGTAGAAGGGGGGCCAAAAGCGCAGTTGCTCCTGTGTCGCCCACTACCAACAAACTGCACGTACAGCCAGTTACATTCATACCACACACCCCAGAGATATGAATTTTTTTTCAAAAACAACCTCCCCCTCCCCAGTTCCCCATTCCTCCTCACCATCCTATGCAACCCCCAACCTACAACCCCAGTACATCCCCCTCCACCCACACTGCCCATCCCCAAATCACAGTGAAATTTCACACCCCATCCCTCCCCCAACTACCACAAATCAACAAGGGTGATCACCCAGGGGCACCAGACTCCACCACCAACCTGGTTAATATCCTGGATTTCGCCGACGAGTGTGACTACCTGTTTGCAGAGTGAAGATTCGGTTCTGGGGATCTTCCCCTGTTACTACTACAGTGACAATAGTCTTGTGGATTTGTCTCATACTACTATGGCCCAGATTTGAAAAAGGCTTAGCATAGCCGAAACATGTTATCGTTTATGGGCTCTTTTCGCTTTTGAATGTGTGACAATGCAACACAATTAAACAAGCATATATTTGATGGTGCTGAGTCCTGGAATCACTTTTTGCTTTCCATTCCAAAACAAGTAGTTAGCAGTGCCATCCCACCCAGTCGTGGCGCTTTGCAAAACAGAGGTATAGAGCAGGACTGCACGCAGCAGATGCACACCACACAGCACCAGGCCACGCGAGGGCTCCCTCCGCACACCAGAGAACGCTGCTACGAATCCTTAACCCTGGGCAAACAGGACACAGACAGCCTTCAAGTGATCACTGATCCGGATCCCGGGGCTAAACATATTAGGGAGGGTCACTAGCACAACAGTTGCCAGCACCACCTTACCAGCAGTGCCACAGACAAATATAGAGAAGTCCTGTAGGCCTCCATGCAGCACAGGACTTCCCACGTTGAATGAACCCACGCAGTAAGGTGCAGCAGCACAGCAGTGGATCAGCCTCAGAGGGGGTGCAGAAGCTATACCCAGTGACAGCACCAGTATAGCATCCTAGCCAGTCACCACATCATAGCAGGGGTGGGGCACTCCAAGCACCCCCCTACGAGTATGCCTCCAAAAGCCAGCAGCCACCCAGGGATAATGCTACAGAGCCATTCACCACCACTGTGCCCAAAGTATCTTCAATGGGCTGTGCTGCATTCAAGAGTCAGGTGGAGGGGCTCACACAACAACTCATGTGCCTTTGTAACATGCCTGGATGGCTTATTGTGACGCAGATAAAGAATTCTCAAATTGTCTTGACCAACAACTTTATTTATCCCCCTACACCCCCAAACCCCTTTTTAGTACTAAGACGAGGAAGAGGGATGGAACAATGAGGATGACCAGAAGCGCTAAGCAAATGCTACATTCCAGTCTTTGGAAAGTGTTAACTAATGGCGGGAAGTTTAAAACACACACAGCTGAACAGAATACAAGTGAGAGGCAGAGGCTGCAGCAGAATGCAGCTTGGGTAGACACTGGTTGGAACGCCGGAGGCAAGCACATTGTGGAAGGCAGCACAGAGGCTAACGAGAACGGCGTGCAGAGAGACCGGCAAACAGAAGCCCTCTGCTTTATTGCTATAGGCAGCTGGAGCCACCAGAAGCAAAGGAAGATAAAGCAGGAGCCACACGGCTAACAAGACACACCCCGAGTCAGCGAACCAAAGGAGAAGATGACAAAGACACGAGGAACTCCGGATCTGCCCAGTAAACCCTGAGAGAGTGAGTGGGCTACCAGAGCGCTTGAGAGCGAGTGTCGCATGTCATTAACAGTGCGAGAGAGCCCAATTAAAGTAATTGGAGGCATTGATACAAATACGTACAATCTTAAGAAAGGGTTGATGACCCAACTCTTGGAATGAGAGATTGATACAAATACGAACAGTGTTAAGAAAGGTTTGGTGGCCCAATATTTGGAAAAGAGGAGTTGTTACCAATAAGAACTTTGCTGAGAAAAGGTTGGTGACCCAATAACAGAAAAACATTCTTTCTTGGATGAAGGAAAGTGAGTGGAGAACGGAAAAGCCCTGGCAGGATAGTGAACCAGGCAAACAGCGAGTCTGGGACTCTCACATATGTAAGGATATAAAGCCCTGACGGGGGAGTCAACCAGGCACTGTGCGAATCTGGGACCCATACCCAAGAAACAGAATTGTGATATCCTGGCAGGAGAGTAAACCAGGCATGGTGCGAGTCTGGGACCCGCACCCAAGAAATAGTATTGTAATATCCTGGCAGAAGAGGAAGCGTAAGAAGATAAGTAAACCTGAAACCGTGGAACAGTGAGAACGAATGCAAAAAGGGAAGACTCATATAGGCGGTAAGTCATCCGGGATACTGTTGTACACTGAGACATCTGTAATGTTGTAGTGTTTCTATTTACTGATACATATCCTATATTTATCTGTAGGCTTGCCCGAAAGAGAAAGAGAAAGAGAAAGAGAGAGAGAGAGAGAGAGAGAGAGAGAGAGAGAGAGAGAGACCAAATATTGAAATGGCTCTGTAATATGTCAGGGGTTTGTTTCAGAAATTGCATGTAGATGCTGGATCTATGTTAAAGAAAGTTACTAAATTGGAATCACTGGATTGTTTTGTGTCTGAAAATCAAATGAAATGTCAATGTTTGTTACATAAATATGTTTGAACGTCTAAATGTGGTCGGTAAAATGTGTATATAAGAATAGCTTTTAATAATGATCTGTATATGAATAAAATCATATTTTGTCAAAATAATCACAACTTAAGTGGAAATAGATTGAAGCAGTGGTGTGTGACAACGGCCTTGATCATTTTGTTTTGTTAAAGGAGAGTAAACCAGTCACTGAAACAGAACTGAGATATCCTGGCAGGAGTGTAAACCAGGAGTAAGAGAAGTAAATCTGAAACCGTGGAACAGTGAGGACTAATACAAAAAGGGAGACCCATACCTCTTTTAAGGATCAGTAATAAAGTCGCAATACCCTGGCACGAGAGTACAACCGGGGTAAAACGAGGAACAGTTTATGGAAAAGGGAAGAACCATAGTCCTTTCAGATTAATTGAGATACAGAGTGGGATAAACTCAATATTTATAAGAAATGTGCATTTCAAGGAGTCTTCCTCCTTGAACTGTTATAAAGTGACATTCAAACTACCAAAAGAAATCATGGGGAAGGGAAGACCCCTTTCCTAGTGGAATTTTATTTCTTTGTTTTCGACACCTTAGTACTTTATGTTTTGAACTCTGAAAGTAAGCTACAAGTACCTATCTTAAAGATATCCCTTTTTTACACCTTCTATTGAGTTAAGTGTGTAGGGGTCTGTTAGGTAAAATTTCACTTACTGCTATTTTACCTCTATATTTGTGGACCCCCCAACCTTTTGCTTTTGTTTCAGCTCCTGTCCTGACTTTCTGCCAGTGAAGCAAAGCCTTCAGTTGCACTCCACTGGGCTTTCACTCTTCGTTATGGGGAAACTCACTTGTCCTTCAGACAGTCAGTACTGAGAAACTTTGTTTCTCTTATTCTCATGACTTTGTTGCCACTTTTGGCTAGTATATTTCTGTGTGCAAAGTACATTACTGTACTGCCTAGGGTCCTTGCGTTTTCGGCCCCTTACAGGTTATTTGATAACTGAACAATGTGCCTAGGCGTATACTTGTGACAGCAGAAGCTTTTTTGTGTATTTTTATTAACTTTTACAGAGCCATACCGTGCTTACTGCGTGTGGCTTATTACTGTGGCTAGTGTCTATAATGACCATGCCACAAGGTCTTTTGTCTTCTCCTTTGGCCATTTTGTCTGTTGGCCTTCCTCCTGGTCTTTGTGACCCTGGGAGTCCTTATTTTGGCATGCATTCCCCCCGAAAGCTTGTGCTTTTCACTGGTTAATGCATGCTTCATGTGTGGGTACTATGAGAAACCTGGAGGTGTCTTCCTAGCTAGTCCACGGGGATCTTTCATCCATGTGGCCAGGACACGGCCATTGCTATTGGATCCAGCTCCTGGGGGTGAACCAGTGAGGGAGAATCACCTGGATGGGGGGGGGGGGTCCTTGGAGAGTGGGACACCGACAGGGGAGACACAGTATCCCCCTTCTTTCAACACCTTTTCCCCATCCTACAACTTAGGATATTCCAAAACACTGCCTCTCCCCTTTTCCCACACAAACACTTTCGCACAACACGAAAGACAATGAACTAAGACCAGAGCCGTTTACCTGACATGTCCCAATACAAGGGTCAGACAGTTGACCAGAATCACACACACCTGACGGCCCTTTCCCTTCCCCACGGGAATAAAAGGTGGAAAACGAGAGCACAGGACGATGAAAGCAGAACGTATGACGTGAGAGCCAACTCAGGGATGTGGTTGGAAGATCGAAGCTGAAATCTTTGTGGGAGAAAAGACCAAAAGTTATTTTTCTGAAAATAACTTTCGGTCTTCTCTCCCCTGAACATTTCAGACTTTGCCCTTGCCCCCACCCCCTTACTTACCTATGGGCAGCACACATTGTGTGCTGCCGCCGCCAACATCTTTCTGCAACGCCGGTTCCTTTCACTTGCGTGCTTGGGAACCGGCACTGCAGGGTTTGCTTTTCTTTTATTTTTTCGTTATTCAGTCGGGAGCAAGGGACACCCCCACAAAACCCGCTCACGTTCCAGTGAAGAAGAGTGTGGGGGACATTCCGGTAGCCCCTGCTGCGCTTCTTCACTGTAATGTTTTTCATGGCATATTTGTTTGGATTTTTTAGGCTATACGAGATCTTCGTATATCCTAAATTCGGACAAATATGACATACAGGTTTTGTTTTCTCTGTCTTTTTTAATGATTCCCTAACTGAGCATGGCAATTCAAGAGGAGGAGAAAGACGGCGTATACCGAGGGGGTGACAAGGAGAGAAGCTACCTTCGCCCTTTCCGACCAAAGCTCGTGAATCCTCCACAGAAGGAATTATAAGACCGCAAACAATGACCGGCGTGTGTTGCAGCAGATGTTTATGGTACACAAGACTCTCCTCCGCTGATATCCAAGCCGGTGAGAGACGCTGTTCTCAGTGGTCCAACCTTTACTCAGAGAAAGAAAGCCAAGCGGTACATCACAGCCAGTGAGCCGAGCCGATAAGAATGAGGAGTAGCCAAAGGCTACTTTGTACTTTCAAAAGGTTTAAAAGAAACTACTGATGAAAAAGTGGGAAAACCGGCAACAGGGGAGTTCGGCACCACGTGGGTGCTCAGGCAGGAAACTCTGGGTGATTACCCAATGGTAGAATCTACCTTAACCAGAAGCCCTTGGGAAAAGGCGAAAAGAGGTCAAGGTGATCATACAGGGGTCTTGTAAAATCCTCTTTACTGTCGAAAGTCTTTGACCGACAGATGATTGCGTCACTAAGGGAAATGAATCCTGCTTGGTGAAATGAGCGCACGAACAGTGTGTTGTAAAAGTTGGCCAGAGTGAACTTGGCAGAGGGAAGCCGACAAAAAGGGGCGAAGCCTGAAGAATTGTTTGAAAAGCATTAAGACTTGTGAAAGTAAGAAAAGCCACAGTAAACCTGAAGAAGGGAGGCTGACGTCTGAAAGTGGTCTGAGCCTGAAAGAGGGAGATCCAGGGATGGAAGGTGATCACCAAAAGTTCATTGGAAAAGGAACTGTTTAGTTGATTTGTTGAATACAGTTTTGTGAAGGGTCTACGCCCGGAAGAGGAAGACCCAGGGGTGAAGCTATCACCCAAAGTATACGTGGAACTGAACCATGTGCTTGTTTGTTGGATAAACCAGGCTTCAAAGGAAAGAGACCTTTTATTGAAAAGAGACTTGGCAATCGAAGAACCCGATACCTGATACGGAACTGTCAGCTCGGGCTTGGAAAGCTCGAGCATGTGCTGTGCTCAGGAGATACACTTTGTCCTGTGCTCAAAACGTGGGGCAGGGAGGCCCCTGGCAATCACATCCTGACTTATTTGTGAACACTTCTTTCTTTATTGAAAAACCTAAGATGGTATGATATGGCATTTATAAAATGCCTATACACAAGTGTTTCAATCCCACACTCTCTGTATTTAGTTGTAAGAAATTGGCAATCGTTTATTTGTGTAGGCTTTTTTATTTTGACAACGCCACCCTTTTTCATTTGATGATCGAAGCTTGCTCCCATCTTCGATTTAGGTTTGGGTTGGGCGTTTTTCCACCCTGCATTTATAGTTCAATAAAAACCCTTGGACTGTGATCACTTGTGTGTCTTTACTGTTGCCACCATGAGTTCCTTACAGTACCCAAAAAGTGGGCTGGGACTGTCTGGTACCAATCCACGCTACTGGTGCCAGGATGTCTGTTGTGCACAAGAGCATGAGAGCCACAGTGGTCCCTGATTGGAACACTTCTAGCGTACATGAGTGGGGGAGATCTCCTCCTTGGCCAGCTGGGTGGAGCACTCCCTGGACTTTGGGACATTAGTAGGAGGCCTGGAGAGGCCTTGGGACATGGAGCCAAGTATCCAGAGAAGCGAAGCAGACCCAAGGACTATCCGGAACGCGCAAAGAAGGTTTGACATCCTGAGCCTACTGTTGCCCCGGTAGACCCCTGCTTTGCGCTCGATCTTTGAAGGCCTGCAAAGGTTTGTCAACCCCTTGGAGTGGTGGGACCAATCAGTCTCAACTCCTCCTTGTTACCTGCCAAATGAGCCTTGGCTGAAGTGTCCTTGGGCCCTCCAGTGGACTGACCAGCTTGTATCTTGGCACCTGTGTTGGAGTGTTGCTACATCAAGGTTTTCCTCCAGCTTTGGGGAACTCCTAGTTTGCACTGCAAAGCATCTTCCTGTCGATCCAGCTGCTTTGGGCCGCGAGAGAGGAGCGCACGTCAGACCGGGAGACTTTGGTGACCCTGCATCACTATGCGACAGTGGCGATCGCTGCTGGTGAATTTCACACTTTTCTTCAAGTGTTCTGAGACCAGTGCATTGGTGCTTTCTTTGTCCTGCATTTGTGATGAAAGATCCAGCTCCAGTTGTACACCGGACCCACATTTGCACCTGGAGCGCCTGTGCACTTTGAAGCTTAACCAAGGAGGGTCTTTCATACTCCAGGCGACCATCTCCAAGCCTGCCAAGTTTTGACCCAGAGTGAGCTATGGGCGGTGAATAATCATACCACTTACCAGTGGCCCCTATTTCATCCAATCCGTTTTTTACAGTGGTCCTTGCCTTGGCTTGGGTGCCTCTTGCTTCCTAAAGTCATCTGAAAGTTGGGGACAGCTTTGTTCTCCGCAGAAGATCCTCCTCGGACTGCCGGAACCGAATTTCCACACTCCAGAATCTCTTGCTAACTTTTCTTTCCCATTGAATATTGTCCTTTATAAGCTTTACGCACACACAGAGAGCTTTTACGCACAGACTTGACCCACAAGGCTCCAATCTTCCTAGGGCTGGACTTTTTAAGTTAGGGAAATGTATCTCTGGAGTTGGCCGATGTATTAAAGTTTGTTTGCTTTCCCTCCTGACAGGTTTTGGCAGGAAACGGCACTTTACTGCATTTTGCATTTACTGAAAAGGGACTGTACATATATTTTACATTAGTGTGTGTTTAAGTAGTAGTATTACTGTGTTCTTCATTATTCACTTGTGTTTGTTCTGTGCCTAATAAAGTGTATATTTTTAATATACTACCGTCTAAGGGCAATTCTTGTCATTCTACTGTATGTGCTCATCGAAGACCTCAGATCACCCCCACTACCCCTGAGGCTTAGCCTTGACTGCTCTACAAGCTACCTTGAATTGTCCTGGCTAACTTTGCAGAAGTGTCCCCTGTTAACAAGGGTGACCTCCTAAACATCTGTTCACCAGAGCAGAGATTAGAAATCCATTCTAATGGGATAAATTTAGGATTTTGGACCTAGGATGGAGGATGCTCTTTTGCTTAACATCCTGACATAGACATTCCTTAGTTTTGTTGAGGCAGGGATCCCCCTCCTAGGATTAGGTAGGATTTCACCAAATCCCCTTATTATTTTGTGATAAATAAAAGTTATAATCAACACATAACATGCCACTGTGTCCGATTCGTACTCTTGATCCCTTACATTACCCAAGTGAATGTAGATTACCCCTGCTATCTGCGCACGGAGTATTAATTCTATTAAAGACTAGGAGGCGAGCATTATGCTTCAACAGTTTCAACAAACTCAAAAAACCATAACACTGAAAACAGTCTGAACAGACTTTTTTCCTTTTTGAAATACAATCCCCATAGTCTCTGTAGTCCATCTCCTTCCATGCTCAGCTACGACCACATCCTGTCCCTGAGCTCCTCCTCTCTTTTACTCGCTCTGCCAGCCTTACTGATAACTCCACACTAAGTCCTGCAACTGGCAACAACTTGAATCACTCCAACGAATGTCGAACTTCCTCGACTCTGGTGACTATCTCCTCTAGTCTCCTACTTCAAATGTTCTTCTGCTCCTCTCCTAGGAATAAGGAAATCCGAAAAATCAGGGTGGTGTCCATGTATTGACGATCACATCTTAATATTATCACATACAGTTATCCAATATTATGCTCAATACATATTTCAGGTGGGATTTAATGCTCGCCTCCTAGTCTTTAATAGAATTAATACTCCCTGTGCAGATAGCAGGGCCCAGGAAATATGGCTTGGATCGAGGCCGCGAGCAGCCCCACAATCCTTGCTAACGTTCGGAGGGATACTACCTCTCGCTAGAGGCACCCTCTTAATTCTCTCTTGATATTGCGAATCTTCTGGGCTGGAAGCTCGAGCGTCGCTTTCCTGGTGTCTAGGACGAAGCCCAGAAAGTCCAGTCTTTGCGCCGGCTCGGTGTCCGATTTCTCTACGTTCACTAGAAATCCTAGAGAAAAAAGCAGGTCATGGACCCATTTTGTCTGGTACCTGAGGGACTCGATCTTCGGCTAGAAGCAGAAGGTCGTCTAGGTAGATGATCAATCTTATCCCTTTCTCTCTTATCGCTGCCGCTACCAGCTTCATCACCTTGGTAAAGGCCCAAGGCGCCGAGGCAAGCTCGAAGGGCATGGTCTTGAATTGCCACAGCTGCCCATTCCAGCGAAAAGCTAGGAAAGCCCCGAATTCTTCCACTACTGGAATTGTCAGGTAGGCATCCTCCAGATCCAATCTTGTCAGCCAATCTTTCTCCCTGAGCGAGTCCCAGAGCTGATGGATGCCTTCCATCTTGAAATGTCGGTAGATTATCCAACCGTTCAGCTCTTTTAAGTTTATAACTGGCCGCACTTTCTCCTTTCTGTGCACCAGAAACATATTGCTTATAAATCTGGGCGCTCTCGGGCACCTTTCTATGGCGTTCTTCGCCGCTAGGAGACTTAGCTCCTGGTCTAGAAGCTTCTATTCTGCGCGCCCTAGCCGCTGCTGGTGGGGCCTGTGCCCTTGAACGGGCGGTTGTACGAACTCTAGGCGCATACCCACAATCGTCTGCAACACCCAGGCGTCGCTGGAAAGCTTGCGCCAATTTCTCAAGAATCTGCCAGTTCTCCCCCCTACTGGGGGATAATGCGCCACTCTCACCTTGCGTGAATCCTTGTCCCCGACCTGATCCTCTTCCTCTGCGACCTCTTGGGAAGCGTTCTCTGGATGGGAAGAAGGAGTCCTGCTGCCTGTTCTCCCAGTATTGGGCTCTGGGGTTCTGGGACCTTCTTCCGCTTCGGTTGCGACCTGTCGAGCAGCCCCTGTAGCGACTGGTCCCTCCAAAAACTCGGTTTGGAAAAATCTTCCCGATGGAGGCCTGGGCCTTCTCCAATGACGTGTAGGTGCCCACAAAGCGTCCCATCTCCTTGCCGAAAGTCTCTCCAAAGAGTAGTCCCTGGGCCGCCTCGCCGGCTTCGTAAGATGCTAAATCGCTACGCTTCTCGTCTATTTTCAACAATAGACCTCTCCGGCGTTCCGAAGCGATGGCGCAGTTCGCATTTCCTAACAGGCAAACTGCTCTCTGTGCCCAACCCGCTAGGGCGTCGGGGTCCACCTCTTCCCTGGTGTCTCTGGCTCTCTCCGCCAGATCCATGTTCTATGCGAGGGGCCCGGCCAGATCTAGCACTTTTTCCTGGCAACTCCTCGAAGATCTATCAATACCCTTACGGGGGTCCTTGCTTGTCTTTGAAACGAAAGTCAGCATTTTGGGATCTAACTCCGGGGTCTCTGCCACTTTCCCTGGCAGGTCTGGTCTCGGGCATTCAGCTCGAAGTCTCTGGCGGACCTGTTTGTCCAGTGCCTTCCTTAATCTTTTGGTGATATACTGGGCCACTCTTGGCGAGGGCTGCCAGTCCGAGGACCTCGGGTTTCGGATGCTGTCCGGATCGAACATACCTTCCTCCTCTTCTTCAAGGTGTTTCTCTTTGCGGAGTCTCTTTCCTCTGCTGGGTTTGCATTCCACCTCTTCTCTCAATTCCTCCTCTTGCGAGAGAGGTGCTCCGTCCTCCGGCTCCTCTTCCTTCCTGGGTTCTCCTCTCCTTCATATTCTTCCCCTGGAGTGGGGGTCGTGAGGTCTGGCACTGTCTGGCGCCGCAAATATGCTTCACAGAGCTTTGCAAAGGCGTCAACGACCTCTGGGGCTTTTCTTCCGCCCCTTTCAACGGGCCCTGGGGGTCTAGAGGAGTTTTCCTCTTTCGGGCCGTGATACTCCCCAATGACCCTGTCTCAGAGGGTTCTGTGGGCGTGCGATCAGTCCGTCTGGTGCTTTCTACCGGCTGCTGTAGCATCGCTTCCTTGCACTCCAGTCTGTCCTGCAGGGGCTTAACCCCTAATGCCACTGCATCTATCAGCGAGTTACCCAGCACCTCCTTGAAGCTGGCAGCTAGATCTGAGGGCTGCTCTTCTTCGCTCCACTCAAATTCTGACATCCTGAGTGAGTGCTGTGTGCCTCAAATACCAATAAAGGTGTCTCTGCACGCCCCTTTCAGTGTAGATGCTACTGAGGAACTGAGGCTGTGTCACTCCTCTTTCTATTCCTCTCCAATAATCATGTAACCAAAGACAACATTTTTTTTCTTTTTTTTATATTGGCTGCACCAAACTCTTTTCTTTTCCCAGGTTGCCTGGTACAGGCGTGTCTGCATGGGCCTCTCAGCTATGGGCACCGTGTAATCAGGAATCACAGGGACTCTCTCCATCCCCAGCGGCTTACAGCACTTGGCGTGCCGTCGCTCAACTCTCCTGGCGGGCGCGAGTTGCAAGGAGCTCCGCAACGGAGTATCGGGTGAAAGTACCCGAATTCGCTATGTCCGTAGCTTATTTATTAGTTACCACTGGGCCCGGCTTCAATCTTGCTCTGCTCCGCGAGCTGGCAAGCGGCCCCTCCTTCCCAAAGGAGGGAGCCGGGGCTCCTGTTACTTTCGGCGCGCCAGCCTCCACCTGCCCGAGGGAGGGGGCTGCTTCGGGCGCTGCGCGGCGCTGC